>NW_004524872.1:1387588-1458524 GCF_000260255.1 Octodon degus
ATACAGGCAATTCTTACACAGTTCTGTGAGTTCTGACAAATGCATGCAATTGTGTAACCACTACCACATTCTATATGGTAGCAAGCTATAGAATAGTGTATTCACCCAAGAAATTCTCCTAGGCACCCCCTTCCTGCCTCTAGCCCCTGGCAGCCACTGACCAGTGCGCTGACCCTAAAATTTTGCTTTTCTCCAGAATGCTGGATACAGGGCATCATAGTGTGCTGCCTTTGGGGCTCTAGCTACCTTAGCATGATATACAGATGCATCCCCGCTTTCCTGACAAACCCACTATAAGATGAAAAATATTGTAATTCAAAAGTGTATCGAATACAACTGACCTATCAAACCCCATAGCCCAGAACCATGGCAAACCATAGAGCTGAAGTCCTCCAGCATCACGAGGGGCCACTGTGCTGTGTGTCACCAGCCTGTCACTGGATGGAACTTTCCACAGTGGCATCACGTTGGTCCTCCAAAGGTTTCAGATTTTGGATTTCCAAGTTATCTCAACCTTTCTTTCTTCTTTTCTTTTCTTTCTTTCTTAGTTGAGGTCATCCAGAGTCTTGTGACCTTTCCAGGGTTTCATCCCCAGAGGGTGGCTTCCGGCACAGAGTCAACGGAGTAGGAATAAGAGCACAAGAGTTGAGTGAGAGATTCAACTCCTGCCTCTGTCATTTCCTTTCTTTCTTTTTTTTTTTTGTCATTTCCTTTCTTGTGACTTCGTGAAAGTCTGAGAGGACTGCGGGGTCTTTAAGACCTAAGAAACTTTTGCGGCCTCGGAACACGGTCTCCATACCTTTTAAACTGTCATATCTTAATCTCACATTTTTATGTCCCTAATATGGCTTGTCTATAGATGTCCCTTCAGAGCCTCATGAACAGACAGGTGGAGCTTTTCACAGTGACTGGATCATGGATGTGTGAGACTGGACTAGTCCACTGATTGGTTTAGTGAAGTTCTGGGTCTGGGTGATAGATTTACTAAAAACAGAGCACCCACCCTAGGCTTGGTGGCACCAACAAATAGGTTTGCAGCCTTGAGGAAGTAAAAAGGGAAAAAAGAAAGGTTCACTACTTCCTGCCTGCTGCTCTGTGGACCGTTTCTCTTCTTCGAGGTCCATCTTCCATGCCACCTTGCCTTGGAGCCAGCTGACAACGTCTATAACCTCTACAAACTGTGAGCTAAAATAAACCTTTCCTCTAACTTGTGAGTATCAGGTATTTTGTCCTGGTAATGAGGTAGATAAGACAGTTGCACTTTCTCGATAGTTCTTCATTCCTTTCACTTGGCCACTAATTATCACTTAGGCTATTGATAAATGTATTCCAGGAACTTTTACTTGTATTTAATTTTTGGAGTGTTTTTGTTTTTGTTTTGAGACGGAGTCTTGCTATGTAGTTCAGGCTGGTCTTGAATTCCCTATATAGCCAGGCTGGCCTGAAATGGTGATCCTCCTGCTTCAGCCTCTCAAGTGCTGGAATTCCAGGCATGTGCTACCACACCCAGCATTATTTTTATTTAATATTTTAAGACCTGTATGTTTTCCTTTGCTCCTTACATATCTGCAGTCATATTTGGGGATTTTTAACATGTTTCTAAGCTCCCTCATCCTCTCGGGGACTGAGGTCACACCCTTTTAGGGACGGTCTCTCCCACTGCTTCCCTAAGCTCTCAGCAGCAACAGCAGCCATCAGCCTGGTGGGGGAAGTTCACCCTCCTCAGTGCGTCCACAGCCTCCACCCCTGCCACCAGGGCCGCTACGAAACAAGTCCACTGAGCAAGCAGTGACATGGGAGAAAAGGCTGCCACACAGCGTGTGTTATTTTGTCCACCTGGCTATGAGAGTCCCTGCTATAGTGAGTGCCCTGGGTGGGGACTCACACAGGCCACAAATGCCTTCACCGTGCCCTGTCCTGAGACACATTCCTGTACTTGCACCCCAGACCTTGCCACCAATCTTCTGAGCCTTCCTGCTGTTCTTGAGCACCCACCACCCATGACCAAGCGTTCATGGTCACCCACTGTCCCATCTATCCTCCTGGACATCTCTCAGGCGCAGCCTGTACACAACCAAAGCCCGAGAGCCTGACGAAGTGTGAGAGTCCCATCGACATCGTAATTGTTCAACCCATCCAATTAAATTTGGGGTCAGATTTTCAGCAAGTTTGAAAGTCTACAGCTACAAGAAATAAAGGATTAACTGAGAGATCAACAGACTCTGATTCTCAGAATTTAAACACTAGAGCTTGTGCCTTGCTTTCCGTAATAGCCCCCATGGACTTGAGAAAAGCTGTCCAGCCCACAGTCCTGAGATCTTCACCATTGTGGCAGAGCTGCTGCTGCAGAGTACCCTTCACATGTAGGCGACAAAGCAGCAATCTCAGTACGTGCTATGGATAACTTGGAACTAGTAGTATACGGGGACTTGGCTTCCCAGGGGCAAGGGACTATCTCTGCTTTGTAGTTTTTGTAGATTTTTATGGCATAAACATGCCCATCAGCTGGGCAAGGGGGTGCATAGCTGTAACCTTAGCACTCTGGAAGCTGTGACACAAGGTACACCCTGAGCTCAAGGCCAGCCTGTGGTACATTGTGAGTTTGTAGGCCAGCCTGGACTACCCTGTTTCAAAACTAAATAAAGAAGCTGGGTGTGGTGGCACATGCCTGTAATCCCAGCACTCTGGAGGCTGAGGCAGGAGGATTCCTTGCAAGTTCAAGACCAGCCTCGGCTACAAAGTGAGCTCAAGGCCAGCCTTAACTGCATAGTGAAACCCTGCCTTAAAAAGACAAAAGATAAAAAAAAAAAAGAATAGAAAAAGATAATAAACACTTTCATAATGTCTGGTATTAAGTTATCAACACTGTACAGAATTGGAAAGAGATGTGCACAAGGGGCTCTCATGAGGTAGCAGGGGGCTGGGCTGGCCACACAGTGCAGCACCCCCTGTGTGTTGTACCCCAGTAACTCCAGTCCAGCGTGAGGAAGGCCTCATGAACCCAGAATCCCTTCTTTGAGGGCCTGTTTCCTGCTCTCGAAGAAACTGTTGGTACCAAGTACTCTGTCAATCAAAGTCCAGACAGGAAAGCAGAAATCACACCAGTTATTTTAACAAGGGTTGGTTTGTATGAGCATATGGTTAGGCAGGTAAAGGAGAAGTAGGAAAGCCAAAAGAGAAAGACACAGCTCTTATCCCAGGGCAGTAGCCCAGGAAGCAGCTGCCATAGGAGTAAGAGGCCGGGAAGGGAGCAGGGAGCAGGATGTGCTGCTGTTTAGTGCCAGTGTGGGACAATGTGCATGGGACATCACCTGCTCCAGATGGTCATGAGCATCCGTGGCCAGAGATTTTATTTTTGGGTGCGGGGAGTGGGGATCAAACTCAGGACCTTGTGCTTGCCAGGCAGGTGCTCATGCTGGTGAGCGATCTCTTCTTGGCCCCAGATATTTTTTTACTGGGGCTCCTTACATGGATATGATGGGTTGACTGATTGCTCACATGATTGATTTCAGTCCCCACGTCAACCAATCCTATGAAACAAAGTCCCCGCTTTGTGTCACACTGTGGGTTGTGGCAGCCAGCCCCTTGATGTATAGTCAGGCCTTGTCTTAAGTCACAGTGTTAAACCTCTTCGGTTTCAGCAGATGCTCTGTCGAATAAAGGTATTCTTACCCGTGAACATTCTAAGGGCCCAGCCAGCACTTCCTACAAGCCAGGAATGAAGGCCAGCCCTCTCTCTGGGCAGGGCCAAGACCCTGACTACACAGTCTGCCCTGTGGGAGGGAGGCTGTGCACACACACAGCCTGAGCTGCTGTGACCTGGTGCATTCTGTACATGTGCCGTCTCTGCTTGGAGGCTGCAGACAGCAGGGCTCCCAGCCCCGCAGCTCGGGACCCAAAAGCACAGGGTCCCTGTGTGTCTCAGAGGTGGGACTCAGAGACCCTGAGCTTTTGGGTCCTGAGTAGCGGGCTGGTTGCGGAGACCCACAGAGAGAGCAAGAAGCCAGCAGAGCTACGATGGCTTGACTAACTCACCCTCAGATAGTCAAGCAGCGTTAGTCAAGTCATGTGCTCATTTGCCACATTGCAGATAGAAGCAGACGGTGAGGACAGAGACGCAACCTCCTGGTGTGGTGTGAGATTCTAGGAGAGTACGGGAGCTAGGAAACAGTGTCGTCTCTTGTAGAACATCCGGTGTGCTATGCCTTGGCTCAAGGTGGCTGCTCCAGAAAGGACTGGCCCTGCTTCTGCCCGGGATGGGTGCTCACCAGCCAGGGCGACCTTCAGTTCTCAGGTGGAGCTCTCAGCCCACCTGATCATGTGAATTTGCCCCCCACCCCCACCCCTTCGAGAAGGCTGCTATTGGCTCTTGCTTCTCAAGAGACTCAGCCTTCTTTTCCCACCAGGGCTTGTGCCTGACACTTTTCCTTTGTGCATGGAACAGTATTTTGGGTTCATTGTACACCAAAGGATCTGCTAGACTCCTCAGCTAGGGTAGGTCCTGACCTTTGTCTTCTGTTCTGTGAAACTCAGTTAGAGCCCTCGTCCACTGCCTGACACATTTGCCCAGGGGAGAAGACATCAGGCTCCGGGCTCAGCTCATCCCTGAGGGCTTCAGCTCCCTTCTGTGATGGACGGACAACTAGTGGTCAGCTTGCAAACCCCAGCCCAGTGCTGGGCATAGAAGATCCGCTTGAGGATTGTTGCCAGCAGCAAGAAAAGAACTCTAGAGGAGGAGGAGGTGGCACTGCTGATTTTTCCTGGAGGAGCCTGTCACGCTGGCTTTGCTGGTATGAACTCGCTGTAATATTCTCATTATTGGAGAAGTTCAGGACCTTGTTGCTGAGGATGGCTGCAGTGCTTTCGCGGGGAGCTCTGGTCCTTACTTTGAGCGTCGCTTCCTGGCTCCAGCTTAGATGCCTCAGCCTTCTGGGACAGATCCTTCGTCCTGCTGGCATAGACTTTCTAGCTTCCACAACACACCTTTGGACCTTCTTAGTCCAGATCCATGATATAGACTTGCGTGAGACACTGGCATGGGCTCTAGGCTTCCAGTTATACTCGTGGGGGGCATTGCATGGGCTCTAGGACTACTGCTAGACTCATGCAGGATTGCTGTGGGATCCAGGCCCTTAGAACAACCCTGGAGCCGTCTTATCAATGTATTCAAAATGTTTTCTCCAGTATTTGAGCTGTTTTGAGCCAAAGGGTCTCGCAGTATAGCTAATCCTCCACACATTCTGCCAAAGACGAAAGTCTTCTGAGTAGTTTTTAATGTTAAAATTATTGGGCTGGTGAGATGGCTCAGTGGTCTAAAGCACCTACTTAGAACAAGCTTAGCAAAGCACAGGGACCGCGGTTCAATCCCCCAGCACCACATGCCAGCCAGCCCCGCCCCCTGGTGGGCTGAGCTGGCCACACACACACACACACACACACACACACACACACACATAAATAAAATTAAATATTAAAAAAATAATAATAATAAATAAAATAAAATTATTTTACTTCAGCTCTTGGCTTCAGCTCTTGGTTTCTTATACCGTTCCCCATAAATGGAAGGGAGATGCCTTGGAAATGGATGAGACCAGCTCTGGAACAAGCAATACGTGAGATAAACCTGGCATAGTTCACAGCTTCAGAAAGATGGAGGGAAAAGCAAATTTGCAGTAGAGAAACCCGGGAGGCATCTGTTGGCCAGGTAACCAAGGTCACTCTCCTCTTTGATAAGCCTGGTTGGTAGGAGGTGGCCTGGATGATGTGAGAAGTATATTTATCTTCATTCCCAGAAATGCACAACTTCATTGTTGTAAGATGGGCACAGTGACACATACGAGATACTGTGGCTCCTCAGGAAGCAGAGGCAAGAGAATCACTCGTGCCTAGGAGTTTGCAGCCAGCTTGGGCCACGTGGAAAGACCCCGATCTCAAAAAAGGAAAAACCTAAGCTTCAAGACATCTTAGCTGGGCATGGCGTTACATGTGAGTAATGCCAGTACTCTGGGAAGCTGGGGCAGGAGAATCACAAACGCAAGACCAGGCTGGGCAACTTAACAAGTTTCTGTCTCAAAACAGAAAGTGAAAAAAGGCTGGAGATGTAGCTCAGAGCAAACACCTTGGCTCAGTCCCTAGTACTGCAAGACAGAGCGAGGAAGGACATTCAACAAATTCACCTGCTGGGTCTCCTCAAACTCCAAGGTCATCAGAAATGAACTCACCCAGGTGTGGCAACACAGGCCCATGATACCAGCTGCTCAGGAAGGACTGTGACTTCAGGGCAAGCTGGGCAATTTCAGAAGACCTTGTCTCAAGGTAAAACATATAAAGGGCTAGCTAGCTCCATGTAATGGGCTTCTGTTCCCTTTTCAGGAGTATAGAAACAAACAGGCCAACAAGCAAACAAGGGAAGTATGAAAGGCTGTCATAGTACAGAGGAACTAACGCAGATATGACTGAGGGGGAAGGAAAGAAGGAGCAGGAGAAATGGGAAGAAAAGAAGAAAGGAAGAAAAAGAGGAAAGGCAAAAAAGAAGGGAAGGGGAAAATGAAGGAAATCTGTGAAATAGGGGCTTTCATTCACAACTTGCTACACATGAATGATGTTTCCCTGGATGTGAATAATGCGAGATGTTAACAGAAGCGGAAATTGGGTGTTGGGGACACAGGGACTCTACATCTTTGCAACTGTTCTTTGTGTTAAAAAGAGTTACAAGACTTTGTCAGTCAGTGTTTCCGGCTCCACAGAGTATTCGCCAGCAGGCAGAAGGTGCTCGCTGTCCTCTGGCAGTAGGACCTGGGGACCCATTGTGTCGTGTACTCGAAGAGCTGGGTGACCCGGGGAGCTAGTGCCATCGTAGGCCTCTCGTGTCCTGCTCTGGAGATGGCACTGTGCAGAGCGCCCACCCTCTGAGGTGCCAGTCCTTCATTTTCTCATGCAGGGTGGTTTTGTTTTTGCTTATGGTAACCCTGGGGATGTTCTCTCACTGGGCTTCATCCTCCCGGTATTATGCTAAGGTAAGGTCTTGCTGATTTGTTTGAGTTGGGCTGGAACTTGCCATCCTCCTGCCCCCCAGGCCCCAGAGCACTGGATTAGGGACAAGTGCCACCACGTTCAGTTCTTCCTGCCCTTTTATTTGCCTGTGTATTGTCCCCACGTGATGTTCCCATCCTTGGGCATCCTGCCTCCCTCTTTTGAGCACTCACCCAGACAATACAGGACACGTCCCATCTCCAGGTCCTTAACTGAGGCATGCCACCCAAGTCTCCTTTGCCATGCAGGACACTGCATGGGCAGCTTGGGGATCTGTGCGAGTCCTGGGGAGCCAATATTCTGTTCCCCACTGCAGAGATTTGCTCTTGTAGCCCTCAGAACCATGAGACCTGAGCTTATCAGAGGAGAAATGACTCGTGTGGACCACCAGGAAGCAAGTGGCTGTGGAAGAGACACACCTGAGATCCAAGGGCCTGGGGTGTTCTGACGGCGGACACACACTGACGGCCTTACTCATAAGTGCTGCGAGGGCGTTCGCCCCCACTTCATAGGCGGAAGCCCAAGACACTGAGCAGGGCAGCTGGGCAGGGCCATGGATGAAGGCGCATCTGTGCTATATTCTAGAATCCAGATTTCATCCTTGAAGTTTTTGTTCAGTTAGAAACCAGGTCCTTCCAGCAAAACCCCACACACCTGTAATCCCAGTTGTGGGAAGGCTGAGACAGGAGGATCACTATGACTCCAAGATGGGTAACAAGACCCTCTACCAAATAAATAAATAAATAAATAAATAAATAAATAAATAAATAACTTAAAAAAAAAAAAAAGAAAAGAAACCAGGTCTTTACTAAGATATCTGTTCAACCCTGCCCAATGTTTTCATTCAGAAGAGTAACATTAATGCGCACACATATATAAATGGGCTTTATTATGTTTATAATTTTATATTAAATGCATGTGCACTTTACCACTGAGCTACCGTTCCAGCCCTGTCCAAATTTTTATACAGAAGAATAACATAGCTATCTATACATACATATGTATATGTCGTATGACTTTTTTATATTCCTATACTGTGTAATATATAAAATGTATACATACCATATAATATATAATGGTACATGTTAACATATAATTTATTATTGGATAATTTATATGTATCCATAAAGATATATAGTTATATAGATAGATACAGTTTTTTTTCAGTACTGGGGCTTGGACTCAGGTCCTTGCACATGCTAAGCAAATATTTTACCATTGAACTACATCCCCAGCCATATACATGCAATTTTAATGAGCTTACAGTGCCCTGCAATTCCAGGCTGTGTCCCACTCAGGAACTGTATGATATATAAAATGTATCCTGGGCCGGGGAGATAGCTCAGTAGAATAAGCACTTGCCTGGCAAGCGCAAGGGCCTGAGTTCAATCCCTGGTTGCGCAAACAAATAAAATAAGACATATCCTGTTTCGTTTCCAAGATCAGCTGAAACTGAGCATGTGCAGGACTGTGTGGCCAGATAAAAATTTCTGAAGTCAGGTCTCTGCTCTCCTGTAATTCTAGTGTCTGCGAGGCTAATGCAGGAGGATTACTGTAGGCCAGACTGGACTACACTGTCTACTAAAAGCCACAAAATAACCAACAAACAAAAATTTATTTAGCAGAAATTTTTGATTTACAGGAAACTTACAAAGTAGTAGTAGAAAGAGTTCTAATGTACCTCCCATACAGTTCTCCCAATGTCATAATCTTACACAATTGTGGTAAATTTTTGCAAACCAAGGCACTAACTTTGGCACATTAACTAAACTCCAGACTTCAGATGTCACTTGTTTTCCCACCAGCTCCCCCTTTTCTGCTCCAAAAGCCAACCCAGGATACTCACACTATATTTATAATTTATTTCAGCCAGGCCTGGTAGTACATACCTAAGATCCCATCACTCTAGGAGGCTGAGGCAGGAGAATCACAAGTTTAATCTAAGCCTGGGCAACTTAGTGACTTACCAAGACTCTATCTGAAAATAAAAATAAAAAGGGTGTGGCTTAAGCCTTGGATAAGGGAAAAAGCCTTGGATAAGGGAAAAAGCCTTGGATTCGATCCCCAGTACCACAAAACCAAACAAATAACTGGCATTTATTCCTTGTAACAATGCTGACCAGACAACAATCTAATAACAAGAGCAGCAGCTGCCGTTGGCGAAGGGGTTCATACACTGTACCCACACATTCTTGCAACAATGAGGCAGTTACACCAGTGTACCAATAAAGAACCTGAAACACAGAGAGATCTACTAGAAAGCCCAAGAGGAGTGAGAAGCTGGCACTGCAGGATGAGGACCTGGAAGGGACAAAGCACAGGGCGAGGGGGTACCCTGGACTTATTTATCTATTGTTTGTCTTCCTACCTCTGCTTGACTTGACACCCCACATCCGGCACATAGCAAGGGCTTATAGGGCTGCAGGGACCCAACAGATGGAAGGATTAGAAGAGAAATGAAGGGATGAATGCATAAATAAAGATTCAGGATCACTGGAGGTTGATGTTTCAGGACAAACTTGGGTACAGGATTTGTAAAAATCCTCGGAGGACCCAGCAGCTCAAAACCAGCCTGTATGGTAAACAGGGTGGTTGGAGCAGACGTAGCCTCCCCCTTTCTGAAAAGGACTTGGAGTGCTGTCTAGAATGAGGCAGAAGAACACTGGAAAGGCTTTTCCTTGGTTGAGGATCTCAGGGACCACGTGGCTGTTGCAAATCTGGGGAGCTGATAAAAGATGAAGATTCTGCCCCTCCTTGCCTAGGAGAAAGCTCTCCCTGTGGTTCTGAATTCTCTTGGTTCTTTATTGCTCACTGTGAGTGATCAGGGGATGGATTCCTGGTCCCCATCTCTGTGCCTGGTATGCAAAACATGCTCAATAAATGTTTGATGAATGAATGAAATAATGTAATTAAGAACTGGAGAGGGTGGGGTAGAGAGAGACTTTTCAATCCGTAGGACTTGTCCTCCAGCACCAAGAAGGCCATATTTGCATACAAATAATTGATATTCTAATTACAAATCATTCTTATTGATTTATTAAGCGGATTCCCTGAAGGATCTCTAGGAGATAATTAGATTCCACACACCCCAGGGGTAAGGACAGCGATTTACCTCCTTGCTCCCCCACGGCATTGTAAGGCAGAAGAACTACATGATAAATGTTTGATGAGAAAGTGGCTGAGCATGGCCTTGACTGTGGGGAGCATTTTTTTGGGTCCCTATAGATCATTCTCAGTGTGTTGGGAGATACAGGGATAGGGAACACATATGTTTATTTGTGCGGAGGCAAAATTGGCAGTTCTCTCTTTTCCCAAGTCCTGGGGATTTCACTGCACATAGACTTTGCTCAGACTGCAGGCATCCAAGGAGGACACTGGCTGAAGGACAATGACAAGGGACAGAAGATACCAGGTCCCTGTCCCCTTCTGTCCAGCTGTGAGATAAAGCAGATGACCTTGGAGTGGCCCTGCCAGAGAGTGGCTGGGAGCAAGGGCCTTAGACTTTTCTTCGTCTCTTGGTGCCCATTTATAAGCCACTCCAAAGAAATAGATCAAAGTTAAAAAAAAGATTATGCAACCAGTAAGTGAAAGCACCATTTGGAAACACTACTGTTTTCTTTGATTAAAAGCTGTGCCCAGCCTATAAATGCAGTTTCGAGGCCCCCCCACCTCCACTATCCTGATGGGCTGGCCACCCCAAAAGGCCTCAGAAAACAGAAACTGCAGCAGCCTGTGTCCTCAGCCTCAGATGGGATCCTTGAGTTTTCTGAGCAGACAAGCAACAGGTGGACAGAGACAGAGGGACTGAGAGGGGCAAGAGGAGGGGAAATCTGCTCAGGTGGGCAACGGCATCTAAAGTTTGCTTTTTCCATTCCTGATCCTGACTGGAGAGAATGCTAATAGCCAGCAATTCTCAAGTGACTTGCATTTTCCACCTGGGGGAAAAAACAAATACAAAAATCACAAAAGTGATTACAATAAAGTAAATGTAGGATTCCTGTAGCCCTGTTTGCTGTGTTCCTTCCCAATGCAGGGGGTACAGGGGGTCTGTTCCTGGGATCCCACCTGCCTTCTGCTCTGCCACATTCTGGGCATGTGACTACTGCTGGCCATTCTGTGATTAGGCGGACAAGGACCCCAGGACATAGCTACAGGAGGATGGGCTGGTTTTCGCTCCTGGTCTGGTAAGGGTGTGGGGACAGATGCAGAGGCTGGCTGGGCTTCAGGTAATCTGAGGACTTCGGAACCACACCAGAACAGAGCGCTCTTCCTGCCAATCGAGCAGCAGCCATCATTCTGATTAGCTATCTACTCAATGTGGGGGACAAAGTTGTTTTTGTCCAGATCCATCGTTGTCAGAGCGGGCCTGTAACGTGGTGTGTATTCCCTGGACAGAGCATGTCAAAGCCTGCTAGGGCACCCCCCTGCCCCACATCCAGAGGTGGTGTCATGGTTTGGGTTTTTTGTTTTTTGCAAGTGAAACAATATAATACAGCACACATTTTATAATATTTTATAATGAATCACCCAAACAATTATATATAACAAGTGCAGAAAACCTATCCACACACTAAACACTAAAGAATCCAGCTGAGGGCCTAGAGCTCATAACAATGCCTCCTATGAGTCCAGCTGGAGACCTGAGCCCACCACAAAGTCTCATACAGGTCTGCTTCATGGATCTGTGCTGGGAAGGCCCGAAGGTCAGTGGTGGAAGCTGGGAAGTCTATGCCAGCGGGATGAAGGATCTGTGCTAGCAGGCTGAGGGATCTGAACTGCAGCTAGGAAGCAACGCTCAAGGGAAGCGCCCGAGCTCCCCCAAAAGCACCACAGCCATCCTTGGCAACAGTGAGGGCCCAAGCTCCTCCAGTGATGAGGAAAACTGAGTTCCCATCAGGAAAGCCAAGGCGACAAGCTTCTCCATGAGGCTGAGCACCATCTTCCCCTCCAGAGCCAGGAAGCGATGCGCGAGATGAGGGCCAGAGCTCCTCCCAAGTTCTTCGGGAAAGCCAGCATGCCAAGGTCCACCAGCAGCACAGCCCAAGAGAGGCAGCAGCTTCCACCAGCTCCAGAGCTTCTCCAAACGGCATCCCCCGCAGTGTCCCCGCAGCGTCTCCTGCTCCGCCTTCATGCTGCTGGCACAGCCCTCAGGCGGGCCTCCCGCACCCGGCGTCACGCTGGTGTCATTCAGCGGGGCGTCACAAGTTGACCACCAGCTAGAAATCCAGTACAGGTGGCTTTCCTCTTTCTTCTTGTTTGAACCTTGGTTTTCTCACCTGTCCAGAGACAAAGAATGAAAAGTGCCCACCTCTTGAGTCTGGGTTCACCGGTGTCCTAAGGAGAGCACCCAGGTGGCATCTTATACCTGAAGGAGCCCCCTCAGCCTCCTGCGCAGCCTCCGGGGGCTTGCACCATGTGTGAGCTGGGGACTGTGGTGCTGAGACAGTCACTGCAAGGTGGGTTTTTGTTGCTGTTGTTTGCTACTGGGAATCAAATTCACACCCTTGCACTTGCCAGGCTTGCACTGTGCTGCTGAGCTATAGCCTTGGAGCTATCTCCTCAGCCCTGCAGTGTGGGTTTGGTTGTCACTTGGTACTTTATAAAGGACTTGAGTCCTTCTCATAGGATGGGTAAATCCCCGCCTCTCAAATACACTGGTTATAGCAGGGCTTATCATCATTTTGTAACGCTCTGAAGACATCCTCTCTTCCCCAACCTTTGAATGTTATTAAATGCAAGCAGATGATCCTTAATGTGTAGCAAGTTGGAACAGGGAAGTGTAGTAAATACCTTCTGTTACTTCCTCCTGTGGGAAAGTGGCTACCAAAAGCCATGTCCCTTTTATTTCTCAGCTTAATTCCCCAGTGGGGTCCTGGTTTGTGTTGTGATACTGCATGGTATGCGTGTGCAGACACAACAGCCTTTCTTGATTTTTCATTTATTTATTCCTCTGAGCTGAGATGCAGGACTTTGCAATGGGAGTAATATTTTAACGTTTGACAACACAAATGATAAACAGTGATGGATCAGCCTAGGAAAACTGGCTGGGGGAGGCGAGGGAGGTGACCTTTGGCCCTCAGCAGCAGTCAGCAGAGGTCAGCAGTGGTGTTCCCTGCCCCGCTCGTGGGGCACCCCACCTCTTCAGCTGCCCTTGTCCCTTCCCAGCTTCCCTGGCCCCTCCTTTGAGACCAAGGTCTCCTGACAAAACCCATTCCTCTGATCCTATTACTCTCCTACAGCCGAGGCTATAAGGAATCTTTTGTTTTTCTCATTTTGCTCTGCAATTTAAGTCATCTGTCTTTTCTTCATTTTGTGTTTTGTGTGTACACACACGACGATGTGGGCATTTTTTTTTTAAGTACAGCATCAAGAAAAATGAAGACAAGCTTTTATGTTGTTTAGACCTGTATATAAAAATAGCCAAGAATTCCCTGATGGATCTCTGCGGGAGTGGGGGAAACAAGTACTAAACATGCACGGTTTTGTTACCAGCCCTTGCATGCTAGGACTAACAGTGGAGTTTGCATATTACTGTTACAATGGGTGACACCGATTTACACAACTTAATTCTCGCATTATGCATAGGAACCCCATGAAGTCCATATCACTAGCCCTTAGCAAATAAAATCACACACCGACTCACGAAAGGACACAGAGTTCAAGTACGCTCAGTGACCCAACGAATGACGCGGAAATGCCCGCGAGCTGGCCTCGAAGCCTTCTTTGAGAAACTGACCGTGAGAGAGCAGCTCAGTTCGGAGCCCATCCTGAGCACGTGGGATCGTAGTTCGCTGCTCCAAGGGCTGCCTTCGTGATCGCGGGGCCGCTGGTTGACGCATCGCGACGCGCCTGTGAGGCTCAGCTGCTGCCGCTTCTCCACCCCCAGGTGGCTGTGGGTTCTCTTCACCTGGAGAATCTGATGCACCCCAACATCACCTCCACGTGGGTACTCCAGAGGCCTCCACGCTTGCTGTCTTTTTAATACCCGCAAGATCATCAGGAGTCCATTTACGAAAATTGCCCTCTGGCCACCAACACTCCCATCTCCTACTGCATCAAGATGGGATTAAAGAATAGGAAAGAAAACCCTCAGGGACCTTAATTCTCTAATGTGAGGTTATCATTTTAGAAATCAGGCCTATAGTAATAAATTCACACGAAACACGGGTGGGGGGGCACTTTGTGCTTCGATGGCTCCTGTAATAATGGCTCTTTAAGAGAGCAAACCACCCTGCTGGTAAACAGCATCCACACTGTCAAGTGCCTCTCTGCTATTGTTTTTTTCTTTAAAGCAAACAAACAAACAAAAAACCCTGATGCATTCTCATTCATATGCAAACCAGGCATGATCTGACCCCATCATCTGAGCAGCTGAGGGCAATTTAATGTTGATGATAGTATACCACAGGTGCAGAGTCTGTGCCCTCCCAAGTGCATTAACATCAAATCAATATTCACAGCGCCCCCATTTTCTTCTTAAAAGTGCCCTTTTCTAATGGAGTGGAACCCTGCTAGCATTCCCATTTTATTTTCCGTATGTTTTATTTAACAAAGACCTGAAGCTCATTTTCCGTGGAGTATTAATAAAGAGCAATGTGCCCCATCTTCTGTTTCCCCCCACACAGCCGTAGCTGGGCAGACGGCATCTTCATGAACACGGTATCTGGATTTTAACCTTGGTTTGTAGGAGACAACAAAAAGCACTGAAAACAAAAATCTAAAGTCTGATTAAGATAATGATAACGTGAGTCCTCTTGACGAGGTGTTAGCTGTGACACTTTTTTTCCTCCTTCTGTCTTACAGGTTTCACCAGGGCTACAGGGAGAAGCGAGTGTTCCCAGAGAGTAAATTCTAGAAGCTGCAGACGGGCGCCTTCTTAGCAACATTCTCAGGGGAGGACCATTTGTGATCAGGAAGAAATAAATAGTAGAAGACATGTAAGTGGAAATCTAAAAGGTTCTGCACTTTATAATTTATGATTTCAAAAGAAGTCTGTCTTTTAATTCTAATGGAGATAGCTCAGTGGCACAAGCACCTGCCAGGCAAGTGCAAGGTTCATGAGTTCAGTTCCTGGTAAAAGGAGAAAAAGACCTGTGACGCACTTAGAAGCTGCTTAGAAATTTGGGTCCATAACTTAGTTTTTACATGTTCTAGGTACTCATGGATGAAATAAAGTGAAATTGTTTTTTCTTTTTGTATTTTTTAGGGAATGGTCTACAGGGTGTTCAGGGTCTCACTACTAGATCCGACTCGTAGTGATCTGGCTGTTGACAGCCTCCTAACAGCTGGGATTACAGGCATGCGCCACCACGACAGGCTGGGGGATCGAACCCCCGGCACCTGTGCCTGCTTGCAGGCACTTTAATCCACTGAACTATTTGGCCAGCCCTTCAAGGTTGTTTTTGTATATGCATTTAACACATCTGTGTTTGTGGCGTGTGCTAAGCTATCTCTTCCTCTTCATTTGGGGTCATCCTGTTCTATGCTTGTCTACGACACTGGCTCCTGCCACAGCGTGACTTTTGTCAGGTCACACACTAATATTCTCCACTTACCATTTTTATTTGTGTTCCCCACTGTCTTTCTTCCAAGACGATTTACAGCAGTTTGAAAACATATATCTCAAGTACTACAGCGAAATAAATGTGATTTAAAGTTTTATACACTTGCCATAAATCTAGCTCTAAGTTTTTTACTGACCAAATTAAGAGTTACTCTAATTTTTTAAAAGTGTTGACTGATTGATTGTAGTGCTGGGGACTGAATGCACTGAGCTCCAGCACTCAGCGCTGCGCTGGCTGCTCGGCCTTCGCCTCGCTAGGCGGTCTGGGCTGGGCTTGAGCTTGCGATCCTTGTGCCTCAGCTGCCTAGCGTGCTGAGACGCGAGGTGTGCAAGTCCAGCTTGTGTTTGTGTTTTAAAAAGAAAAATAAGACAAATATAATTTTATCCCAGCACTTGGGACGATGACACAGGAGGATCACTGCAAGTTCAAGACCAGCCTGGGTTACGAAGTGAGTTCAAGGCCAGCCTGAACTGCATGCACAGTGAGACCCTGTCTCAAAAAGACCAAGGGGGGGGGGGAAGACAAATATAATTTTAGTGTATTTAGTCAATTTTAATTAAAGTTTTGAAAATAGGATTAGGGTACATGAGTTCCTGGTATTTTTTTGTAAAAAGAAAAACACACACCTGTGACCAAAACCTTAAAATGTACAGAAGTACACAGAAAGTTTAAAAAAAAAAAAAAAAAAAAAAAGCCTCTCTCCTCAGCAAGAACTTCTGTTAGGAACCGCTGTGAGTACAGACTTTCAGATCTCAAAAGTGTATCTTTTTTTTTTGCAGAACCGGGACTGAACTCCGGCTCTTGTGCTTGCCAGAGAAGCGCTTATTCCACTGAGCCATCTCCCCGGCCCCAAAAGTGTATCATGTTTGAGTGGGGATGCTGCACAAGTAGAATTCTCATGTAGTGCTGCAGGAAGTTATATTTGTACATAGTTTTGGAAAAATACATGTTAGAGCAAAAATAAGCAAGCCAACAAACTTGTATCTGCCATGGCCCAGTAGTCGCCATTCCCAGGTAGATGCCCATCTATACCAAAGGCACGTGCGAGAAGGTTCACGGTACACGCCCAATAGCAAATCTGCAAACGATCCAATACGTATCCAAACAGAAAGGATAAATGGTGGCTTATGCCATGAATGTGAGCGTGAAGGTGAACAGCAATACCGGGGTAAAAGAAGGCAGGCCCAGGGTACGTGCCATATGTGTGCGTGGAGTATGACACAAAGTACAAACTCAGACAAAACTCCCCGCGAGATTGAAAAAACAGTGACCAAGGGGACTGCTGGGATGTGGATAATGCCTACTTTCAAATCTGAGGGAGTGTGCACAAGATTTATGACATTTCTCATACATGCTATCATCTATTTTTTTGAGATAGTCTGCATAGGCTCAGGTTGGCCTTGAACTATGTAGCCAGCCTTGAACTTGCAGTGATCCTCCTGCCTCCGCCTTGTGAGTGCTGGGATTATGGGAGCGTGCCACCATGCCCAGCAGCCAGGTACAGTGGTGCACATCTCTAATTCCAGCATTCTAGAGGATCACCATGAGTTCAAGGGCAGCCTGCGCTACACAATGAGACGCTATCTCACAAAAACAAACAAAACTAAAATTCCAGCACACTACCAAGCTAGTATCACATAGCTATCTTACTTGAATCAGAAGGAGCTGCTTGGGCTGGGGAGGTAGCTCAGTGGCACAAGGGCCTGCCTGACAAGCACAAGGTCCTCAGTTTGATCCTCTGGGGGGAATATGATTATCAGGGAGATCACTTATGCTTACTCTCATCAATGCTGAACTTCATAAATACCTGTCACTGAGCTGTCCCACCAAAACTGCCACATGTGCCAAGTTATCCTCCCTCGGGAAAGACAAGGAAACAAGGGCTGAAAGCCTGAGCCCAACATAGGGGAGACAGACTTGCTCTCTGCGGCCATTGCCGCCCCTGCTTCTCCCTCTGGTCTTTGCTGCCTTCTGCCACCATGAACTGCTGCCCTCTGCCATGTGCCACCCTGCCTGGGAGCAAGCCGGGCATGGAGTGAAACCTCCACAGACTGTGAGCTAAATAAACCTTTCCTTCCTTAATTTTGGGTTTTGGGTATTTTGTCCCAGCAACGAGAAGAGTAACAGAGATAGCCACACAGCCTGGATGAGGCAGAGCTGAGGTTCCAGCCCCAAGCCTTCCATTTCATACCCTTTCTGCTATCCGGCTGTCTCCTAGCTGAACTGCAGCATGCAGGCAAACATAGTCTTCGATGAAATCCCCTGAATAATGGGAGGTGCGCATGAACCTTCTTTTAGCCAGGCGTGGTGGTGCACACCTATAGTCCCAGCACTTGGGAAGCTGAGATGGGAGGATTGGAGTGTGAGGCCGTCCTGGGATGCTTAGTGAGTTCAAAACCAGCCTAAATTATACAGTGAGACCCTGTCTCAAAAAAACAAATCAAATCATCTTTTTTTCCAGGAAATAAGGCTCCTCACAGTGCTTATCTTCTTTTGGTACTGGGGTTGAACCCACCACCTTTACACAGAGGCTTTAGTTTTTAATTTTTTTTATTTAAAAAATTATTCCAAGGTTATTGTATTTTTTTGCGGTACCGGGGATTGAATTTAGGACCCTGCGCTTGCCAGGCAAACACTTATTCTAATGAGCTATCTCCCCGGCCCCTTTATTTTTAGATAGGTTCTATCTAAGTTGGCCAGGCTTGGCTCAAATTTAAGATCTTTCTGTCTTAGCCTCCAGGGTACTGGGATTAGACACGTGCCACCAAATCAGCTGCTCTCTTTATCATACAGGGCAGAAGGGTTCCCTCTTAGTGGCCTGGTGGCTTTGCACTCTGCCACCAGCAGCAACAGCCGTCTTAACTTTGGACACACTGGGAGACGACACAGGAGTGTAAGGCTGAGAGGTGGAGGCTGCAGAGCTAGATCTACTGATACAAATACCTTGGTGCTCACACCACCATCAGAGCCATTTATGTTTTAAGATTTCAGTTTCCAAAAACCACTTTGGAAATGACTTCAGAGTCCTCAGTTCAGAATGTGTGATGAACCACATTACAAAAAGAAACCACTGAAAGGCAAATATATGTATTTGTAAACATAGTATTTTATTAACAAAATGTTTACACCCTTCTTAGAACAAATTTTAAAGTGATTTAGCATGTTATACCTTATAAAAAGTATGTTATGGAATATTTAAGCTACAACAGTATCATCAAAAAGTATGCCAATTCTATCTTCATTTGCAAACCACTACCAGAATAAGTATAAAAAGAAAAATTATACAACAAAAAGCAAAAGGTTTTTAGTTTTGTCAGTATCTACAATACAGACATCACATGGTTTACATACACTTAGGTCCAGCCCAAGATCAAGACTGCAAAAATAAAGTCTTCAAACATCCATACGAGCTTGGCAAACCATCATTACAGTATTTCATTACAGGTAACCAGGCAGTTTCTCATGCAGTGTGAAGCCACAGTTATAAATCTGTTTATAGTGTTACAAAGCGGCCAACATTGTAAGCATCTTAATTTTATTCCTAATAGGTGCTATTATAAAAAGGCACAAATATCTTACCTTTTACACCAGGTCTTGACAAGGCATGATATTCTTAAGAGAAATAAGAATTGCTGGTATGACAACTTAGCTTTTTTTTTTTTTTTTTTTTAAATGTCTAGGCTTATCTCCATAGCTGTTTCTGTTCTAGACTTTTACAAACTTTGACAGATGCTCTATTAAAACAGCGAAGTTCCAACATTTAAGCTAATTACTGTATCATGGATGAAAAGCATTTTGGCAATCAGCTGCATTCCCACTGAACGTGCAGGCTGCCCCTTCCCCTCTGGAGGTCCTGCAGTTCTTCGCCTAAGCTGGCCTTTGTATTTCTCACTGTGCTCCATGTAGCGTGGCTCCCTAGCTGCACAGTGGGCCAACCCTGGCACTGCAACCACAGAAGGCCAATGGACGCATGTCACAGGGGCAGCATGTCTCTAGGGGAAAGCCTTCAGGAAGCTGAGAAGAGTAAAGGGAGAAAGGTAAGAAGCCTGCTTCAACTACAGAGCAGGCAGGAGCAAATGCTCAAGGTCAGAGGAACGACCAATGATTGACCCATCAAGAGAAATGATGGGAAGGTTGAGCTGGAGGATGGCAAAACAACAGCCACCACAAAACAAGACCCCAAACCTCCTCCAGGGCAAAACCCCAAACCTGCTCTGTCTACAGGAACAAAAAAGGGCTTAGAAACTGAGCCTCTAGTCAGCTATTCTGACTGGCCAGCTGCCAGTGACTTTTCCCTACTCTTATTGACTGGTTCCTCTGAAATTGTCTATGATCTAAGGTAAGAAAAAAATTCATGAACTCTGAAATAATTTCATATAGATAAATCTATTAGATTGAAGCCTTAAGGCTACCTTCAGACATGACCCTTGGTAGAGGGGCTGACGGTACTCCCGAGTGGCATTACTGCAGCGGGCCCTACTCCAGCTGGGGGCCAGTCGGCTGAGCTGGGCTGGGGGAAGAGGGAGATCCAGCTCCTCCACATGACTTCAAATGCTTCAGGGGTTTCTGTGACAACTTTTCCTGGCCCCCTACACAAAATGCTATTTTAAAGCTGATTTCCTCCAAAGTTTTGCATTAATCTTTCCTTAATCACTGTAAAGTTCCTGAATGAAGTAGCTTTGATAACACCAGCATGTTTTGTTTCTACTGCATGATTAAGGAGGGCTTTAAGATCTGCAGTATAAAACTATCAACTAAAGGTTCTCTCAAAAAATTACTGTCTTAAGACTTCTCATTAATTGGCAGAAAGGACACGGTACCTGCGCTTTCCTTCGTGGAAAGCTACCCAGAATTTTACTGTAATTATGAAGCATTTTGATGAGGCACTGGGTATCACACAGATCTCAAATGAACTAGCAACAAATTAAATTTTTTGTATTAAATCTGTTACACATCATGATTTTAATTTCACCATCTACTGTTGGTATATCCTAATCTTACTATTGAAAATGCTCAACATAATAAAACAGATGAAAGGTTTGAGATTTTTAAAATTAAACTTCTAACTCCTTTTGTTTTGAAGCCAAAAATATTCTAGCATATCTATAACTGATTATACTCTGAAAGGAAAGAACACAGATATTAGTTATTTCTGATGGTACAGATCATCAAATTAAATTTGATCTATGCGACTGGAAGTCCTTCTAGATTTAGAAAGTAAATCATTTTCCTATGTGCTAAGAGAGTCCTGAAGTCTGAATGGAGAAATATGGTGATGTGGGGTTCTATTTATTCACTTTCCTCATTATGTCTAATGAAACTGCATCACAACAGGCCTCTCACTTTTCATTCTCTTAGATGAAAAAAATGGAGGCTCGTGAAAAATGTAATGCCTTTCTAATATTTTTTAGACTTTCATTTGCACATAAAACAGGACAAATGTCCTGGAATTTCATTAACATTTCTTGCAAATCAGATAATCAAATTGCCTGGTTTTCTATTACTGGAAGTCAAGACAAGCAACTCTGCTGTCAGAAGAAATTTGCAGAGATTGTTTTTTAAGTCCTAGGCTAAATTCCACCCTCGCTTCCCTTTTCTAAAACTATACAGTATACTGTTTATCTCTTATATAATTTTTTGCTAGGAATTCTTTTTTCAAATAAACTTAATATCCTAACATAACTTTGAATCATTAAAAAAATATTTTTTTTTCTTTTTTTGCAGTGCTGGGGACAGAACTCAGGGCTTTGCACATGCGAGGCTAGAGCTCTACCACCGAGCCCTACTGACCCCTAATAAGCTTTTTTTTTAATGGCCCAAGCTAACTGAAGGCAGCTTTAGAGTTAACAGCTGGGTCCCTGAAGACACATCCCATTTCTTCCTTTAAAACACTATTAACCATTAAAAGGTAAAGAACCTCTTAAAAATCAGACAGTGAATAAAAACTGGGTTGCTCTTCCCTTTAAAACAAATTGAAGTAATTTACGCTATCTAGGTTTCTATTGTCAGTCAGGGTGGACATTCACAGTCTAATGAGTTCAGTAAGGAGAGCTGGCCAGAGTACATGGGCTGTCATTTCTCCAAATGCTCTAAAGCTGGTATTTAGTACAGACAAAGCTAAGGGATTTCCAGTAACTTTTCTCTGGAAAAAAAATAATTCTCGCATTATTTACACAGGTCTTACAAAGACAGCTGGAGTTTAGGGCTCATCTGTTACAGAAATAACGCACTGTGCGCCTATAGCGCGTGAGCTAAGGGCCCATGCATCACGTCCTTGTCCTGAGGATGAGTGAAAAAGTGATAAACAGAATTTATACAGTTCTCTGCAATCCAATCTTAGCATATAAAAGATGTGTATAACCAACTGAACAAATGCCTTTTGGAGGCCAACCTACCAATTAGCAGAGCGTTAATACGAACCTGCCCTGCCCATTTCAACTCAAGGACATAAAAACACACATCCTAGGCTGACAGTTCCAGGAAAGCCATGAAATAGTTATGCAAAGGACATTTTCATTACTATAGCTCTTGGAGTTTTAGGAAGCCTCCTAGATGTATTTTTTTCCTGGAGACAAGAAATTGATATAAAAGAGAAGTTTTCAAATTAAATGTGATTTTTCTTTCCCTTTATTTAAAAACAAAGAGAACTGATAACCTGAGAAGGACACTGGCCAAATTAACTAGATCACGTCTCTAATATAAAAGGCTGGGTCCTGTCAGACACAGGCAGGTGTCCAGGAAATAGGAGCACGATGAGAGAGAAGGCAGCACAAACAGGGAACAAGAATGCATGTTATTTTGAAAGGAATAAATCTGGCAGCTGCTCTGCACAGAGCCTGTCGTGCCGATGGCTGACAAGCAGGTGACAGAGGCTTCACTTAGAAACAGAAGGGCCTGCAGTAGGTACTTCTCCCCAATCACTTCTTACAGAGAGTCTAAAATGAAGGACACTTAATCATACTCTTACTTTATATTCTTTTAATCACATGATAGTTAATTAGTTATCACAGAATCAGAAAAACACTTATGCAAAAGGAGAGATCTGGAGACCAACAGTTTTTAGGATTGGACACCTGCAAAGAGCTTATTTCAATTTCTCTGAAAAGAATCAATACACACTTGCAGCTAATTAATGATTTTTTCCTTCTGTTCAGTCCCCAAAGTTTTTTTTTAAAAATGGCTGTATGATTGAGGAACCAAAAGATTTTTATAGATAGGCTGTGTCTCAATTCCTTTGAAGTCTAGATTTTTCTCATAATTTTTGATTACTGCTTAGGTTAATCCAAAACGTTTAAAATAAAGCAATGGTTTGACTTTAATAACCAAGCGTGCATTTTAGACACAAGGTAAGTGAAGAGCTTTCCCCCGTTTTCACTGAGTATGAGTTATGGACAGGAGCTACAAATCAAATTTCATCGTGAAGCATTAGAATGAAACAATAAGAGCAATAGTGCCCTGCGTACTTCTTGGATGGACTGAAGAAAATGAGGACAAAGAATCCTAGAAATGCACGAGTGCAAGCTCCATGCACGCCACCCGTGCCTTCACCAGACGTGCAGCTGTGGTCAGGCAGTCATTCCCTGCACATGGACGGGGTGTGCAGGTCAGCAAGAGGAACCGGCAAGAGACCAGCTGCAGAGGGCCGATGAGACGGCCCTGCAGCGGGATAGAACATCATGCAGGTGTTCAGAGGAGGCTCAGAAGACCCTGCATTTACCTGTGTGCAGAGGCATCAGGTAATTACCAGCATCTATTGGCGGGTTTGGTGAAGGTCATAAATTTGTGTTGTTTCCCTGTGAAAGAAGGCAGGAAAGGCCACATCAGCACGGCCTCTTCTGTAGTGAGTCAAGAAACCTTTGTTTTTGTTTTGTTGTCATGGAGATAGAGGCCTAGCAGTGGGAATGCTAAGGCCAGACTAAGGTGGTGCCTGCATGCTCAGGAACCTCTGAAGGTACCTGAAGTGTAAGCAAGCCACCTTCAGGGATAAAGAGCGCAGCTCTGGGAGTCACACGGTTTCTCTCCTACTTCGCTAATTTGATGCTTGCTTGGAAACACTTTGCTGGGAAGATACTGAGTCTATATGTACTTAAACAGTATTAGAATTTTCATTTACTATATTCTTTTGATAAATGCTTAAGCCATACAACCAGGAAAAAGTCTCATTTTTTACTTAATCTGAGCTATAATTTTCCCACTGAAAGCTAGCCATATAAAGTGAGGGGGGGTGGGCAAAGAAATAATTTATTTTTAAAAGTTTTGACTGTTCAGTTTAAGGACAGCTCTGAAAACACAATTTAGTTTGAAATTCAAGCTGTTTCATTTCCTATTTAATCTTGTAAATTTCCTTCTCTTAAAATACTCAGGTTGGAAGGGTGCCAAATTAGACCAGGAACAAATTTTCACCAACTTCACTTCGGTGCTTTATTTTTAGATTATATTAAAAACCTCATTAGGCTCCCTGAGGGGAAAAGAGTGTTAACCACTAACAGAAGCAGGGGAAAATAAAGGAAACAGAGAGACAAGCTAAATTGTTAACAAGGAAAGTGCTCTTAAAACAGTTGGTCTGAGGTCTCTGTAAAAGCTAAAAGAAACTTATTACCAAAACCAAGTAAATGACTTGAGTTTAGAGCTTACTCTTGTACCCCAGAGTAGGAAGGACTAGTCAGGCTTAAAGCAGCACATGTCTTTGATTATCATTTCCAGATGGGAAGTGGAGGGAAGAAAGGCAGATGGAAAGGAGGGCAGAGAAGCCATGAAGGATGGCGAGCTAAATGCCCTTATTTCTCAGCACAGAATCCATGGGCCTCAAACTATCCCACAGACAGGCTGAAAAATGGGTGGGCATATGCAAGACCAGATGGAGTGTTGACTGAAACAATTTATTAATGTATTTACATATAATCTTTAAGCAATGGTCTCATAAATATAGACTATAACTTTACATATGCTAAGCAACTTATTTTCCCCACCAAAATACTTGGGTTAAATAAAAAATTGACAGCATTTATATTACTTCCTTTTTCTGTTTGTCTTCTTTTTTATGTGAGTCAGCTTAGAACGTATGCAGTTTGATTTCTTCCAGGCAGCTTCCTACCACCACCGTGCTCATGAGAGCTTATGTAAAGAGGCGCCAACAATGCGCGTGGTGCCAGATACATGACAGAGTCAGAGGCAAACCCAGGGCGAGGGGGTAGTGGCCACTATGGGGTCAGCTGACTGCACATATCTTAGGTTCGCACACTTGAGGAAAGTGCTTCAGAGATGGAACTGTCTCCATCCATCCTATAAATAATCCATTTTATTTTAAAATAATTGCTGCCAGCTCTCCACTTGCAAAATTCTCCCACATTTTAAATGATACAGTTCCCTGTAACAGTGGCAATGGGAAACCATGGAAATGATAATCTCTACAAAGTCTTTTTTCCTCCTCACAGACCATGAAAGTGCTCATTTTCCCTTTACAAATGTTACATAAAATCCTGATTACAAAACTACTCAGCAATTTAATCCTACCATCCATACAATTAGATGTTCCTTTCAGCAAGGTCAAAAGCCAATGATGTAGTCCCTTTGTATACCAGAGATTCTCGACACAATACAAGTCCGCAGACTGAAATATACTACTGCAGTCTGCAAAGAACACCACTGGTCAATTTCTGCGAGTCCTTTTAGTATGAAGAAGACTCAGAGCAGCTCAGCAGGGTCTGCAGCCCTCCTGCCAACTTCAGGCACACCTGCTTCTTCACCAAGGCTGAGCGGCTGGGGCCCATCAACAGCAGTTTCGCTTTGGCTCTGACGGCGGTCTTCGGAGTTTGAAGCCTTTACCGCCAGATGGTGGATTGGCGTCACTGGACGGAATTCTTCGACCTACACCAGGAGAGAAGAGGGGGAATCAGCTTCAACTTTGCAGACCTGTTCTTTCTCAGACCAACAATTTTGCAGATGCAATCTGACAGTTTCATTAAAGTAAAAAAAAAAAAAAAAAGTTTAACGAATGTTTTTACTTTGGAATGATTCACTGAAAAGTTACAAAGATGACAGATAGTTTCTGTATGTTCTCATCCAGTTCCCCCAACGCTGATATCTTATACTGTATTATCACAGTCATTTGTCAAAATGAACAGTTCAACATTGCCACAGAGCCATTAACTCTAGATTTTTTTTGAGATGTCACCAGTTTTCCGCTCAAGTTCTGTTTGTGGCCCAGGACCCAAGGACACCACACAGCATTTAGTAAAAAAGTTAATATAGAAATAATTACATGTTAAAACCATTTTAAGTATGTAACACATATACTAAAAAGATTCCATCAGAATGCGCCTGTCCTCCTTCACTGTGACCCCTTCCTGTGCAGCCTTCCACTCACAAACATTCCCAAATACCCACCACTGCGCTTCATTTCTCTCTCGAAAGCACCAACGGTAGGCACCATTCTTTTTTGCCTATTTCTACGTCATACATCTTGGGGGTTGCTCCCTCATGGTACAAGGTAGAACTGCTGCTTCTTCATTAGCTGAACAATACTGTATGTTGTGTGTACGTCATAATTTATTTAACCGACCGATATTTAGTTTATTTTCAATATTTATCAATGGTAATACATAGGATACATAAACAGAGTTCAGGATCTAGCTCACACCACTCTACTCCTGGGCATTTGTCTGACACACACCATAATTCCAATGTCTTATTTAGCACAAAAGAAAGAAGCATGTGCAATTTAAATTTTGACAAATGCTGCCAAATGGATCTCTGAAGAGGCTGTCATTTTATTCTCCTACCAACACTACGATACTACGTGAAAATGAACAGGTTTCAGTTTATTGCTCGAGAAGCATAATGTCAACTTGGAGAAACCTTGACTTACCCATCTACCTATCTGGCTGATAACTCAAATGCTGCTTCTTGTACAAAGTTTGTCTTGATGTCTCCCCCAACTTCCTAATTTTCCAATAGCCCAGATACTAAAATCCACCAAAACACCTGAAGTGTGCTATGATACACTTATTTACAGGGCTAGCTTCCACAAATTAGATCCTAAGCTCTTTAGGGAAAAGATCCTGTTTCTCAACCTTAGTGTTTCTAGTATATTGTAGACATGCAATGAATGCACTGGGACATCTGACATTCACAGGGAGGGAATCTGTGATACTCCTCTGGTCTGCCGAGGCCAAGCCTTGACAACTGAGCATTCTGGGCAGTTCATAACCTGTACAGGCAGTAACAAGCATGATTTCTGTACTGACTAGAAAATGCCTTTTAACTTTTCAAATGCCTGTAATATATGATGGAGAATAAATTACAAATGTGCTTTAGAGCTTTGCTTAAGTTTATCATTATGTTTTTCTCAATAAATGGAAACAAATATAGCTGGTGTCATAGAGGCAACTGTACAATGCAACAAAAATTTTTAAAAGAATGAGTATTTTTAGAAGCAGAAGAAAACATCTCTATGAACTGGCAATGATATCTTAAAAATTATGCTCACTATAAAAGAAAACAAGGACATATTGAGTTATATTAAGATGAAAAACCAGTTTATATATTGATTAAACAATGAAAGCTACTTGTAATTCCAGCACTTGGGAGGCTGAGACAGGAGGATTACTTTGAGTTCAAGGCCAGCCTGGGCCACATGACTACATGATGAACTCAAGGCCAGCCTGAATTACATAAGGAGACTCTATCTCACTACCCCCTCCCTGCCTCGTAAGTCAAACTACAGATATAATTCTAGTACATGTAATCAATAAATCCCTTAGATCCAAAAATAAAGAGATCCAAAATATGAAGAAAAAGGTAGGTAACTCAATAGGGAAACGTAAAAGATGACTATATAAATAACTATTTCGACAAGTGTGAATTTCATCACAATCATGGAAATACAGAACCTGCTCAGTAGATATGAAAATACTGAACCTCATACACTACTGGTGTGGGGGTCATCTGGCAAAACCACCACTTTAAAAAATCAAGTAACGTCATATTGAACACACACAAATCCAATGACCTAGCAATTCTCTTGGGCATAAAGATAACAAAATCAAAAATGTATACAGATGTTCACCAAAGGACATGACCAGAATGTTCAGAGCAGTACTATTTCTAATAGCTCTAGATGGGAAACAACTAGCCAAACGCCTAATTCGATCAGATTACACTGCTTGCCTGTCTCTTTACTCTGACTCTTGACAGTGACATATGCCAGCCACGAAAATGCATGCTTTACACGTATGCAACTGTACAGATACTCAAGAAATGTGATGAAAAAAGCCAGGCAAAAACGATAAATAGAATGTTTTAAAACAGATAAAGGTGCCAGGAGGGGTAGGATATACCTGAAATTCCAGCACTTAGGAGGCAGAGGCAGGTGGATAGCTGCAAGTTCAAGACCAGCCTGGGAAACAGTGAGACCCTGTCTAAAAAAAAAAAAAAAAAAAAAGACCCCCACTCCCCTCATCAAATGAGTAGGTGAAACCAATCTGAAGGGTTAGCAGCCAGGATGGCAGTTACCTTGGGGAGCAGAAGAGCCAAGTCACAGCCCGAGTGCCAGCGTGCTATTACAGCTTCTATTCTGTTTGTGACAACTCAATGAACTTCCACTTCTGGTGCTCTTTACTATGTGCTAAGCTTCAGCACAAACTCAGCATGCAGCAAGCCAGACACTGTGCTCATGCAATTTTACAACATCCAGTGAACAAAAAATTCTATTTCCATCTCTCAGTTTTCTTTGTGAATTATTTTTATTTTTCATTTAAAATGAGTATGTGCACATTAGCACCCTACTTTCCCCAGCCTTACTGAACTGCTGGGGAACCTAGGACTTTATCATACATACATGCTAGACAAGCTCTCTTACTACTGAACTACACCCTGCCCCCAGCCATACTAGTTTTCGTATAAGAGTATTCACTGCTGGTATAGTACATAACACTTACTATAAAAACAGTGATAGTTTTAACATAATTGCACTCTACACAGATATTTAGCTAAAACTATTCAAAATTCCTTTATTTTTTTGAGGTACCAGGGATTGAACTCAGGATCCTGCGCTTGCCCGGCAAGCACTTATTCTACCGAGCTCTCTCCCCGGGCCCTTATTAAAAATTCCTGATAAGCCTCATATTGCCTTTGAAGAATGCACCTGGATAGCGGGCATTTACATCTAGGGCAACAGTGAAAATCATTTCTCTTAACCTTGAAATGAAGGCTGGACAAAAGTATGTCATTAGCAGGCCATGGGCTGGTCAGGTGGGTCTACAAAGTACTCTGAGAATTAGTGGTCAAATCTAAACAATGGACACATTGCATAAAAATAAAGATCTTTAAGAACACTAGTTAGCAATATAAAGACCCAACCAAAATACAACTTGAACACTAGCTCAGCAAGGGGGCCATCAGAGGCTCATGCTCTGCCCAGCCCAACCGCGGCGGCCAGGCTCCTCAGGCCACCTCCACTGGAGCTATCCCTGGCTGACCTTGGTGGGCACTGGAATTCATGGCCACTCACCTGAGATGGCCAAGAGCCCTCTTTGCTTTTGCTATCTTCATGGGTATGTCCACTGCCTCCTCCCATCTGCAATGTTCAATTAATGTGAGTCCTAGTTCTCGCCAACTTCAGCTCTGATACCACCTCTGCGGAGAGGTCTTCCCTGACCACCTGCGTGCATGCTCATGCATCCTAAATTATTTTCTTCATATCTCATTATTATCTGAAATGATCCTATTTATCTGGTGCTGTCTGCCTCCCTCAGCAGAACATGCACTCCAGGAGAGTGAGGGCTGTGTCTATCTTCTTTACGCTGTCTCCCCTGAGCCTGGAACAGTTCCTAATAAATATTTTGATGAATTTGAATGAAATGAATAAACACAGATACAATCTGTAGAGGATCCCAAAGGCATGCCGCAGTCTGTCTCCCATCTAGTGTCACCATATTAACACTCTGGAAAGGGAAAGGGACGGTGGGAAAGAGAGGACTTACCTTTCCTTGCCTACTACCAATTTTTCAGGGCTTTCTTACAATGGAATCACATCTGCATTTTATTTCTCTTTATTTATTTTGTTCATTTTTGTTGGCCTTGGATGACTAATTGAAACAGATTTAGATACAGAAAGAGCTAGAGACACGACAGCTTCCATGACCTCGAAGCCCCGTACATTATTTATTCAGTAGTGACATTCTTTCCCGAAAGGCTACAGTCATCAGGCAGCAGCTCTCCAGCAATTACACCATGATTGGAAAGCAGACCATCCTTATATTCTCAAATCTCATCTCACTGAGGAGAGCATCAGAGACTAGACTATTCAAACTAAGGCAGGGACTCTCATTGGGAAGATAACTCTATTTGAAATTGTTCTGCATAGAGGAAACACATACGACACAGAGATACTCACTAATCTCTATAAAGAGTTCATTTATGTTTATCGCATTTTTTGCACTGGTTTCTACAAAAATCGCATGAATGGAGTCAGCGTAGTCCTTAGCATCTCTCTCCATGACTTCTCTGGAAGGCAACAATTGCAAATCAGAAATTCTACCCATTAAGATATTAACACTATCCCTATTTACCCAATTATTAACCAATTTAGGATGACAAGGGATACCCTAAAGGGCTGCTGAATGAGCCCTGACATGTGGTCATCCCAATTTTACTATTTGTGTTTAAATAAAACTCAGTATCACTAGTGACATAACAATACAGCTAATGAAATGATCAGGAAATGGCAAAGTTTTTCTTTACCCCTCCTCCTAAATTAAAAGAAAAGGCCCCTGCTTTGAAATCATGGAAGAAATGCAGAGAAACTGCCATAAGTGTGCTTTCTGTATCCAAGTACCGTGCATAAGAGTCTCGGGGCTGCACTGATCTCAGATAATGTCAAGTGCAATGTGACCAGTGTTTAAGTAAATTACACACCTGTCTCTCTCTATATAATATAATTAGCTCCAAATGCCTGAAACCTTAATTTTAGTCTGAAACTTCAGGCTCCAAACACATAACAAAAAGAAATTTTTCAATGTCAGAGAGAAAATAAAGCAAGATTCTTACCCTGGATATTGCTCATTAAGAAAAGGAACATACAATCAGCTCTGTAATCTCTTGTTCTAATAACTCACCTGACATCGATAAGATCACACTTATTTCCTGCAATGGCAACTACAATATTAGGTGGGCCGTGCTGCCGAAGCTCCTTTACCCAGTTTTTTAATGTTGAAAATGTCTCCTGCAACACAGAAATGGAGTAACTGGAGATGCAATCAATTCAAGAGTTTCCAAAGTAGTATAAGGAAAACTGAATATTGTCTTACTTCTTTTGTGATATCATAAACAATTATAGCTGCAGCTGATCCTCGGTAGTACATTGGTGCTAAGGCACGAAACTGCAGAGGAGGGAAAATAAACAGCAAAATTGGGAAAACTAGTTAAATACTTTTTTTTTTTTGTTTAAATATTTAAGCCCATTATCCCTGCACAAAGGTAATCTTTCTCTTAAGCCAAAGAGGATGACATAATGCTTTAAAGCAAATGAACCAGTAATTACCAAAGGCAAAAACTTTTAATGTAACACTGAAATGTCTCTCAGAAGATAGTTTAGAATACAGTTTTATAGGAATTAAATATGGTGCTGTAAACAACTGTTTCAGCTAAAAAGCTTTTTTAATTGAACTCAATGCTGTAATTCTCAAATTCATTTGTTCAACAGTCCTTTAAACTTTGGCTTCCCAAACTATCATGAGAGATAAAAATAATGCTATAAGCAATTCCCCAGAACAGTGGTTGTGCTGGGGTGTCACAGAGATCACCCCGTAATCTAGAGGCTGATTGTCTTAGACATAAGCACACATTTAAATTCACTACTTGAATGAGGTTGCAACTTGCTTTTCTGCTGTCTTCATGCAGTGCTAATTCCCAAACACGAGGTATGTGTCTCATTTCACGTTTATGAATTTAACTCTGCATGTGTATTTCCTCCCTAGTCCTCGGCCCCCTCCTCACTCCACTGCACACAATAGAGGGACGAGAAGGAAGAGACAGGAACAATCATTTCAACAGGAAGGGTGATTTATGAACCATTTCTTTCGATTAGCATGAGACAGAAAATCTCTTTCCATCAAACTTGTTTCCTGGGCACAAATCCTGGTATGGCCATCACCCACCAATGTGATGCCAGTGTCTGAACACAAGAATTTTACCTCTACTTGATCTTCGCTTTGCACACCGCCTGGGAAGCCTGGCCTCTGTAACTGTGCTGCATCTGGCTGTTCCTTGCGGCTCACCTTCCCACACAGGCTCTCTCCCCCGAGGGCAGCATTCCGCACACACACAGAGCTCATGTGCAGACTGCAGACGCTGCCGCTTCATCAATGAGGTTAGCCTTTTGCCTTTTAGACTTTTGTGTTAAATTTCCTCAAAGAAAAGTAAAATTAAAACTATGAAGTGTGAGGGAAGGCAGAATGTCTGTGTAGCACACTATCTCAGGACCCAGCACCTGCTGCACCACAGGTAATCAAGTGCCCGTAAATAAATGAATAAGAACTACGTAAATATAGGAGGATGCCAAATTAAATGCCAGACCCAGATGTCCACAAACAGAAACTTTCATTAGTTTTTGTGAGAAAAATATCAGCCTCTGGGGTGGAAGTCTGCTAACTTCCTAAAATATGTTAAACTTTAGAAGAAAACAAACAAAAAAATAAAAGCCGCAAGAAAGTACTACTGCAAAGGAAACAACATTACTAGCTGAAAAAGATTTAAAATCTTAGATTGGCTTTCACATAAGAAAACGAGATAAAACGACACAGGTGGAACAAAGCTGACCAAATTAGCTTCCTTGTTTTTTGTTTTATACGTAGTCCAGGTTGGCCTTGAACTCACTATGTAGCTCAGGCTGACTTCGAACTTGTAGTAATCCTCCTGCCTCAGTTTCCCAAGTGATGGGATCTTACAGTTGTGCATCATCATGCCTGGCTGACCTTTCATTTCTGAGGTACTTAGGACGGTAGTGTCTTTTTAGTTTTTTTTTTCTTTGGTCAAATTTGTAAAATTCACACAGATTGAAAGCAAAGAACTGTATATTCTGATAAACTGACAGATCTATACATTCACATAAGCACCATCCACCAAGAAAGAAAACATTTCTTCCTATCAATACAGAAAATTCCCTAGTATCGCTGTTATCATGTTCCTCTGTAACCTTAGTAATAACCCTTGTTTTCAAGTCTTCATGGAGTGTAATTCCCAAACACAAGGTATATGTCTCACTTCATGTTTATGAATTTAACTCTGCATGTTTATTTCCTCCCTAGTCCTCGGCCCCCGTAACATTTTGCTTATGTTTTGCACCGTGCATCTTCTTCCAGTCTCATAGTTTCAACCTTGGCTCTTTTCTTTTTTAATTGACAACACTCGAGATGGACCCAAGGCCTTTGAGCTGCTCATGTCCCCCGCCATTCTTCTTTGAGAGGCTCTCATTAAGTCACTAATTGTCCAGGCTGGGCTATACCTCTGTGGTCTTCCAGCCTCAGCCTCCTGAGTGGCTGGGATTACAGGTATTAGGCACTGTGCCCAACTCCTGCCTTTGTTTTCATATCTAAAGTCACCTTCTTAACCAACACACAGTGGCATCCTGTATTTCTGGTACAATCTGACAACCCTTGCCCTTCCGTGGAATGTTTAACTTTTATATCTTATTTATTTGCCAGTGTATTTGAATTTAGGTTTGCTACTTTGTTTTATATTTGTCCTATTCCCTTTTAAATTCTTTTGTTCTTCCTTTCCTCTTCTGCATTGATTATATGGTTGTATTCAATTTGAAAATATTAATTCTATTGACGTTTTAGGTTTTTTAAAACTTTTTAATTTAGTACAAGGTCTACAGTGTCTCACTACACAGGTTGGACTCGTAGTGATTGTGCTTCCAGGCTCCCAAGTGCTGGGATTATACGCGTGTGTCACCACACCCAGTCTCATCAAACCCCAGTCCCTGTGTCTGCCTAAGCAGGTGCTTTAACCCTCTGAACTGTCTGGTTGGTCCCTTTTTAGATAATTCTTATAAGTGGTTGTTCTTGTTAAATATAATTTTTTTACAGTCTATTTAGGGTTGAAAACATTACTTTATATAAAGTACCAGAACCTTACAAGAATGTAATTCCTTCTTTTTGAGACAGGGTCTCCCTATCATAGTTTAGACTGGTCTTGAACTTACTATGTATCACACGCTGGCCTTCAGTTTGCAGCAATTCTCCTGCCTCAGCCTCCTGAGTGCTGGGATTACAGGAGCATGGCACCAAACCCAGCCTGAGTATAATTTCTTTCAGTTCCTCACTCTTTATGCTACTATTTTTTTGGTACCAGGCATCGAACTCAACTCAGGACCTTCCACTTGCCAGGCAGGAATTTATGTCACTGAGCTAGCTTACTCACCCCTCTTTATGCTACTATGGTCAAATATTTTAAATTTATATAAACTATAAGCTGTCTAATCCAATGTTATAATTTTTTAACTAAACCAGTTGTCTTTTCAAATTGAGCCCTTCAACCCCTATGTTTTTGTATTTACCATTTCTAGTACTTATTACTTCTTAGGATCTGGACCTGAGTTACCATCTGGGGTCATTTCTCTTTATTTAAAAAAAAATTTCTGGAATTACTATTGCTGAATTTTCTTAGATTTTGCTGTCTTATTTTGACTTTCTCATATTTGATAGACTGGCAGGATTTTCCCCCTGCTTGCTTTGAGCATACTAAATATACTGTTCCTCCAGCTGGCTTCTAGTCTCCATTGTTCTGGGAGAAGTCAGCCATCATCCACATTGTTTTCCTGTATATTATACATCTTTTATCTCTGATTACTTAAGATTTCCTTTTATCTTTCTTTTTTAGCAATATGACTATGATGTACCTATGTATGTTTTTTCGTTGTACATGCTGGTTTGCTGAACTTGGCTTTGTGAGTTATCAGTCTCATCCAATTTGGGACGATTTCTGCCATTACTTCTTGAAAAGACATTTTTTCCCTATCTTTATCTTTTTCCTCTAAGGTCTCAAATGATATGTTTGTCACACTATTTGAATCTATCTCCAGCATACTGAGACTCTTTTCCTTTTTTCTACCCTTTACCCCCTATTCTTCTGTTGATTTGTTTGCTCAGTGATCCAAGGAATTTTTCATCTTAGCTACTGTGGCTTTCAGTTTTAGCACTTCTATTTAATTCTGTACTAGTTTCCATTCTGTGTAAGATTTCCCATTTGTAGTTAATAGTTAAGATGACTTTTTAAAAAATCTTTGAAGACATTTAAAATGTGCTTTCACTTCTGTGTCTGCATATCCTAACACCAGTGTTGTTTTGGGGTTTGTTTCTACTCACTGGGCACTCTTTTTTTCTGTTCCTATGTACAATGACTCTGACAGATTTACCACAGACTCTGTGGTTTCTATTATCTGTTCTTAAAGGTGCTATACTACTGGCCAATCATCTTGAGACTAGCCTCACGATTATTAAGGGAGGGTTTACTTGGGTTTGTCCAGGACATGAGCTCTACTCCTAGCCTGGCTCTGAGGTTTCCATGGAGTCCCCAAGGTGTTTAACAATCCCCCGTGATATGGCAGAACTAGATTCAAACTCTAAACTCTAGCTCTGCTACAACAGGCAACAAAGAACTCTGCTCAGTCTTGTCGCCCTCCTGTTTGTTTCTACTACATTTTGTAATGCCTGTCCTGTATGTGCACAATTTGGGGTTAATTAAGGACCAGAGGGACTTATAAACAGATTTTGGGGCGTTCCTCTTTACAGTAAGCATCTTTTCTGGAATTTGCCTCTTTCTTCAGCTGCAGGACTGCTGTAGCAGTCCCAAATTCTGTCAACTGTCACAGTTAAAGAGACTGGCTTTCTGCTTGAGTCTTACCTACTCTGTGGCACACTGACCAGGGCAGTCATGGAACTTTCTAGAGACCGAGTATTCAAACTACAATTAAAACCTACTTATTTATTGCAAAGGGCCAGGATTACAATTAAACCTGAATATTGAGGTTTTCAGCTTAAAAAACAAAAAAACACCTGTCATCCAACGCTGGACTGCTCGGGCAGCTTGGCTCACATGCCCTGTGGCACTCAGAGTATACATCTGTGGGAGGGTTAGGCTGTTACAAGCCATACTTCTGATACTGACAAACTCTTTCCATATCCTTTTGGTATAAAGAAAGACTCAGGCCGGATAGCTCAGCAGACTAAAGCACCTGCTTAAGCAGTGTCCAGGGTTCAATCCCCAGCATGCTGTGCTGGCCTTGTCCCCAGGGCATGCTGAGATGACAACTGAGACTGGGAGTGAGGATCACTACAAGTCCAATCTACGTAGTAAGACCCTGTAGACCCTGTCCTAAAAAAAGAAGAAGAAGAAAAAAAAAAAGAAACTCAAAATAGCTCAGTACATCTGTGCTTTAAATCTGGCTACAGATTAAGGGACAGCACTTTCTGGCATGCCCTAGGTAGTAAATAGTTTCAGCTTTTGGGTGATACAGATTTTGCTGTAACTACTCATCTCTGCCACTGTACAGTGAAAGCACCCACAAACAAACAGAAACAAACAATGTGGTTTTGTTCCAATGAAATTCTGACTTAGAAAAACAGGCAGCAGATTGGATTTGGCCCTTGGGTCACCCTAGATGATCTCAATTCACTTTATTTCTGACTTTAAATATGAGAATAATTCTTTCCATGACTTCTATGACAATAAGTGGGCGTGCACTTTCTTGGTGTTCTGACCCTACGAGGAGCCATCAGGAGAAAACATACTCAGAGGCAGAGGCGTAAATCCCTGGGGTCTGGGTGCAGTGTCCATCAGGGGCTGGGTAAGAAGCATTTTTCTAGGTCATCTCCTGGAAATGGCATGCATTTGGAATGTCTTGTCACATTTATGGTGTACTGACGGTACATATTCACGGCTTTTATGTATGAGGGGTGTCTGTCTCAGTGCAACTGTAGGAGCCTGTTCGTGAAGGATAATGCATGGGGAAAATGTGACAAAACAAATTCATTCAGGATTGCACACAGCATGAACAGAAAGAACTCAAAGGCTCTACCTAGAGAAAATTTAGTTTAAAACCATGAAAACTAATTTCATTTACCTATTAGTTGAAAAACTTATGTTTATTTTTACTTTCAGGAACTATTTTTTTTGAATGAACATTGAATCAAAGTTAACTGATAATGATCCTTTTGATAAAATTATATGCTATATATAGCATCTAGCATATCACAGTATGGTATCTTTCATATCTGGCTTTCACAGTTTTACCATAAAATGGCAATTTCTACAAAAATATTTGAGGGTGCTGTCAATTTTCCTATGGCCCTTCATTCTCCTTCACTACATAAACTATTACCTCCTGAAGCACCTATGCCAGCATTCTGATCAGTATTTCTCTTCATTTAACAAGATACTTATGGTCAAGGGCTTCCATATAATATTTAGAAAATTCTCCAAAATTACTTTTTCAAAATTTTATTTTAGGGAAGGGTCTACAGGGTGTTCAGGGTCTCACTACTAGATTGGACTCATAGTAAGTTTCCTGTTTACAGCCTCCCAAGAGCTGGGATTATAGGCACGCGCCACCGCGTCCTCTCAATTGTTATCTCAGCATGCCTTGGGGGCGGGGCTGGCATGGCAGGCCGGGGGATCAAACCCCTGGCCCCTGTGCCTGCTTGTAGGCGCTTTAATCCGTTGAGCTATTTGGCCGACCCCAAAATTACTTTCATCAACTTAATAAAATCACTTTGCAACCAAGTTGTTAACTTGACAGAAAGACAACTGAAACTGGGATGAGGAAAAGGACAAAAGGGAAAAAGATATATTTATGTATCTATGCAGGACAGTTTGGATAACTGTACTGCTGATTTCAGCTGGTCTACTGAAAGAGGCAGTTAATGCTTAAATTAAAAAAAATTATTATATTTTTATTGCTTATAAAGTTTTTTTAAAAACCAATTTTGCAGATTTATATTTGGTAATCTACACAATTAATTTGAAGATACACTATACAACAATTGTTGAATTCCTATTACTTTAATGAAATTTTGTATTGTTTCTAATGTTTTTAACTTTTTTTTTGAGACAGGGTCTCACTATGCAGTTTGGGGTGGCCCTGTGCTTACTTTTGTAGCCCCCTGGCTGGTCTCAAACTCATAATGATCCTCCTGTCTCAACCTCCAGAGTGCTGGGATTATAGGCATGCATCACTACACCTGGGTCAGGGGCACCTGGGGTTCCGGAGCCAGAGATCAAGCTTGAGTCCTTGTGCTTGCCAGGCAGATGCTTACGCCTCTGAGCTATCTCCCCAGCCCCACCATTTTGTATTCTTAAAAACAAACAAAAAAACCCCTTCCTTTTTGAAAAAACAACAACATCAACAAAACAACTGATTTGTCAAAACTGTTGCAATAGATGCTGGGATCATATGCAATATATTAATTGATGCTAGGATAAAGTGGAGAGGACGTCTGAATGGCCAGTTTATCAAAAAGGGTTCCCTTTCTGTAACAGCTTCTGGTTCCATTATGAATCTCATAACTGTAGAGAACTAAATAACAGATAACGTAAACACCAGAAAACTAGTTTGAGGCACACTCTATTCATATGGACAAAGTAGATAAAGGGTGCGCAGGTCAGTAATCAGTTGATATGAACCTACTGGCATCAACATTGTGGGCTACAAGAGACGTGAAGACAGTCCCTGCCTCAAGGAATTCAGCCTAATGGAAGGCAGGTAAATAAGGTGACAACTGTATAAATGAGGGCAATCAAAGGCTGTTGAGGACACAGATAATTCATTTTCTTATTCATCAAAGCAGTAAATGAACATGAACTTTACGTCAGCACTGCACTGGGGCTGATAGTGAACAAGTCTAGTAGGAGAGATGGTCAATAAAGCTAAGCAGCCGGACACCTAATTTCAACTTGTAGTGTCTTGAGGAAACTGAATACAAGCAATGAGAGAATGAAGTCGGGGGCCGAACCTAGGTACAGGGAGGTTGGGCAAAACTTTGGGGATACAACATTTAATCTGAGACCAAAAGTTGTTAAGGAGTCTGATTGGAGGAAAGAGTGTTCCGGTGAGAAAGAACAATGCACACAAAGGCCTGATGACAAGAGCTGCGGAGGATCTGCATGGATGGCAGTGGGCTGGGATGAAGTGGGGAGAGTCAGGGTGCTTTGAGAGGGTGCTGAGAAGAGAAGTACAGAAAGGACGTGGGCTGTCAGCCTCTTCAGAAAGTGGCCAGAGAAAAAGAGCAGTGGTCAATCGCTGAAGGGCATTAGCAGGAAGACAACAGGGTCTGATTTATGTTCACAAAGACTCCATCCTGTGAGACATGATATGGGTGAGGGCTGGTTATAGGGAAAGCAGGGAAAAGAGCTAAAAGGATCCAAGAAAAGACAGTGAAAGGTGGCTGAGAACATACACTGGCAGTCATGATGGAGAACTGAAAAGGTTCTGGAAAATGTGGCATGTTCACATTCCTTCAAGAAAGACAGCCATGGTCATGTCTATCACCCAATACAGAGTTTGCAAACAAAAGCATTCGTGAACTGCGGTACCACTGTGTATGTAGACAACAGACATATCAAGACCCCGAGGCAACCTCCAGATTTGAGTTTGAACAACATGGGTATATGGCAACACGGTTACTTATGTGAATGAAACAGGTGGTCAGGAAAGTCCCCCTTCAGGTGATATCAGAAGTGGACTCTGAAGGCTGAACAGTTTTCTAGGCAAATGGTAGCAGAAAGGGTAAGAGCTTTTAAGACTGTGTGGCATGCTAGAGGTCCAGTTTGGTATTAGAGGACAGACTGGTGGGAAGGGATGAAATAAGTATGGCTGCAGCTGGGGCTGGGCAGACTCCGGGGCATAGTGCCTGCCTGGCAAGCCCAAGGTTCCGTTTTTTTTTTTCTTTTTCTTTTTTTCTTCTTCTGTATTTTAGGGAAGGGTGTTCAGGGTCTTACTACTAGATCAGACTTGTAGTGATTCTCCTGTTTACAGCCTTCCAAGTGCTAAGATTACAGGCGTGCGCCACCACAGCAGGCTGGGAGATCCAACCCCTGGCCCCTACGCAGGTGCTTTAATCTGCTATTTGGCTGGCCTAAGGTTCTGAGTTTGATCCCTGGTACAAAAACCAAACCAAACCAAACCAGACCAAAGAAAAAGTATGGTTGCATCTGGCACATTCATAGCCTTGAAGCCTAGACCAGGAAAAATGGGCAGTCCTTGACTCAGAATGGGCTCACAGATATGTCTTGCATGATTGTCCCTGTATTTCAATCAATCTGCGATGAGCTAACAGTGTTTGGCTTTTCTTATGCCCTATTATATGGCAACCCTGGTCATGAGCTTTTTGCCCAGCAACACTTGGCTAGAGTCTCCTGAATGCCTGCCCAGTGCAGGGCCTGCTGGTCAGTGGTCTTAGCCCTGGCCTGGCCTGGCCTAGCCTCAAGACCAGCACTAGGCTGCATGATGGTGCCTAAGGTGGTGGAAGGCGGGTTCACATCTCAGATCAATATGAAGTAAGCAAACAAGAGGAAGCCAAACTGGCCAATTACAAAACTTCACAGATAGCTGTAATCATCCCAGCAGAAAGGAAGGGGTATATACCCTTGGGTTGTTTCTTTTTTCATGTTCCAGAAAAAGGGATATTATACATTGCTGTGTACCCTAGAACAAACTCTGATGGAAGCACAATGGGGTCTATATTTCACATTGTGATTCTTTATGATGGGGGTTTTGCTGTACCATCAAATATCTGTAAGGAGTAACTGAAACTTGGGATTAGTGGAAATGCACATACATTACTAACAGGAATTGCCCTGCGAGTTTGAGCTAATGAGAGAGATCCTACAGTTGTATGTATAGCTATATGCAGGAGGACACTGATAACTAGATCTGAAAGACTGACAAGTGATGGTTAGCAAAAGGTCCAACAATCCTGAACATCCCACTCTGGATTCACAATGCCAGCACAGAAGGAGTGTTTGGAGGACGATGAGCAGATATATCTCAGATGAGTAATTGGATAGGAGCATGACGTCCAGTGTTAAAAACAGAAGAAAGCAAAGCAAACTGAAGACGTTAAATCTGTACAAATATAGTGTCTACATCTAGGACAACAGTAATGGCTTGTTTTGTTTCCCTCCATTTGTCCGTGAGGACTCTTGTCAGATTTTATACCATACACAGTTTCTATGTTGTCTTAGATAAGACTGTGATGACAGACTATTTTTCCTGATTACTTCTGGTACGCTGTTAAGAGCCTAAGATAGCGCTGTGCATCCATCAGGTGCTCTGTTTTGATAGTACTATTTGAAAACACAATTAAATGGCAGCTGAATAGTGGGGTGGCCACTACAGGGACCTCAGCAGGGAAAGTGAATTGGGGTGGTGAGGCAGGGGCATGTTCCCAACTCCTTCTGATTTGGGTAGGGTTAACCAAAACTCATCTATCTGGCTCACACTGCTGCAGCTCGCCCTGCTGTGGACAAGGCTCTTCCTCAGGCAGATTACCATCATGCTCAGTTTTTATCATCAGGCACTTATTAGGTATCTCCTGCAAGGCACTGTGTTGGCTTATCTGTTTCACTTAAATCTCAAACTTTATATGCTGTAAAGTTCCCTCTTCAGTGCTTAAAAGGCGACTATAAATGAATTGTGCTTAACTCTCCCTTTCTACCACTAATTCTTTTATATCTTTACTAGAAGATAAAGCCCCAAATTACACACAATGCTCGACTGGGACTTTATCAGGCCTGTTAGCATTTACTTTAAGACTCTAAAAAGTGTAAAAATGCCCTCAGTGCCCATTATCACTTTCTCCATCAGTGGACTTTGGTTCTAATTGAAAAGGAAAAGGCTGGCCTACACAAATGGAAATAAACGTGTCTCTGGAGCGTAGAAGTGAGTAACATGAAATGACAGGGACATTGACAGTTTAGTTGGAGCTTTAATTTGGTTTGGGCCTTGGAAAAACACATAGTAAATTAAAGAGACTTACTCGTTCTTGTCCAGCTGTATCCCAGATTAGGAATTTATGTAGCTCATTTTGGTACTGGACAGTCTTGGTCATAAAAGATGCCCTATAAAGAAAGACCTAAATGGTCAGAACACAATTATTTAAAGCACGTTTCCAGCCCCAGTTGGAAACATCAGTTAGACTAATCTCAAACTCCCAGCTCCACACCATATCCTGATTGTGTTCTTCTCTGGAGTACTTAGATCCTGAAATGCTAGCTGTATATTCTGACAAAATAAAAGAGTGTTAAGCAGATCTGCCCAGCAGAGAGGGGAAGACTTCTTGGGCTTCTGATTGTTTAGGTTCCACATCTAAAGAACTAAAACGGAGTTTGGTAATTCAGACATTAGCCTCCCTTAATAATCACAAGATGATAAGCCTCGCTTTTTATTTTAAAAGACGTTATAAGAAAACTTTCTAAAAATCAATGTGTCTAGGAAATGTGAGCAATGGTAAAAATAAAATAAAACAAAACAAAACAAAAACCCAACTAGGCCATTTGTTTGTCCTTCCCAATTCTCAAACAACATGCCCACTTAGATGGCTGAGTAGGAAGTAGTGTATCACTGAAGTTAATAAAGTTAAGATGCCTAACAATGAGTAGAACACCTGTAGAAACAACAGCTGCATCACGGTGACCTGAAGCATCCTCAGCACCTGGGGGCTGCATGTAGTTTTATGACCTGCTGCATCCTCAGCACGCATCAACATAACAGGCTCTGTCCCCTCCCCAACTGTCTTTCTTGGGGTAGGGGGTGGGAGTGGGTTGTGGTACTGGGAATCCCAGGGCCTTCACGTGAGCTAAACCTGAATCTGCTTTTAAATTTTGGGAAGGGTCTCATTAAATTGCTGAGGCTGGGGTTGAATTTATGATGTCTGTCTCAGCCTTCCAGAATATTAGGATTATTCCATGCATATTGTACGTGGCTTAAAACAGGTTTCTCAGCTGAGGTTCAACCCCTGACATCAGGGTCTCACCCAGCCCTTGATAGAGGAAAGGAACCATGATTTACAGGTCACACAGCTCACTGGAGGCAGAGGTTCCTAGTACTTTTGGGATCCCCTACTTTTGGAGGCTCTTCAGTAAGCCCTAAAAGCTGTGTATTTTCTGTGGAGTCAGTGGCCCAGAGCAGGTACCTGGATATTCTAGGGTTTTCTAATGCAGCTTTATGAGGGTTACTCTGTTACTAGGCCTTGTTCCCACACTGCCTCTCACTCCCCATCTCACCTGAAAGCATCTCCTGGGAAATTCTTGCTCTCCCCTCTCCATACAGCATCCTGCTCCAGTCTAATTCCAGACCCAAAAGGTCTTTTTAAAAATCTTTTCTGGTATAACAAACTTTTCTGGATCAAAGTCTCAGTCATATTCTTGAACCATACCCCAATCAATTCAATCAAGACAGTGAAGCCAATGGGTAGGGCCTTTTAATACATGTTGAGAGTTTGAAATTTTTTGTTGCGATTCAAATAAGAAATAGTCTTCAACAGAGTTCAAGTATACTAGAATGACTTCTCAAAGAATCACCAAGCTTAGAACAACCAGAATTCTTAGTTTTAAAAACTTCGACTCTGAAATAATGAATTCCTGGCAATGTTTACATAAACTATGGCATAGCAACTAGCTTTCATGTGATGAGAGAAGTGAATTAGGAGGCAAGGTCACATTTACTGGATAGGTGTTTTTTATTAGATATTTATCTACTGAGTACGTTCCCCTTAGTGTACTTAGTGAAGTGACTTGTACATAGAAGATACTCAATAAATAGTAGGGCTGGGGAGATAGCTTAGTGGCATAAGTGCCTGCCTGGCAAGCACAAAGTTGAAAAAAAAAAGTTCAAAAAAAAAAAAAAGACTTCAATAAATGCTGACTGTATCAAGAAACTTTCAAATAAAAATCTTAAAACTCAGAGAAAAAACAAAAGGAAACCTTTGGTGACTCCCTATGATTATACCAGACTGTGCAAATGTTTTCTCTCAAGAGGAAAGGTCTAAGTATTCAAAAATCATTGCTTATTAAAGAGATTAAATAAAATGTGTGTGAAAGTGCTCTGTGAATTATAAAGCTCCAAATCTATACAAGGTATTATTAAGGGCACTTCCAGGAAAGTTTGGGTTTTGCAATTAGTGCCAAAGCATAACTGCAACTCAATCCTCCATCAATTATGGCTGCGGAGTTACACTGGGACAGCAACAGGCACCCAACAGAAACCCTTTCACAGAGCCCATGCATTCAACACACTTTGCCTGTTTGCTCAAAGGATCAGCGAAGTATGTTTCAAGTACACCAAAACCTGACAAAGACACAATAATTAATTAAAAGTAAATGTTTCATTACAGAACTAGAATTCACTGAAGTTCAACCTATGCACCAATCATTTTCCTCTAATAAAGTAAACTTTCATTGCTGAGCTATGAGACAGACAAAACAACAGATAATCAAAGTGACTGAAAGGATTAGTCCATTTTTGACACTGGACTACTCTTCCAGCACATCTGCCTTGGTACTCATAGTGACACCTTCTGGTTCACTTTCTTGAGTCCAAGGCTCTCCTCTTGGGTTTCTGTATCTGTTAGCTTCTTGTCCTTTTGTCATTGGTACCACTTGCCCACACTACTACACACTACAGCAATACTCGCCTCAGCTACCAGAAAAGCCCAAATGGCTTCTCCACGTGCCATTTACTCTGACTCTGTGGAATGTCTGTCCTGCTGGAGGAAAATCACAATACTGGTATACAAGAAAGATTCTACCCTGTGTCATCTGGGCTTCCTCTTAAGCCTTTTCCCATTCCACGCAAAAGTTAAGCCACATTCGTATGCCTGGGTTCCAGCTCCCTGGCACTTCCTATTACCCTCTTTCCTCAGGGTACCAGCTTGTCCCAACATTCTCTGTAGAAAAAAAAAAAAAAAAAAAAAATGATGGTTAAGTCTTCGGTTCCCAACAAGCTTTCCAGTTGACACTTTCAACTTGAGAAGGGGTAGTGTCATAGTTTTGGGGTTTTGCAAGGGGAACAATATAGAACATATATTTTATAAGATTATTAACAATGGTCACCCAAAGAACCATATACAAAAAGAATACAGAAAATCAGTCCACATACTACAGACCAAAGAATCCAGCTGAGGGACTGTATCTCATGTGTGAGTCCAACTGAAGCTTTAGAAGATATAGAATTTGCTATTAAAATTAACAAGTAACATTTAAAAAAAAAAAAAAAAAAGAAGATCTAGAGCCCATAACAATGCCTCCCCAAAAAACAAAACAAACAAACAAACAAACAAAAAAACCCAATGCCTCCCATGAGTCCAGCTGGAGGCCTAGAGCCCACAACAATGTCTCAGACAGGCCTGTTTCACAGATCTGCGCTGGGAAGGCCCGAAGGTCAGTGGGGGAAGCTAGAAAGTCTGTGCCAGTGGGACGAAGGATCTGTGCCAGCAGGCTGAGGCATCTGCGCTAGAGCCAGGAAGCCACGTTCAAGAAACAGAACTACCCAGAAAAGCACCACAATCATCCTCAGCAACAGTGAGGTCCCAAGCTCCTCCAAGGACGAGAACAGTTGAGTTCCCAGCCAGAAAGCCAACGCAACAAGCTTCTCCAGGAGTACACCATCTTCCCCTGGGAGCATCGCTCAACGTGAGGACCAGAGCTCCCCCAAAGTGAACTGCAGCCATTCTCAGCAACGAAGAGGTCCTGAGCTCCTCCTCTGATAACAACAGCTGAGTTTATCAGGAAAGCCAGCATGACAAGGTTCTCCACAGGGACGAGCAGCTCCAGATGGTATCCAACAGCTTCCCAAATAGCCTCATCTAGCTCCCAATATCCTCCACCTCTTATGCTGCAGACAACAATCTTCAGCAGGCCTCCCACACCCAGCACCATATTAATTCAATTTAGCTGGGTGTTACAAGTTGACCACCAGTCATCAATTCACCACAGGTGGATTTCCATCAACTCCAGAATGATTTCTAAGTTTCTGATTTTGGCTGAATAAGAGATGTCTTATCCTCTGCTCATGCATCACTGACATTCTGGTTCAAGATCCCAGTACAACTAACTGGCTTGGGTCACTGTAGTTATCAAATTGTTCTCTTCATCCCAATCTGAAATCCTTCCAACAGCCCCTACTTTCACCCCTACATCTCCCCTGGCTAGATGCTCCTTATTTTTTGGACCTCAGTTGAAATGACAAAAATCACAGAAGCCTGGGACACCCTCCCCAATCAGGTTGCTTCCTATCCAATTCTATTTCCTCATAGTTTCCTAATACAATGGTTTATTAGTTCATTAAAAAAAAATTACCTTTTCAATATTTAACTCACCCATGAGAACTCTAAGATTCATAAGGGGTAGGGAATCTGCTGTAGTGTTTCCTCTATAAGAGGGCTATCTTCCTCTCTCTCTTCTTCACTATTCAGAACTATAATCCACATTTTTATGGTGACCATAAACTACTTATTGCAACAACTCCTGAAGCACTGAGTACCACCAATCAAGTGTAGGTAAAGAGTCAAGATACAGACTTTGGTTCTTTAATTGTAATCTGGGGTGTGGTGTTTTCAGTGTGAGGGAAGTGGTGCAAGGAGGTAGGGCAGGGTGGACTGTGCTCAGGAGCCACTTGCCCTCTCCTCTTTAGCTACCAGCTTCAATCCCTACCCTAGCCAACAGGCCACAAGTGAAGTCTAGCTACTATGTTCTTCCATCACTTAGATCTCTGGAATCTTAAGAAATCGCTGTCCTTTAGGGGAGGACCACTGCTGCTCACTTCCACGCTGGATCAGGAGCTGCTTCCTGAGTCTGAGCCAGGCTGGCTTGAGTAGATAAGCACCTCTCTCACTTCACCTTCTCTGGGTCCCACAATGTCTGTTCAAAGCAACAAACATCTCTGTTCATTTTTAAGAGATGAAATCTTAAGCTATCAAGACTGGGCATGGTGGTGCGTGCCTGTAATCCCAGCACTTGGGAGGCTGTAAAACAGGAGGATCACTACAAGTCCAATCTACACAGTGAGACCCTGTACACCCTGTCCTAAAAAAAAAGACTTTTTAAGCTATCACACCTATAAAACCATTTCTTCCTCCTCAGTATTTAATTTGGTTCATTTATTTATTAATTTACTTATATTTGTTGTTGATACAGGGTCTTGCTAGGCAGTTCAGACTTGCAGTGATTCTCCCACTCTGGCCTCCCCTGTGCTGGGATCACAGGCATGCACCAGCATGCCCGGCTTGGGGCTGGCACAGTGCACCTGAGGTTCTGGGGCCAGCACGACATGCGGTATTGTAGGGGACTGAACTTGGGACCTTGTGCTTGCCAGGGAGGAGCTTAGACCACTGAGCTACCTCCCCAGCCCCAGATTTGGTTCTTATATGTAGCAATAACACCTTGGACTCGGTGGGGACTTGGGAAGGGGTATTGCTCATTATACCTCTCAAGTAATCCACACAGAGCTTGGGGCTTGCCACAGAGCAGGGGCCTTCTGACTGCTTTAATGGCAACTTTCTTGCCACAGCTCCAATCTTAGCTATTGAGGATAGCAGATTTTCAAATCCGATTGACTTCAGTTTAATTATATAACATAGATACTTCATCACTTACCATGAAGACAGGGCTTACTTCCATCTTCTCCTCACAATCATTCCAAATTCCAAGTTCTGTCTTAGAACATTAGGTTTTCTTCTATAGAACAGAAACTAGTCTGCAACTATTCTTTGTCCTTTGCTACTTGCATCCAATTTTGCAGAAGAGCTGTCTGGTTCTTCATTTTATATTTAATCTACACTTGAACCTCAACCTCTGATATAAATTCATAAATTGGACCCTAATCTTTGGGCAGGATTACTACAATTTTTCCCTTCTACTGTCGCTCAGGCTCCTTTAACGTTCAAGTTAAATGATGCGGAGGGTATGATAACTTCAATATCTTGCTTTTTGAAAAACAGGCAGTGGCTCCCTGCCATTCAAATGATACATTTTTATTTTCCAGCCTGCCATTTACTTGCCTGATAGCCTTATTTTTCACTACTAAACCGTCTCTCTTCAGTCTGCCTAGGCAGATCTTATTACCTCTTTAATCTAAAATCCCTACTAGCATTATTTTCTAAAGCTTGAATGCCTTTCATATACTTCTCCATCTTTCATGACATTCCAAAAATATGACTTCCATGCACACCAAATAGTCATGATCTTTGGTCAGAGTACGTGTTCCTAGTGAAAATACACACTACCAGTTGTTTAAAAATTTCTTTACATTAACTGCAGTTACTTGTTTAGCTCCTTTATAACACTGATGCACTATGAAATCACATGAGACCCTCTTACTTCTGAGCCTTTTTCTTGGAATGTCACATGGGACAGTGTAATTTCTATAATATAGATAAACAATACCTTTGGAAGACGAAAACTTTGGTGTACTTAAAAATTAACAAAAAATCATAACTCACAAACACTTTAAATCTTGCCTTCCCAGCAAGCATAAGGCCCTAAGTCCTGTTACCAAAAAAGAAACAAGATAAATCATTTTAAATATCAAGCAAACAACACTTGGATCGTTAGCTTACATACACCGAATAGAAACAGCATCAAATACCAAGACTGAACCATAAAAAGACCAGCTGGATGCAGCAGTGCGTACACGCTATCCTAGCACTCAGGAAGCTGTGGCGGGACGAGTGTTGGGAGCTTGAGGTAAGCCTGAATTATATAGTGAGTCCCTGTCTAAAAACAAACAAAAAACAAACATAAAAGGACCAATACAACAAGGAGCAGTCCCACACCTATAATCTCACGACTCTGGAAGGCTGAGGCAGAAGGATTGTAAATTCCAGCCCAGCCTGGGCAACTTACCAGTATAGCAAGATCCTGTCTCAAAGAAAAAAAAAAAAAAAAAAGAAAAGAAAAAGAAAGAAAAAATAGTTGTGGATGTAGTTCAACATCAAGACCTTGGGTTCACTTCCCAGAACCATAAAAAGGAGAAGAAACAAAAAACACAAACAGAAAACATGAACTCTAGTTCCTCTAACAGAGATACCAGGGGGCATTCTGGAAGTTTTTGAAAGGTGTAGGGAACTGAGGTGCTCAGGGATGTTGGCTCTGCATGAGGGCGTAATAGACTACCTAAACCTAACGAAGACCTTGCCACCCTGCATAGCGCATGGTTCTTCTTAGCAGTCACTACCCCTGAAACCTACAGGTTCATAGCCATCCCAAGCAAGTCATTTATTACTTTCTACATTTGGTCATATGTTAAAAAACCTTGGTTTTTTTTTTAATATTAAAAAAATGTTTTGGAAAATATTTAAAATCAAGGAAAATATTCATTTAAATATATAGATAAGGGCTTGGGATATATCTCAACAGTATAAGCACCTGCCCAGAAGGGCTTGGGATATATCTCAACAGTATAAGCACCTGCCCAGCAAGTACAAGGTCTCAAGTTTGATCCCTGCACTGGGATATATAAAATTTAGCCTTCCCTTTCCCGAGTTAGTCAAGGATAACTTACAAATGCAATCCTTTCACATGAGAAACAACATCAATGAAAAAAACTAGCTGCCCTGGTTAGGTGTTCATTTTTTCTTTTTGGTACCAGGAATTGAACTTAGGACCATGTGTTTGCCAGGTAGACGCTGTGACACTGAGCTATATCCCTAGGTGTTCATTGTTGCTGGGTGCTCTCCTACTCTCATGAGTGTGACCTCATTTAATCTTACTGTGAGCCCCGGGGTTGGGTTGATTCTTTATCACCACTCAATGGGTAAGATACTGAGGAAACAGACACAGTAAATGGAGTAGTCAGGAACCAAGCCTGTTCTCTGGTCAACAGAACCACAAGGCTGTCTTGCACCATAGTTTTGTTTACTCAAATAGCTGCACTCCACTTTATGGTAGGACTCCTGGGCAGGCAAGATGAACAAGACCCAGGGCCCCGAGAGACCCACACTGTCGGGACTGGTCAGATAAACAGATAATGACAAGGCAAATCTCCAAGACACTGAAGAAAGGGCCAAGTACAGGAGACACTTGTAATGATGCCAAGTGTGAGATGGAGAGTGGTGATGACACATGTGGTAGGCTGAACAAGACCTCCCCCTCCAAGGCCCACACCACAATCCAAGAACGTGTCAGTAGGTAATCTCCTATAGCAAAAAAGCACTTGCCAGACTCGGGTAAGTAAATAACCTAGTGATGACGACTTGTTATTTAGAGTTTACAGGTGCTTATCTGTATAGTACAACCCTAAAACTGCTGGGTCAAATGTTGTAAAATAATACACTGGCTAAGAACGCAGAGCTCTAAGCCAGACTATGTAGCTTTACTGGTTTTTGTCACCAAGTGGTACCAAACTACTAGGTGCCAGTTAACTCTTGTTAGCTCAGTCCTCTCATCTGAGAACAAGGAATAACTTCATGAGCATCTGCCAGAGTTTCACGAGCTGAATGCCTGGTCCCCTAGGTGTTACCATCATGAAGCACTGCCAGTCTTTAGGAGGTGGGGCCCACAGGAGGCACATAGGTCACTGTGGGTGGACACCAAAGGGACTGCAGGAGACTGACCTGTCTACTTCACTTCTCACTTCTTTTGCTCACTGTCCATGAAGTAACACTTTTGCCCTGTGTTCCCTCACCACAGGTTCAGCTAATCAGAGAGTGGATGCTCCAACACTGTCAGCCAAAAGAAACCTTTTCTTTTTCTGAGTTACTTATTTCAGGCTTTCTCTTATAGTGACAGAAGGTTGATGAACACCAGTGGACTTCACACAATTATATATATTTTACTGTGGTATAGTTGATATATAATAAAATGCACATGTACATTTTTATTCCAATGAGTTTTGAAATATCACATTCTTATGTAACCATGACCCAAAGTAAGATAGTAGTACTTCTATAACCACAGAAAGTTTCATTGTATTTTCATTCATTCTTGTTCTTATCACAGGCAAACCAAGTTTATAAAAATATAAATGCTAGAAGTTAAAGAAATATATACACATACATACGTATATTTTGTGGTGACAGATTAAATACAATGTCTCGGATATACTAGTCAAGGACTCTACCATTGTTCTAAAGCCCAGCCCTATGGAAAGCTTTACATTTTCTATTTTGATTGTTTCTCTGCTCCCCTTCTTTCAGATAAATAACATTAAAAAATTTTTTTTTATGTATTTAGGACAGGGTCTACAGGGTCTCTACGTAGATCAGACTCATAGTGATTCTCCTATTTTCAGCATCTCAAGCGCTGGAATTACAGGCATGTGCCACCATGTTCAGTCTCAATCTCTGGCTCAGTGCGCCCCAAGGGCAAGGCTGCCACAGCATGGCATGCTGAGGATTGAACCCCGGCTGGTGTGCTCTGCCTACGCAGGTGCTTTACTCCGCTGAGCTATCTGGCCAGCCCTTAAATAACATTTTTTGTTATCACTTATTTAATCTCCTGTATTGCATTTTAGCTAGACTTTGTATTTTCAATGGTTTCTCTAAAGATTATATTATACAACTTCAAATTTCAGTTTACATCCAAATAATATACTATTTCAGAAACAACATAAAAATTTGTCTCATTCCTTGTAGTCCCTTCCCACCTATTCTACTCTTGTTGCCTTATTTTTAATCCTGGTTGGCAGGTTTTCTTTCAATACTATGTTAAAGACCTCATTTCATTGTTTTTGGTGTCCATTATTTCTGCTTAGACATCAGACGTCAACGATAATTCTTATCACAGTTCATATAAAATACCTGCTTTATTTTTTGGTATTGAGAATCAAACTCAGGACTTGTGTTTATCAGGCAGGCACTTGTGCCACTGAGCTATATCCCTGGCCTAACTTGCTTTTTTAAAAACACCTTTTCTGATTGACTTTTTTTGGCTTTGAGACAGGGTTTTGTTGTAGTTTAGGCTGGCTTGAACTCACTCTGTAATACCAAGGCTAGCCTCAAACTCAGTGATCCTCCTGCCTCAATTGCTCAAGTGCTGGGATTATAAGTGTGCACCACCATGCCCAGTTTGACTACTTTTAAGATACGCCCTTTATATCTTAATAGTCAGACCTTTTCAGCAGTCCAACTGAATCATACCATTCCTATGGTTTTTGTCTTATTCTGATCAGATTTTGCTGATATTCTTAGATTTACACACTGATCATTCTTTTAGTTTTGGAAAATTACTGCACATTACCTTGCAGTTTCTTACATTCTTTTTCTCTAGTCTTTCTGGAAGCTAACTGTATATGTGACACCAACATTATCTGATTTAAAAAATATCTTTTTCTTTCCTTTGTGGTTCTACTGATCTGATTTTAAGTGGACATCTTATTAAATAAGCTTAACAGCAAATGTCACATACCAGAATAGAGAATGTGAAATGGGTCAAGGTTTTGAGGATGTCCTTGCTAGCGTCACTCTATGCCCAGTGGAGACAGTGATCCTTGTGGAGAGGCTGTTCTGAGATCACTTGCCCCACAGCCTTCCCAATGGACAGCTCAAGTGTTTCCATCTATGGAAGATTATATCCCTCTGTTTCAGTAGAGGACAGGAACAGTCATGGGTCTCTTCTAAATGGCCTGTTGCTTTTAGAAGTTTAGCTCACTTACACTGCTTTGTTTATTCTGCTGTCTAATGGACTTTAAGAAGTTTATCTTATTTTGGTGATTTGGATATGAATTAATCTTTGTGACTTTAATATGTAAATTTTAAAGCACACAGGGTATTTGATTTAAAGAAAAAAAAAACCTCAGCTATTACACTAATACACACAATATAATTATTACCACTACTTACACTTTGATGCATTTTGCCAAGCTGCCGTTTACAGTGACTGTATCTACACTAAAGAGTAGACCTGTTAACTGCTCCTTATTGACAGGGCAGAGCTGGGTCTCTGCAGATGAGGAGTGGCAAGAACAGTGGTGGGAGGTGGAGGACCAGGAGTGTCTATGTTGAAACAAGAGGGGACCTGTAGTCACTGGGAAACTGGACCTCAGGGCTGTGAGAATGCACACCATCACTAAGGAAGGCACACTGCTGTGCAAAAAATTCTGTTTTAACATTTTAGGGATAAACACTGAGGCTGAGGGACAGAAGAAGAAAGACTGCCCTGAAAAGTAAAAAGAAATAAAATTGAAACTATATTAAAAAGTAACATCATATGTTTCTAGTGAAAACAAATTAAAAGACACCTTGCAAATCATATTTGATCATTCACAGGTTGATGTTAAATGCTACAGTAACATTTACAGTAGAATAATGGGGGCAAGAGATTGTTAAACAGAGACAACAACTGTATACAACCATTCTATAGGTTTTATTTATTTTTTGGCATTTTTGAGACAGGGTCACATTACACAGTTCAGGCTGGCCTTGGAACTCACTTTGTAGCCCAGGCTGGTCTTGAACTTGCAGTGATCCTCTTGCCTAAGCCTTCTGAGCGCTGGGATTACAAGTGTGCGCCACCATGCCCAGCGATTCTGTAAATTTTTATTCTATAGAACACTGTTTTTTATTGTGCTACTATGGGTTGTGGATTTAACTGTGATCATTTCAGGTAAGGCTCCTCTCATACTGGGGTGCTGGAAACAAGACAAATCAGCAAACAGACAAATGATTATAGTTGTAACACATAGTATGAAGGTAACAAAATACTGCACATGCGAGTACTCAAGGTAGTTTCAGATAGGATGGTAGGAAAACCTTATAGATGAATTCTCTTAAGTGGGAGGACCCAGCCATATAACTGTCTGGAAGGAGAACATTTAAAAAGAAGGAAAAAAGAAATACAAACACCAAGACTGGAGACAGTATCAGATGTTTGTAAAGAAGGGCATGTGGCTAAGATGTAGAGAATGATTTAAAAAAAAAAAAAAATCATACTAAAATATAAAAACTACCAGCCCTGGCTGATGGTTCAGGGCTGCCAGTATAGTTGGAAACCAACAGTACATATCTGGGAAAGGAAGGAGCTGTAGAGGCGTGAGCTACAAACCTACAGTCTTCTCAAATCCACAGCTATCTCCTCCACTGTGGGTAAGCTGGGGAGATTCCATGGAGTCCAGCGGTAGCTGGAAGGCTGGAAAGAAGCTAAGGAAGAGACAACAGTTGGTGTCAACTGCAATGGAAAAGAGTTGAGAATTTGAATTGTGTAAACTGTGCAGGCTCATTGAACACACTGAAAGAAATCCAAGGTGGCCATAATTCAGAAGTAAGGACAGTGTCTCAGGAAGAAGGATTTGCAGTAAGGGTAAAGGAAATGTGGCAACATAATCATTTCAAAAGTATAAAACAAACTTCCATAAGTTCAAAATAGCCCATAACTTACCCTTTTTTTTTTTTTTTTTTTGCAGTTATCAGTGGTCAAACTTGGGACCTTACACATGCCAGTGAGGCGCTTATGCTACTGAGCTGTCTCTCTGGCCCAATTAGTTCATAATTTAGCTTTCTGTCAAATCAGACAGCATTGTTTTGCAGAAGAGAAATGTAAAATTCCTAACCTATCTCCCGCAGTATTTAATATACAGAAACAAAACCACAAAACCACCTATGTATGTAAAGAAACTGTGACCCAAAGCCAAGGCGGGGGGGGGGGGGGGGGGGGGGCGGGGGAGTACTTACTAAACACCTTGTGATGATTCAAATGTTGAAATTAGTGAAAAGTAGTGAAAAGTTTGGAAATTAGCTATTATAAACGGTGTAGTGGTACATGCCTGTAATACTAGCACTCAGGAGGCTGAGGCGGGAGGACTGCTGTGAGTTCCGAGACTGGGTTGCGCTACAAAGTGAGTTCAAGGCCAGCCTGAACTGCATAGTAAGAGTCTGTCTCAAAAAACAAAACAAAAACAAAAACAAAAACAAAAAAAACCCCTACAACACCAAAAAAGAAGCAAGCTAATATAACCAGGACCTAAAGAAAAACTCATTTAGAGTAAGCAAATGGGGACTATAAACAAAGCAAATATAAAAAAGTTAAATGAAAATTCTAGAATAAAGAGCAGCAACTGAAAAAGAAAACCTAGATATGCTAAACAAAATATTAATTACAGTAGAAGGTTCAACTCCTGAACTTAAAGACAAATTAATTAAACTTATATGATCCTAAAGAGTGAAAAAAAAAAAATGGGGAAAAACAAATTCAGAGCTCCAGTGGTCTATTAGCAGTTTAACATACATATATAATTAGAATCCCGTAAGTGGAACAGAGAATATGGCAGGTGAAAAAGAAAATAAAAAGATACATTATATAGAGAGGTGTTACAGGTGGTGACAAGGCCATTCAGCAAAAACAAACAAATTCAGCAAAAACAAACAAAACAAAAACAAAGGAGGCTAGGCTGGAATGAGATGTTTAAAGTGCTGAAAAACAAAACCCACCATTGTCTACATTCAGCAAAGCTATCCTTCCCAAGTGAGGATGGGAAACTGTACAGAGCTGCAAAAGGTGGAGGTCTCCACAGGAGACCTTGGAATTTCACTGTTGGAAGTGAGACAAAAAGAATGACGATAGAAGGATGGAGGTAGAGTTAGCTGGGTGAACGCAGGGCAAGCTTCAAGAAGATGAAGATATGACACTTACAAGGTGGGCTGCCAAAGACACTTATGGAAACAGTGTGTAACCTGAGAGTAGAATGTGGCTCTACATACTGAGGAGCTGCTCCATCACTTAGATTTAAAGTAAGAATATATAATAGTTCCAGTGGGACAGTGGATATGTAGAGTATTATCAGTGTTATCAAAATGGGCAAAATTCATAAAGCATTAAAATTGCACTTCAAGAGCCAAGATCTCCAGGGCCAGCCAGATAACTCAGCAGATTAAAGCACCTGCTTAGGCAGAGCACAGGGGCTGGAGTGCAGAGACAGCGATTGAGATTGGGCGTGGTAGCATGCACCTGTAATCCCAGAGTTTGGGAGGCTGAAAACAGGAGGATCACTTCGAGTCTGATCTGTGTAGTAAGACCCTGTAGATCTTGTACTAAATACATTAAAAAGTTAAGATCTCCAAATATAATCAAATGTGATATGTATCAATGGAATTCTACTTAGCCATAAAGAATTTTAAGTCATCTGTAGGAAAATGGATGAATTTTGGGACCATAATGTTAAATTAGACAGAAAGTTAAGTATTATATCGTTTCTTTCCTGTGAGATGATTACAAATAAATTTATTTCCAATTACAAATAAATTTTAAAAATAATATAAATGAAGACTTTTTTGTAGTAGGGAGGAGTAAGGGGAAGGAGGAAGGAGAGGGAAAGGAAATGGGGATGAAAAAGAATTGAATTATATATACGTACCAACTTCGAAACAAATGTAAATTTCATGTACTGCGAACATATTACAAAACTAAAAAAACTGAGATGTTCAAAGAAAATATGAAGCTTCCCAGGTACTACAGCAACTAATTTTAGTGTATCTCAAACTTGTTTCAAATCCACAAACTTTTATTCATATTAATGTCTTGATTAAATATCACATTGTAACCTCACTTCCAGGAAAATGGTGATGTTAAGCAGCAGAGAAAGAGCCTCTCTCAGGGGAACAGACACTGGAATATAGCAACAGAAGGAAGAAAAGAAGGAAGGAAGTGGGTCCCCTGGGCCCAGGAAGGCTCTGAAGTGAGAACTGAAGCCCATGGGGAGAACAAGGAGAGAAACTTCAATGAAGGAGGCGGCGGCAGGTGGTGCCTTCCGGTTCAAACCTGCAGACACATGTGACTACTGGCAACCCCAGCAGCCTTCAGAGAGAGACGCAGCATGGCAATGGACAGCGGATGGGACGGACTGCACTAACTGGTGAGTGGTGTGGAAGAGGGCGATTGGCTGGCAGCCATCTTGGAGAGGGACTCACTGAGATCAGAACCCAGAACAACTGCTGGCTCCATCTAGCGGTTCCCAGCTGAGTTCAAGCCCACAGAAAGCAGCCTGAATTTCAGGGGAAATAACGGTGCAGGCTCCTTATCCACTACCCTGCTGTAAGAGTACTGTTGGCTTGCTGGGATAAATCAATACCGATCTGCACTCTCTCCATACATTGTCTACCATTGAGAACAGACACAAACTTTGAAATGGGTATCTCTGTTTTTTCATTGTTTGATCTTGTTTTTTTTTTCCTCTTTTTGTTTTTTCATTGTTTGCTCTTGTCTTTATGAGTGTAGATATGGTTTCTAGGTTTTTGTTCTTCCTTCTCTTTCCCTCCTGTCTTCTGCACCAGTTTCCCAGGGTTGAGTGATCCTCCTTTGTTCTCCAACCTTGCTTCTAATCTCTTCTTCTATTTTTTTTCTCCTAAGGCCTTTAAAATTTTCTCCCATGTGGGTAAAATTGGCAAGCTGAGGGCTTATTTACTGAATATAATTTTCTGGTTTGTTTTAGATTTTACTATATAACCACCAATCTAGCTCATATGGTTAAAAGTGGCACAATAATGGTCATTTTAGTTTATGATTTTCTAGGCTGTGTTTGATACTACAGTTATTGCAGGTTGTACCACATAATTTTTTTTTTTAACCAGCTGTCCTTCCTGGTATACGAAGATTGAGATTGCCTAAGAATCAAAAATGCTGTGGATCAGTGAAAAAGAACCAGGGGCCCGTAGGCAGCAACTTCTCATGCCAATAAACTGAAGAGGTAGGATCTTGCAACAGACTCAAAAACCAAAAGCCAGTTACTCCTGGAAGACACCAACAAGAAGCAGTAATTTCTTAAGGGCTTTAAATACTAGCAATAAAGCTACCTACCATAGGTAATTTGCATGCATTAATCAAGGAATTAAACTTAAAAGAAAATGAAAAAAAAATGAAAAGACATTTAAACAAGATGCAACCCCAGACATCCAGTTCACCAAAGGCAAACCCAGGGGGCAATGAGATGGGATAATCTGAAGCCACTCGTTTGGCTTCTCTGCGGTAACAGCAAAGCAAATGAATGAGGATCTAGGAAAAAAAACAATCAAATCAGAAATAATTTCTGAGATAACTACAGAGATGGTAATAACAATTAAAAACATGCTTAGTGACTTTAGAGCAGATACAGATTAAAAAAAATAGGGGAACTTAGGATAAATGATGGAAACCATAAAGGTCCAACATAGGAAAGAAACAGAATCCATAAAGCAGATGAAAGCAGATACCCAGAAAATTAAAAATTTCATTGAAAGCATCCACAGCAGAATAAACCAATGTGAGGACAGAATCTCAGATACAGAATACAGGCCTGTGATTATGGATTAGGAAAAAAAAGATGTCTTAAAAATGGAAAAGGACCATGAGAAATCAATCCAGCAGCTCATAGATGAGGCAAGGAAGAACAAAATAAGATGGATGTGAATCAACAAAAAAGCAGGAGATGGAACAAATGATATATTTAAAAAAACTGTTCACAGACATCATGGCAGAAAACTTCGCTAGCAGGGAAAAGGAATTTGATCTCCAGACAGATGAGGCATATGGAACTCCAGTTAGCTATAGTTTTAAAAATCTACAGCCAGGCATATAAGATTCCAGAAATTTAAGATTCTAGAAATTTAACAGAAGAACAAAATATTAAAAGTTGTTAGAAGAAACATCACCTATAAAAGAAAACCCAACAGAATTACAGTTGACTTCACAACACAAACTGAAATCAGGGTGAGCTTGAAGTATTTTAAGTCCCAAAAGAAAACTCAGATTGATGTACCCTGCAAAACTATCTTTCAAAATTGATGGAGAAATAAGATAGTTTGATGACAAAGAACATCTGAGGAAGTTCACAAACAATAAAATTAAAAACCAGCAATTTTTAATTAAAAGCAATTAAAAACCAGTACTCCAAAATGTTCTGAAGGACATTAAAAAAAAGAAGAAGGACTACACGGTGAACTCCAACAGAATGAATTCACCAGGCAAGACAGACAAAGACGTATGAAGTGAGGCAACAACAGGAAAACAAGATGACAAGGCTAAATCCATACATGTCAGTTATAACCATCAATGTTAATGGTCTCAATTCATCAAACAAAAGAAATGGACAGCACAGATAAAGAAGCAAGATGCAAAAACAAGCTGCATACAAGAAATACATTTAATTAAAAAAGAAATTCATAGACTGAGAGTCAAGGGATGGAAAACAATACTCCATTCGACAGGAACCAAGAAAAAAACAGGAGTAGCTATTCTATTTGCAGACACAGTGAATTTCAAGCCAAGAGTAATTAAGAGAGACAAAGAAGGTCACTGCGTTCTTGTAAACAGAACAAGAGAAAAAGAGAGCAATCATAAAAATATATGCAACAAATACCACTGTACCCAACTATATAAAACAAATTAATGGATATGAAAATTAAATAAACACTAATACAATTGTATTGGGTTCTCTCAATACTTCACTGTCACAAAAATTATCAACTAGACCAAAAAAATCAACAATGAAATTTTAGAACTGAACCGAACTTTTGAACAGGACTTAGTAGATGTCTACAGTGTTCCATCCCACATCAGAATACACATTGTTTTCAGCTGCACACAGTATATTCTCCAAACAGACCACATACTAACTAGCTCATAGAATACGTATAAGTAAATGCATAGCAACTGAAATTATCCCAGATATTATTATCAGACCACAGTGCAATGAAGTTGGCATTCAAAGGCAAAAGAAAGTACAGGAACTTTGTGAACACATGAAAATTAACACCCGCCTGAACAATCAATGGATCACAGATAAAGTTAAAGAAATTAGTTTCTACAATTAAATGATAATGACAATACAACATATTGCAACACATGGGACACAATGAAAGCAGTCCTACAATGGAAATTTGTAATAGTGAATACCCAAGTTGGGAAAACAGAAAGACCTCAAACAACATAATGTTGAACTTCAAGCTTCTAGAAAAAAGAGCAGGTTAAGCCAAAAGCTCATACGAGGGAGGAAATAATAAAGACTCATTGGAGACTCAAAGAAATACAAAGACTCAATGAATCTAAGAACTGGTTCTTTAAAGATTGAAAAAAGAAACTCAGTAAATCCTTAAGCAACAGTTATCTGAAAAAGAAAAGACTCAAATCCACACAATTAGGAATGAAAAGGGTGAAATTACAATGGATCCTGCAAAAATCCAAAAGCTCACTATGCCTACCTAGAGAACTTGTGTTCTAATAAGATGAAAAATGCAGAACACTTTCCTAGATAAATATGAATTACTAACGCTGAACCAGAAAGATATAAAAATCATAAATAAATCAGTATCAATGAAATTGACGATGTAATTAAAAACCTACCAACAACAACAACAACAAAAGCCCAGGCCCTAATGGACTCACTCACTGCTGAATTGTACAATAAATGTATTTATTATTATTTTTAAATGTATTTAGTATAGGGCCTACAGGGTCTCACTACACAGATTGGACTAGCAGTGATCCTCCTGTTTTCAGCCTGCCAAATGCTGGGATTACAGGGAACTGCCACCACGCCCCGTCTCAATCCATGTCCAGTCTCAATTGCACTCTCAGCCTGCCCCAGGGGCAGGACCAGCACAGCATGCTGGGGATTGCACTTGGGTCCCTGTGTCTACTTAAGCAGGTGCTTTAATCCGTTGCACTATCTAATCTGCTGAGCTATCTGGCCAGCCCTTATACAATAAATTTTGAGAAGACTTAATACCACTACTTCTCAGTCTCCTTAATGAAATTTAAAGTGAAGCAATACTCCCAAATTAGGGAAACAAATCAGGAAACAACACCTTTCACAATGACATCCCCCGAAATATCTTGGAATCAATCTAATGAAAGATGTAACAGATCTCTATATTGAAATTTATAGTACTCTGAAAAAGGAGATTAAAGAAGATACCAGAAAATGGCAACATCCTTTTCTCTTGCATAAGAAGAACCAATAGCAAAAATTGCCATACTTCCAAAATTTTTATGGAGATTTAATACAATTCTGATCAAAATTTCAACAGTATGTTTCACAGAGTTAGAGAAAAAGACCCTAAAATTCATTTGGAACCAGAAGATAGACACCCAGGATTGCAAAGTCAATTCCTGGCAACAGAAGCAAGACAGGAAATATCTCAGGCTTGAAATTATAGTACAAAGCTACTGTGATAAAAACAAGATGTTACTGGCAAACAAACAGACCTGAGGTTTAAAAGGAACAGATTAAAAGATGCAGAAATGACTCTACACATACTAGCCCAGCTATCTTATCTTTTTTAAAAAAAATTGTTTTATTTTGAAGATAAAAAAGATAAACAATGAAACAGTTTCAAAATAGGTTAGGACAGTTACAATACTTGATACATTGCATATTGTTGTCTTTGTATTAGAGTAATTTTTTTGTCAAAAATTTTGGAGCCCAACACATTCAATGGAAGAAACATATCCTCTCTAAAAAAGTTCTGGAAAAACTGGCTTTCCACAGGCTGAAAATTAAAATTTGGCCCTTATCTTTCACCATCCACTAAATTAAAACTGAAATGGATAAAAGATCTAAATATTAAAACAGAAACATTAAATATGTGGGAAGATGAAACAGAACTCTTAAAGACACTGGTGCAGGCAAAGACTTTCTATGAACAAAACCCGAAAGGCACAGAACTGTCACAAAGGACCAACAACTGGGATTTTATGTGATTGAAAAGCTTTTCCACAGCAAGAGAAGAGACGACTCATAATGTGGGAAAGTTTTTTCCCCCAGGTGTTTTTTAGACAAAGGATTACTATGTAGAATATATGAAGAACTCAAAAAAATCAGGGCACTCCCAAATTTAAAGGCCCAATCCAAAGTTAGGCATCTGGGATAAGTACAAACTTCTCAGATGCGGACATACGAACAGCAAATACACATATGAAAAGGGTCCAACAACATGGCTAGCTGCGAAGTGCTAAGCAAATCCATGTGGAGACTGCATGCCACTCCACGAAGGACGGCTGTCAAGAAGTGAACCAAACACATGCTGGTGGGGCTGTGGGGAGAAAGGAAGCCTTCTCCACTGATAGTAGGAGTGGAGACTGGTGCAACCTCTGTGGAGAGCAGTGTAGGAGCAGAGGCTCCATTCTATCAAACTATTCCCCTTTGCAATATCTTCCTGAAAGAATTATAAGCATCATACAAGAGTGATATATGCACACCCATGTTCACAGTGGCACATTTTCTAATAGCCAAATCTTGGAAACTGCCCAAATGGTAAATGAATACAGAAGATGTACGCTTTTCATACAGTGGAGTGTTCTCTGCCATGAAGGATCAGCTTAAGACACTTCCAGGTAATGGATGCACCTTGTGAAACAGGAAGAAAATGTTCAGATGGGGAGGTATATAAAGAGGGGGAGAGGGAAAGAGAAAAGTAAAAAAAAAAAAAAAAAAAAAAAGGAAAAATGAAAACAAAGCTTTTGTAAATAGGGAGGGGAGGAGGGGCTGAAGGGAGCATAGGGGAATGGGAAAAAAAAAGAAAACACATTGTATTATGTACAGGTACAAATTCTGTGATGAATGCGATCATTATATATACCTAAAATGTACCAATAAAACCTGACTGGAAAAAAAATCACTTTGTAAAATACTCACATTAAGTAAAAGATGTGGAGCTAGTAACCATGATATGCGCATTTGTCAGAATACATTTAGTCTATTCTTACGTAGTAGTTTTTCTACCTGTTGACCCAAGGTTTACAAAACGAAGGATGAGAACAAGTACCCGTGTAACATCAGAAACTCCTATTTCTGAAAAGTAAAAATCTCAAGGAAAAACATAACATGCTTTATCCATCTCCCTTAGTCAAAGAGCTGCAGTTGAAGTTTAAAGTAGCAGATAAAATGAATCCTGTCACACAGGTCCTGTAAGTTTTGGAAGCAGTGTGGGTCCTGACTACCTGCAGTAGTACTCAAAACATGCTCATGATTATTTTGATACCTGTACTTATAATAAAATGTTGGGAGAGGTTGACAAATTTCTGTTAAAAGCTGTTTCTGGGCTGGGGAGATAGTACAGTGGCCTAAGTGCCTGCCTGGCAAGTGCAAGGACCTGAGTTTGATCCCTGGTACTGCATGCCAGGCAGGGCCTGAAATTGGGCATGGTGGCACACACCTGTAGTCCCAGCACTGGGGAGACCCAGACAGACGGGATCATTATGCTAAATGGAGCAGTGAGACCCTGTATCAATTAAAACAAAACCAAAACCAAAGAAACCTTTTTTTGTGTCTGTAGCACACAGGCTAAGTAGTAGTTTATAGTCTTTAAGACACTATGCCGTTAAGTGAAGTCAACAAAAATGAAACTGGTATATCCATTATACCTGTGTGGCTATACATGGTTGTGAAATTAAAGTCAGTAGTAAAATAAGAGATGTGTCCTGGAGCTGGGGGAAAGGGAGGTGAGCGTGCTGCACAGACAAATCAGATATACAGATATTGTGGCTCACCTTGGCTGGCAGAACCTGTTTATGAAGACAGCACCAATAACACAATGCTCTAATTTTGTACATCAAATATTTGAGTTTTCTTTTAATGACACTTGGTGAAGTTGGGATGAGTACTTCACAGTGAATATTTTTAAAAAAATTATGCAACATTGAAAGCCAGATGCAATGGTGCACACCTGTAATCCCAGCTACATGGATTTCTAAAACACAGGAGTTTTACAAATTGAAGGCCATCCTTGGCAAAACTATGACTCAAAATAAAAAGCTAGGTGTATAGCTCAGTTTAAACTAAACAAAACCAATTTCTAATTTTCAAGTATAACAAAGATTTTACTTTTTCTTCAAGTAATTGAGACAAGTATAAATCCTGAATTTATCCTGAATCATCTGGTATTAAATTGCCTTTTTACCTTTGAATGTTAATGTATATTTTCTCCAAGGAAAATTAGTTTTCTACACAAGCAAAATAAGATCATCAAATTGTAAAACTGACACCTTACCACATCCATTCCTCAAAACCCATCTGGAGTTTTGTTAATTGTCACAATAGAAATCTGGCAAAACATCCAGATCAAAACCACATGTTACATTTAGTCATTATGTCTTTGCTCTCCTCAATCTGGATCAGTTTCTTGGGTCTCTCCTGACTTTCGAAGCTTAAAAATCAGTTGTTTTGTCAAATGTTTCTCAGTGTATGTAATATTTACTACCAGATGTAGGCTAACCCACAAAAAAGTTAAATTCATGACACCACATCTGTGGTAGTTCTACAGTATGCTCACTTTTCTGTGTGCTGTATGTGTGCGATGCTGTTCCCTCTAAGAGAGGAGCTTACTCCCCTTGAGTCTGCCATAGGTTTCGCAACTCTCTCCTACTGAATAGTCACCTAATAGGTGACTCAGTAGTTCTGCAGGTTATAGACTCTGTAGACTCCTTGTTTTCCCTCTTGAATCACTTGCTCTGGAAAAAGGCAGCTGCCTTATTGTGAGGCTACTTAAGCAACCCTAGGGAGAGTCTCAAGCGGCAGAAAACGAAAGAATGAGGCCTCCAGGCAACAGTCATGGGAGTGAGCGGATTCTGTGGCCCCAGCCAAGCCTTCAGACAACTGGAGCCTCGCTGACATGTTGATTGAAACACCATGACATGCCCTGAGCCAGAACCATACTAGCAAGGCTATTTGGCTCCTTGATCCAGAGAAAATGTGAGATAATAAATGTTCACTGCTTCAAGATACTAAGCCCTGGGATAATATGATACACGTAATATACAGTCACCCACCATATGAACAGAAAAAGGGAGAAAACAAGTATTATTGTCTAGATATAATTAAGTATTGAAACAACATTTAAGACCCATTCTTGGGCTAGTAAGATGGCTCAGTGGTCTAAAGCACCTACTTAGAACAAGCTTAGCAAAACACAGGGACCGCAGTTCAATCCCCCAGCACCACATGCCAACCAGCCCCGTCCCCAGGTGGGCTGAGCTGGCCACACACACACACACACACACACACATAAAATAAATTTAAAAAAAATGTAAAAAAAAAAGAGTTAAACTTTAAAAAAAAAAAGACCCTTTAAAATTTAGGACAGGGTCTACAGGGTGTACAGGGTCTCACGATGTACGTCAGACTCTAGAGATTCTCTTGTTTTTAGCTTCCCAAAAGCTGGGAATACGGCACTCACCACCATGCCCAGTCTCAACTGCCATCTTGGCATGGACTGAACCCCAGCTGTGTGCTCTGCCTAAGCAAGTGCTTCAGTCCACTGAACCATCTGGCTGGCCCCCCATTCTTGATAAAAACTCACAGCAAACTAGGAGCAGAAAGAAACTGCTTCATCCTAATTATGGGCAACCTATAACCAACATCATACTATGTACTTCTGAAAATATTCAATGTTACAAAATTTAGAATTTTCCCCTAAGGCTAGAAAAGGCAAGGTTGTTGGCTCTCATTACTTTTTTTCAGTATGATACTAGAAGTCTCAACCAGTATAACAAGCAGGGGGAAAAAAAAACAACTAAAAAGAAAAAAATCAACAAAATCTTAAAACTGTGCAGAAAGAAGATACAAACCTACATATTCAATAATTAAAAGGCCCAATCTAATATTCATTCTTTCACTTGTATTAGTCCAGGGGCCTTCACACTGACTTTGAACCAGGCTTGGTGGCACACACCTATAATCTCAGCACCTGTGAGGCTGACGCTGGAGATTCTTGGAGAATTTGAGGTCAGCCTAGATGACATTGTGAGCGCCTGTCTCACCAAGAAAAAAAACCCCACAAAAACCAAAAAAACATTTTCTTTCTGAGAGACTATCTCACTAAGTGGCCTGAACTAGGCATAAATATGCTGTCTTCATGCCTCAGCCTCTCAGACTGCTGGGAATATAGGTGTGTGCCATCACACCTGACTCTCCATCTAATTTGTGAAGTACTCACGTCCTTTAGCAAATGATACTGGGGCAACTGGACACATGGACAAATAATGAACTTGATCTCACACAATGAAGAAAACTAATTTGAGGTGGGTCAAAGAACTCACTGTAAACCAGATGTGGTGAATGGCTATAATCTGAGCACCTTGGGAGTGTGAGGCAGAAGGATCCATGTTCAGGTGCACTTTGGACAATTTAGCAAGACCTTGTCTCAAAAACTAAAAAATAAAAAAAGTGTGAAGGCCTGTACTCAATCCCCAGTAATGTTATAAACTCCCCCCCACCTTTTTTTGTGGCTGGCTCAGCACACTCTGGGGGTGGGGCTGGCCGTGGTGCTGGGGATTGAACCGTGGTCCCTGCCTGCTTGCCTAAGTTTGTTTAAGCAGGCACTTTAGACCACTGAGCTATTTTGCTGGCCCGTAACCCCAGTAATGTCAACCTAACTAATGCAAAGTTAAAACTAAAAATCCTAGCAGAAAACATACATATATATACATTTTTTTTTGAAAGAGAGAGAGAGAGCGAGAGAGATAGACAGACAGTCATACTATGTAGTTAAGACTAGCCTTGAACTCTACGAAGGCTATGAAGCTTCAGCAGGTCTTAAACTCTGTGGTGATCCCTCTGTCTCAGTTTCCCAACTGTGGAGATTATAGGTATGAGCCATCTTGCCTTGTTTAGGAGAATATATACCTTTGATACACATAACAAAGTATTTTATAATAAATAAAGACCCTACACATTTATATATCAAAATAAGCCTCTCCTCTTTTAAGTTGCAGATGTCAGGGGTCGTGCCTCAGCAGCCAAAGGTGAATAACGCAGATGTATAATATACAGTGGTGGGTCTGCTTTATACTTCCTCAATAACTAATGATGTGGAACACTTTTCATTTGTCCTTAGAACTAGTAAACCTATACCCCAACTCAGAAAAAACATTTCTACAATAAGAAAAAAAAAAAACCAATTAATAACAGGCCAAAGACTTTTAAAGTAACTTCTTTATAGATACATAAATGACAAACATATGATTGAAAATACAAATTAAAACCACAATGACGCCATTTTTTGGCCACTAGAACTACTAAAGTTAAAAAGACAGTACCAAATACATATTGGTGAGAACACAGAACATCCAGAAAACTATAAGCCCAGTAGAAGATAAACGATACAACCACTTCTTGTTTTTGAGATAGGGTTTTACTATGTATCCCAGGCAGGCCTCAGACTTCTGGCAGTCTTGCCTAGGCCCAGGATGGGATTATAAACTTGTGCATCTGGCTCTTTATTTTTATTTTTTTAAAAAGAAATGTTTACATGTGATTGAGTAGGGGCTTGTAAGAATGAGTTACAAATACTATGGTATTTGTAACTCTAGGTATTTTCAAATTTTAAAAACAGAGATTTTTTTATCACTGTCTCATATAATTGATCACTCAAATTAAAAACTGAAATGTAATCTGGAGATTACAGCATTTTGGACTGTGTGTTTTGCACATCAATTTAGCAAAAGCACATCATTTCATCCAGGAGGCAGCAGGCTCTGGAGGAACACACTTGTCATAAGCAAATGAAGCACAGGTGCACTGTGATACAACCACTTTGAACCACCTCTTGGCCACTTTTTAATACGTACTCACTCTGTGAACTAGCAATTCTACTTTTACTTATTTACCAGAAGAAATTGAAAACTTATGCCCACAGGAAAGAGCTGTAAAAGAATATTCACAGCATTTATATGTGTAACAGTCAAAAATATGAAACAGCTTGGGCTGTCCAAAACTAAGAAAGAATAACAAAATTATGGTCTATTTATCTCTCACTATATACTAAATTAAAATAAAAATGGATCAAAGATACAAACACTAAAACAGAAACATTAAACCTAGTGGAAGATAAAGTTGGTAAAACACTTGACACAGGTGCAAGACAGGGTTTTCTAAAAAAAAACAAAAAAAAAAAAACAAAACCACAACTGCATAACAAGTAACAGCAAGAAACAATAAATGGGATTGTATTGAATAAAAAGCTTCTGTAGTGGCTAGGGAGATAGCATGGTGGTCTGAATTCAATCCCTGGTACTGCACACCATGCCAGCCCTAAAACCCCAGGCATGCTGTGCTGCCCCTGAAACTGGGTGCTGTGGCACACGCCTGCCATCCTAGCACTGGGGAAGCTGGGACAGGAGGATCACTATAAGTCTGAATTGCATAGTAAGACCCTGTATCAAACAAATAAATAATAAAGGAATAAATGGGAATATATATATATATATATATATATATATATGCTTCTGTACAGCAAAAGAATTAGTGAAGCAACAATCTAAAGAATGGGAAATTTTTTTTTGGCAATTGGCTATTCCTCAGAGGACTAATATTTAGAATAAACTTAAATAAATAAATAAATAAATAAATTTAAACCAACTAAAATTAACAACCCAGCCAAGAAATGGGCAAGAGAAATGAACCAAACTTTCAGAGAAAGAAATACAAATGGTGAACAAATATATGAAAAACTATTTAATAACTTTGGCCACTAAAGAAATGCAAATTGAAACAACACTAACATTCCATATTACTCCAGAGTACAGTAATCAAAGAGAACTCAATAATGAATGCTGGCATAGTTGTAGTGAAATAGGAGCGCTTCCCCACTGTTGGTGGGAGTGTACACCAGTAAAACCATTATGGAAATCAGTTTGGAGATTTCTTAAAGAACTGAAAACAGGAATTCCAGATGATCCAGCTATCCCCTTGTATATATCTTCCTCAAGAGCTTAAAACACCATATTACAGAGAGATACATGCATACCAGTGTTTATAGTAGCCAAATTTATAACAGCTAAAGTCAGGAAACAGTTTGGAGAAGGGAGGAAGCTTAGCACTAGAGCACTTGCCTTGCATGCATGAGGCCCCGATTTTAATCCTTGGCACTGCAAAACAAAACCCCACAAACCAAACCCGACCCAAACTAAAACACCCTCTCCATATAAAAACCAAAAAACATAAAAGAGTATTACTTTCCAATTAAAAACAAACAAACCCAAGGCTATGAAACATGCAACCATGTTGACTCCGTACAACCTTATTTCATGGGGAGGTCTATCTTCTGCAGCATTTCATTTTACAAAATTCAAAAATTATTTACATGACTGAAATCATAACAGTGATTTCTTATGGGGAGATGGACTTACAGAAGGAACTTTGTGAACTGAAGGGAATCTTTGCATTTTGACTAGGGTGGTAGTTACATGGAGCCAGGAATTTAGCTCAGTGGTGAAGTGCCTGCCTGGCAAGTGTGAGGTCCTGAGTTCACTTCCCAGTTACCTCCTTCCCCCAGCCCTACCAAAAACAAAACAAAACACCAAACCAAAACAAAACAAAACAAAAAAACCATACAAAGAGTGGGGATATAGCTCAGCAGCACAGCACCTGTCTGGCAAGTGCAAAGTTGTGAGTTCCATTCCCCATACAAAAAAAGTCAATTCCCAGTACCAAAAACCAAACAAACAACAATCATAACCCACTTTACAAGTTACCACTTTATAAAGATACAGAAAGGCAGCAAACAATGGGAAAATGTTGTACCATGCTAGTATAGTATATTAGAGAAAATAATGTATAAAGCAGAGAAATTGGGCTTCAAAGTAAAACATTTAACCAGAGCTAAAGAACACATTTATCTATAACATAAATTTGTAGGTACCTAATGTAGTTGCGAATCAGAACTGACAGAATAGAGATGAACAAATTAAGAACCACAACAGTAGATTTCAACCCATTCTTTTAGAAACTGGTAAAGTCAGATACAGCAAAAAACCAAAAGGTTCTCCCTCTCTCTCTCTGAATATGATTGTTGGGGACAGAGCTCAAAGGCAAAGCAATTGTGTGACATGTACAAGGCCCCAGGTTTGATCTCCAGCACTCCCAAGAAAACCAAAATACGACAATATGATTAGTAATTTTTACCTAATTCCCCTCATAAGACATAGCACCCTGCAGTTTCAGAGTATGTAATCTCAAACAAGGAATACTTAACAGTTACATTGGCAATCATTAAGGAAAGGTTAACTAGGTAATACTAAATATGAAAGTGAGAAATGTACATCTAAATGACAGCTGCATAAAACATGAAACAATAACTGAAAAATATTCTAAATTGAATGACAATGAATGAGCATAACTTGTTGGATCTAGCAAAAGCCTTGGTTAAGGTTTAAAAATATAAAGGTTATAAATAAAGACTGAAAATCAGGAGCAAACCCACCTATTTCAAAAAGTTAGAAAAATACTATACAGGACAGAAACAATAAAGATAAAAGTAGAAACTAATACAATAAAGAACAGACATACCATAGCTAACCAAAGGCAAAACTAACATCAGAAATAAAAAGGGATATCAATGAGGAATTTCAACATCTTGACGCCAGCAAATTGGAAGAAGTCCTAAAAACAAAAACCAAACCACCAAACCAACTAAACAAAAAACCAGACCAAAACCAATACACACAGAAATAGACTATCTCAATTTGAACACTTTTCTAACTAGATAAGAAACAAACCTATTACTTAAATTCTATTAAAGGAGAGCTCCAAGCTAAGATGGCAACACTAATTTTAACCAATTAAAGAAAAAGAACAATTTTATACAACTTTCCCTGAATATTACTTTCCCAACCAGTTTCATAACACAATCAAAATCTTGATAAAAAGTTGGTAAGTATTGGGCCAGGGATGTAGCTCAGCAGTGCAGCACCTGCCTAGGAAGTATGAGGCCTGGAGTTCAATTCCCAGAACCAAAAAAAAAAAAAAAAAAAGTATGAGGTATGACAGAAATATATAATAAATTGCTACAAAAGATTATTCCTATTTCTGGACTTATGTGTAAACATAAGAATTATATATTTATGCCTATTTTTAAAATATAATTTTTAAATGTTTTTCCATCATATTCTGTAGGGACTTAAAATTTAACATACCAATACTTGAGGAAAAATACCTGTTCCATGTTATGCCTAAGATGTTTGATATTCAGACAGATAGTGAGGTTAAGCTTAACAGCCTAGGTTGTGTGGTAATGACAATAAGCTTCTCTTCTGGAGGGTTAACAACCTAAGTTTGCAAAAGGAGGGCCGCAAGGAAAGCCAACATTTTGGATCTAGCCTTCCAAGGTCAAGTAAGACTCAGGACATATGAGAACTTGTATTGTAACGTCATGTAACTCAGTTGTGACCCAAATTTTCTGATCAAGGAGATTATGGAGCTAAAGAGGAAAGTGATCGATGATGTACAGTGTGCCTAAGGAGAGTCACTTGGAGAGAAAACATTCTCTCAAGACTTTCACAGAAAGCACACTGGCCAAACAATGGCCGTGACTCATCCACATGGCTGACACTGACAAAGGATCTACAATTTGAGGAACAGGATCTCAGGATAAATCCTGAGGGGATTT
>NW_004524872.1:1458624-1523795 GCF_000260255.1 Octodon degus
TAACTCAGTAGTGTCCCAAATTTTCTGATCAAGGAGATTATGGGGCCAATGAGGAAAGTGATCGATGATGTAGAGTGTGCCTAAGGAGAGTCACATGGAGAGAGAACATTCTCTCAGGTTTTCACAGAGAGCACGTTGGCCAAGCAATGGCTGTGACTCATCCACATGGCTGACACTGACAAAGAATCTATAATCTGAGGTACAGGATCTCAGGATAAATCCTGAGGGGATTTCACTGACCTTATCAGATCCAAAAGCTACAACTCTTGTTGTATAGGTCTGGCTTTATCTTGTTCTTAACCATCCAGCAGAAAAGTATAAAAACAAAATATAAGAAGTAAAGCCATGCTGTTATGTTGAGCTGTGGAGGACTCAGGTCAACAATTTTTGACACTGCCAGTCAAGCGGAAGACCCAATACTATTATAGACTACTGGACTCTTTTAGAATAGTTTGCTGAGTTAACACACCTATAATATTCAAATGATGGAACTAAACAAAAAAGGGGATATAGATGAATGTCCATTTTGTATCTGTGTATTCAAAATGGTTAGGATAGATATATAGTTACATTCTCTTAATGAACAGAGGGATTTGTTCTAATAGTGTTTGTAAATAGGATATCATGTCCGCATCTTGTACAGCAAATAATCATTAGGAAGAGAGTATGCAATGTGTTAATTATTGAAACTGTCCTACCAATTTGATTTGAAACGGTCTCATTGCTACTTGTTTCTCAATAAAATTATGGAAAAAATATATATAATTTTAAAAAAATAAAAAAAATTTAAAAATGGGGATATAAATGAAGGACCATTTTGTACATGTATATACAAAACAGGATAGATATACAGCTACTTTCTCTTAATTGAATATGAAAAAAGATTTGTACTAATAGTGTATGGAGACAGGATATCATGTCTGCATCTTGTACTATGAATAACTACTATGAAGATAACAATATACAATGTATTAATTATTGTAGCTGTCCTACTAACCTGTTTTGAAACTGTCTCATTGCTATTTCTCAATAAAATTTAAAAAAAGATTATTACTATAAAAGACTGCCATTAATCACCCTCAAAATACTCCCCCTCACTTCAGACACATTTATGATATCATTCTTGCCATTTTGTGAAGCAGCTGTGAAAGTCCTTTTTCATGAGCATCTACATGTAGTGATCAAAAATATGGTGAATGCTGCAGCTGAGCGCAGTACAGTAAAAAGGCAGGTTTGTAAAAGCATCATGGCCCATCCTTATCCACTGTATTCATGGGATCTGATACCAAAAGCCTTCTGACTTTTTTACAAAGTAAAAAATAAGCATAAAAGACGAATATTTTGAATTGATCTGGGACATTTGAGGCAGATACAACAGCACCTGAGCATAAAGTGCAAAATGATGGAGTGTATCCGAAGAGAAGGTCATTATCCTGGGGGTAATAGCAAGCATCTGCCTGGCAAGTGCAAGGTCCTGAGTTCCATCCCAGTACTGCATGCTGGTTCCAGAAACCTGGGCATGCTGTGTCAGCCCCAGAATTGGGCATGGTGGTGCATGCCTGTGATCCCAACACTAAGGAGGCTGAGACAGGAGGATCACTGTGAGTCCGAACTGCATAGCGAGATCCTGTATCACACACACGCACACAAATATCTATCCATTTATCTATCTCTATATACATGTACCAAATTTTTCAATCATTGTTCACATATTCAACAAGAAATATTATGCGATAATTTCCCATATAAACATACACAAAACTAAAGCCTCTGATATTAAAAAAAACTATATCACAACCTAAAAAGGTTTATTCCATGAAAACTCAACAATAAAATCCATCATAGCATAAAAATGATTATCTGATCAGTACAATCCATAAATTTTTTTTTAATAAATTGAGACTATTAAATTAAAAAAAAATTCCCAGCAAACAATGAAAAGGAGGGCACTTGTATAATGTAGCAAGTGTGATGCACCAAAAACCTAAGCCAACATACTTAATGGTATGATAATGAACTCTTATCCACTAAGATTAAGATCAGAATATCCGTATCATCATTTGTTTTCAACGTTATTATGGAGATCCTATTGGATCTAATAAAATAAAAAGTTTAAGGGTTAAAATTTAACATAAAATTCATGTCATTTCCAGACAATACAAAAGCACGTTCAAATAACACAAAAGAGCCCACGTATTAGAAGCTCTATGAATAAGTAAGTAAATTCAGCCAGGTCACTGGCTCTAAGCTCAATTAAAAAATAACATATTTCTGTTTAAAATCAACAAATAAAAATGAAAAATTTAAAACAGTATCATCTCCTACATTAACAGCATAAAAATGCATTTAAAACATCAGATCCTTAGAATAAATCTAATGAAAGATGTGCAAGTCCACTATACAAAGAAGCAGAGAAAAAATTCTTGAGGGAAAACAAAGAATTTCAATAAAGGGAACGATAATCTATGTGCATATATTAGAAAATTCAATATTAAAAAGATGCCATTTCTCTCCAAACTGATTTGAAGTCAATGCAATGCCAATCAAAAACATTTAGTGGATTAACACTGTGTGTATGAAAATAGAGAATACGATATTTAATGTTTATACTGAACTGTAACAGGTCAGGAACAGTGAAGACATTCTTTAAGAATAAGATATAAGATTTATACTTCTGTACACTATGAATTATTATAAAACACAGAAATTAAGACATTATGATGGGGCATAAGGATAGAAAAAAAACCAAAACAAAACTAGGGTCTTCCTTCCTAAAAGAACACTAAGGTATGAAAAGGTATACTATGGATTTTATAACATATAGAAATAAAACATGACATAACAAAATGGACTGGAGAATGAAAATATAGTTCCATAAGATTCTTACATTGTATGTAAAGTTGCATATGTATTATTGGGTTACAGACTGTACAAAGCAGCATATTACAAATCATAGCACAACCACTAAAATGATAAAACAGGTAGAGCTAACAAGACAATAGTGGAAATAAAACTGAATAATTAACATCGAGCAAAGAAAAATGTAGCAAGATGACAGATTTAAACCAAGCCATACTGACAGTTATAATAAATAAGAATGGCTTAAAACCAGTGTTACACAACAGAGCTTTGTCTGATAAGGACTGAAATCTAGCTAGCATGACCAAAGATCTGAATTTTTAATTCTAACATATGGCTAGCAGCAACTATATCAATGCAGGTCTAAATGCTTTAATTAAAAGGCACAGAATCTCAGATTAGATATAAAAGAAAGACCTTTAATTCTGTCTTCAAGAAATCCACTTGAAACATACAGTTATAAACAGGTTAAATGTAAATGGATGGATGAAGATAAGCAAACACAAAGTTGAAGAGCCTACATTAGTATCAGACAAAGTAGAATCCACAAAAAGCGCCCTTACCAAGGGAGAAAAGGGGACATTTCATGATGTAAAGGGTCAAGTCATCAAGAAAACATAATGTACATGTATATGTATATAAACTCACTAACAAATGCTTCAAAACACAGAAAGCAAAAGCAGAAAAGATAAATACATAAATCCTTAATTAGGCTCATTCCAAACACTCCATTCACTGCAAACAAGAGGAACATATTGGTGAGAATACAAAAACTATGAACAATGCCATTAACCAAATGGCTTTTTTCTAAACAAAAAAAAATTTCATAGAATACCTTATCTAGCAATAACGTAAGATATATTTTTCTCTTAAGCCCATGAATCCTTCACAAAGACACACCACGACCACGGTCTAGGTCATAAAGCAATTGTTACATGTAAAAAGTTTTGAAGTAATACTCAGAATATTCTCTGATCACAACAGATTTAAGCCAGAAATTGGAATGACAACATTTTTTTTTTTTTTTTTTTGCAGAACCGGGGATTGAACTCAGGCCCTTGCACTTGCCAGCCAAGCACTTATTCTACTGAGCTATCTCCCTAGCCCCTAAACTAGAAATTGGAAACCGAAAAATTTCTGAGGGGCTGGGGAGATAGCTTGGTGGTCAAAGTGCCTGACTGGCAAGCACAAAGCCCTGGGTTTGATCCCCAGTAATGCATGCTGGGCTGGACCTGGAAACTGGGTGCGGAGGCATACTCCTGTAATCCCAGCACTGGGGAGGCTGAGGAAGGAGGGTCACTATGAGTCTGAACTGCGTAGCAAGACCCTGTATCAAATAAATAAATAAATAAGAAAAATTTTTGAGAAATCTCTCCCAAATTGGAAGTTAGAAAATATAATTCTAGGTAAGTACAGGGTTGTACCTGGAAGACTGAGGCAAGAAGAGTACAAGTTTAAAGCAGCTTGGGCAACCTAATGGCTTAGCAAGAGCCTGTTCTCAAACTAAATAGTGCTGAGGATATAGCTCTGTGTGAACACCCTGGGTTCAATCCCTACTACCATCACCAAACACACACACACACACACACACACACACACACACACACACACAGTCTCCCTCCCTCCCTCCCTCCCTCCCTCCCTCTCTCTCTCTTTCTTTCTAGGAAACCACTGGTTAAAGAAGTCAGAAGGAAAGTTAGAGATAGCTGAAACTAAATCAGACCACTAAATCAGTACTTAGGGAAATTTATAGTTCTCAATTTTCACAAAAGAGAAAAAAAAAACCTTTAAATAAATTAGTGGTTTAATATCTACCTTAAAAACTAGAAAATGAATAAACTAAGCAAAAAAGAGACAAAGATAAAAGCAAAAATCAATGAGGTAGAAAATCAAAAATATTAATGCAGCCAAAAATTGTTTCTTTGAAAAGACTAAAAAAACTAGTAAACATACAAGTGGGTAGACTTAGAGAAAGTAGACTCAAACTAATATCAAGTGTGAAAGAAAGAGGGGCTATCACTTCAGCTTTTTTTTTGTACCGGGGATCAAGCTCAGGACCTTGCACTTGTCAAGCAGGTACTTATGCCATGGAATTATCCCCCTCTCCTACCTTCTTTTGTACTGGGGATTGAACTCAGGATCTTGTGCTTACCAGGTAGGTGCTTAAGCTGCTGGGCTATCTCCCTGGCCCTTCAGATCTAAAGACATTAAAAAGACAAGAGGAGGTACTACAAATAACCTTATACCAATGAATTAGAAAGAGATAAAATGAACAAATGCCTTGAAAGACACAAATTACTCAATCTTATTCTAAAAAAACCAAAAAACCAAAACAGATTCCAAAACCTTCATACCTAAATAGTCCTATATTTATTTAGATAGCTCAGTGGAATAAGCGCTTGCCTAGCAAGCACAGGGGCCTGAGTTCAATCCCTGGTTCTGCCAAAAAAAAAAAAAAAAAAACCCCAAAAAACAAAAAACATTTAATTAATTAATTAATTAATTAATTTGGCACAGGGTCTCTTGCTATGCAGCTCAAAGTCAATACTGATCCTCCAGTGCTGAGATTATAGGTGTGCACCACTGTGCCTGATTTTGGGGCCAGCACAGAGCACCTGAGGTTCCTGGATAAGCAAGGCATGTGGCACCAGGGGTTGAACTCAGGACCTTGTGCTTGCCAGGAAGGCACTTAGACCATCGAGCTATCTCCTCAGCCCCACTCCTACATTTATTAAAAGAACTCAATCCACAGTTAAAAATTTTCTGAAAATAAAAAATGAAAAACGGCTTTATTTGTAAATTCTACCAAATCTTCAAGGAAGAATAACACCAATTCTGTGCAAACTTCTGAAAGTGAAGAAGAGGGTTGAACATTTCCCAATTCATTTTATGAGGCTTTGATACCACAGAGAGGCATACCTTCTTAAAAAGTTTCAGAAAATTAAATCAAGCAAGGTACTGGTATGGAAAAAGACAATGAAAACAAATGAGAGATATATTTTAGGAAATCAAATTGGTTTACCACCTCGCATTAATCACTGTAATGCATCATTTAACTGATTAAGATATATATAAAACACTAACAGAAAATCCTCAACCTGAACCATACATCTATAAAAAGCAAAAGCCAATCATCAGATTTAATGGTAAGATGGAACAATTCTCTCCTAAGATCAGAAGCAAGACAAGAAAGCCAACATACTACTGGAATAACCTAACATCAACCTAGTGTAATATAGCAAGCAGAAGGAATAAAAAGGACATAGATTAGAAAGAAGTAAAACTGCCTAGGTCTGATGCTATGATTGTGTACCTAAGACATTCCTAGTGAGTCTATAAAAAAGCTGCCCGAGCTAAATGAATTAATTGAAATCACAGGAAACAAGGTCATTAATGTAAAAATCAATTTTGTTTCTATTTCAGTAAATAATTAAAAATTAAAACAAAAAATACCATTTATAGTAATATCAAAGACCATAAAATATTGTGGGATAAATTTAATGAAATAGGGCTGGCAAGTGCAAGGTCCTGAGTTTGACTTCCAGTACCAAATAAATAAATAAAAATGTAATGAAATATATGCAAGGACTATATAGTAAGAACAAAAAATCTTCAATAATAAGCAAAGAATACCTATGTGAACAAAAGTGTTATCACATTCATGCATCAGAAGATGAAATATAATGAAAACATCGATTTTCTCCTATACAGTCAATAGTTCTTGTGTTCTACAACAAATCTCAGTAATTTTTTAAAGGAATTGGGCATTATAAATACAAAATTTATATAAAAATGGAAATGACATCGAGGAGTCAAATAACTTGAAAAGTAAAAATACACTTAGTTGACTACCAGATTTCAAGATTAAAAAAACCCTACAGTACTCAGCAGTATGACATGGGCATACAGACAAAAAGATCAATAGAACAGAACTAGAATTCACGAATTCACAAATACACATACAAATTATTTTTAAGATGCTAAGGTAATTTAATCCAATAAATGTTAAATTCAACACTAATAATTTTGCTAGCATAATTAGACGAAAACGATCCTTGACCCTTCACACAGTAAACAAAAACTAGTTGAAACAGATTATAGACCAAACTTAAAATCCTATCAAAGTTTTCAAAAAAAACCACAGGAAAGTCTTTGATTTCTGGATGTGTAGGTCATAAAAAGCAGGAGGCAGCCAGTCGTGTTGGCATGTAGTCCTACCTCTTAGGACTGCTGAGGTAGCTGGATACTTCAGGGCTAGCCTCAGCAACATAGTGAGAGCATCCCACCATGCACCCCGCAAAAGCGAAGCCTGAAAGAGCTGCTATACTGAACATGGGCAAATTAAACACTTTTGCTGTTTAAAAGATACTGTTAAGAGGTGGTGATGAGGAAGAAGGGGAAAAATAATTGGGATGTGTTATGTACATCTATAGATCCCAGCAATGAGTATAATCATTATGTACTACAACATGCACTAATAAAAATGAAAAAGTTTAAAAAAAAAATACTGTAAAGAAGTTAGAATTTCAGGAAGAAAATAATTAGAAATAAAGACTGAAAAACAAAAACAGCACCTGAAAGAATGAGCAACATCATCAGTTATAAGGAAAATATAAAGTAAAATTAATGTGGTATTAATTCATATGCAATACAATTACTGAAACTAAGACCACTGACAATTTATGAGTTGGAAAGGATGTGGCATAATTACAACTTTCACATAGTAGTGACTATGACATAAAACGGTGCTACTATTTTGGAAAACAGTTTGACAGCTTCTTAGAAAGTAAACACATGATTTGGTATTTGTACTTCTAGATATAGATTCAAAAAGAAAATGCATGTCTATACAGATATATTCATGAACATTCACAGCAGCTTTATTCACAATAGCAAAAAATGATAACTCAAATGTTTACCAAGTGTGACTTAACCAGATTTGATATAGCCCATACGATAGAATAGTACTCTGTACTAAATAGCAAAGAACTACTGATGCATGCAGCAATAGGGGTAAATCACAAAAAGGCATTATCTGAAGAACATAAATGATAGTTGCACTTATAGAAAAATCTAGAGTGCTGGGGAGATAGCTCAGTGGCATAAATGTCTGTTTGGCAAGTGCAAAGTCCTGAGTTTGATCCCTGGTTACTGCCCCCACCCCCCAGAAAAATCTAGAAAAGACAAAATCTAAAGTAGCACAAAGCTGTTTAGTGGTTGCTTGGTGCCAAAAACAAAGGTGGAACTGAACAGAATGGAGCAAAAGGTAATTAACAGGAATGATCAAAATGTTCCAAATTTTAATTGTGGTAGTGATCTTACAGATACAGATATTTGTGAAAACTGATGAACATGTTCACATAAAATGGATTAATTTTATGTGACAGAGGGTATAGATCAGTAGTACGGCTCTTGTTTTGTGCAAGGCCCTGGATTCAATCCCTGATACTGTAAAAAAGAAAAATGACATAAAAAGCACTCATCAGAAAGAGAAAGACTGGCTAAATGAACTACATTAAGTATAAAGAACTTCTGTTATTACCAAATCCTTTCAAAAAGTGAAAAATATCAGGAAAAATATCTGCAGTATGCAGAACCAATGAATGACTGTTATAGAGAATATATAAATCATGCTTAAAAATCTGCAAAAAAAACCAAACCATGACAACCCAATTGAAAGAAAAACATGATTTTTAAACAGAGTACAAATATTAATATTCAAATAGTTGGTAACATGAATAAGTGTTCAACAGCTTTAGTCATCAGGAAAATAGAAATTAAAATTAAAATGGAATAATACCACACTGCACAAAAGAGATAAATGTGTGCCTGGGGACATCACTCAGTGGTAGAGCACCTGTCTAGCATCCACAAGGCCTGGGTTTGATCCCCGGTATTGTGAAGGAAAAAAAAAAAAAAGAACAAGAAGAAACAAAACAAAACAAAACAAAAATCAAAACAAAGAAAGAAGAAACAAAACAACCTAAAAGACTATACCAAAAACTCCAGAAGATATGAAGCACCTGGAACTCCCCACACTCTGCTGGTGGAAGTGTAAACTGGTACAGTATTTTGGGAAATACCTATCAGACTGGAAGGAAACACATTCACTGTGACTTAGTAATATCACAGCCAGATCTGTGTGTATACTCCCAAAGAAATTCACACATATAAAGGTACAAAAGATCTGTACAAGAATGTTCAAAGCAGAATCACATGTAATAGCCCCAATTAAAAAAACAATGCCTTCATAGAGATTTTTATGGGGCCACAGAGGAATGTGATTGATGATATAGAGTGTGCCTAAGGAGAGTTATATGGAGAGAAAACATTCTCTCAGGCTTTCACAGAGAGCAAATTGGCCAAGCAATGGCCGTGACTCATCCACATGGCTGACACTGACAAAAGATCTACAAAGTGTAGTACAGGATCTCAGAGGGGACTTGACTGACCTTATCAGACACAAAAGTTCCATTTCTTGTTATATAGGTCTTGCTTTATCTTGGTCTTAACCATCCAGCAGAAAGGTAAAAAAAAAAAAAAAAAAAAAAACAAGTTACAAGGGGCGAAGCTGGTATGCTGGGCTGTAAAGGGCTCAGGTCAACGACTTCGGACATTGCCAGTCCTGTGGATAACCCACTACTATTATGGACTACTGGACTATATTGGATTATTTTGCTGAATTCACATACGTACAATATTTAAATGACAATGGAATACCCTTCTCTGACAAAACTAAACAAAAAAAGAGGATACAAACGAATGACCATTTTGTACCTGTATATACAAAATAGGATAGATATACAGCTACTTTCTCTTAATTCAATGAGAAGAAAGATTTATACTAATAGTGTTTGGACAGGATATTATGTCAGCATTTTGCAGTATGAATAACCACTAAGAAGACAACAATATGCAATGTATTAATTATTGCAACTCTCCTAATCAGTTCTGAAACTGTCTCATTGCTATTTGTTTCTCAATAAATTATTTAAAAAAATAAAAAACAATGTCTAAATAGAGAAACACAGTAACAGTAGAATCCATAAACTGTGGTACATTGATCCAACAGGGTATTTGTATGTTGACAAAAGTGAAGGACCACTCGGACAGAAAAAAAAGACGAATCTTAAAATGCTTGAGATATACAGATACAAACCATAAACATATTATATATATATATATATATATATATATGCTCCCCCATTCAACCTATAAACTCAATATAGTGTTATTGATAAATAATAATTGCTAAGTAACAAATTCTTAGCATATGCCTATTGCCATTCTAAGTAAATTTTGTGCACTTGACTCAATTTTCACTTTTTTTTTTTTCTTTTTTGGTGGTACCATGGATTGAACTTGGGACCTTGCACTTGCCAGGCAGGTGCTTATGCTGCTGAGCTGTAACTCCAGCTCACACAACTTTCTAAATTAGATGTCATAAAGTATCCCAAATGTGTAAATTTAGTCACAAAGACGTTAAATAGCTTTCTGAAGCCTACAGAGTAACTAAGCGCTAGAGCTAGGAGGTGAAGGCGGAGAGCCCCTGGCGTGTACTCTAAACACTGTTCCACATGGTAGCTCAGGGGCAGAACTGTAATGGAAAGATGGAGAGAGAATAAATGTGCAGGAAGAGTGAGAAGAATGACTAAGTCCCTACGCTGCTTAAAAAAAATCAATAGATAATAACTAAAATCGGTGGGAAGTGGAGACGAGGATCAAAAATATCACTATAAGCATGTGAAAAAGTCTGGAGAAAAGAACAGAAAAAGCAGCAAAAGCCACAACAACGTAACTGCTTCTAGGAAATGGGTCACAGTGGACCAGGGACTGCTGTATTTAACTTAAAAGCTCTGTAACATTCTTTCTTATTTTAAAAACCACAAGCACAGGCCAGGCATGGTAGCCTACACCGTAATCCCAGCCCTTGGGAGGCTGAGGGAAGATGGCTTCCAGGGCCAGCCTGAGCTATGTAGTAAGTCCAAGACCAGCCTGAACTGCACAGTGAGACCCTCTCTCAAAAAGAAAACTCATATGCACATTGTTTGACAAATTTTTTTAAAACAAATATTTGAAAAAGAACTGCCACCATTTATTGAATCCAGGTCCTTGGCACTTTGCTAAACATTTTTAATGCTCAAGGAATTCTAGCACTATGGACAATATTCTGTTTTGCTGATGAAAAACAAGCTTAGCCAGGCATGGTGGTACGTGCCTATAATCCCATTGCTTGGGAAGCTGAGGCGGGAGGGTCATCCTGAGTTCAAAGCCAGCCTGGGTTTAACAATGAGTTTAACAATGCCAGCCTGAACCCTGTCTCAAAAAAGTCATAAACTAAACAAGGGCTGCGTATATGGCTCAGTACAAAGGTCCTGGGTTCAATTTCCAGTATTGAAAAGAAAGAGAAGCCACATTAAGGATTCACCTGCTTAGGCTCACTGGCTAGCAAGTGTTACAAGTGTGGTGCAATGAGATCCCAGGGTCTGTCTCTCCTTGTGAGCATGGACAATAAAGGCCTACATCGCAATGGCAGCAAGTTACGTGGCAGGATGTTTAGCAGGCAGCCTAGACATACGTGACTTGCTACTTGCTGGGAGGATGGAAGAAGAGTTAGGATACAATCTGAGAAGGATGCCCAGGTTTCTGATTTGAGTAAAATAGGGACATACTATTTATCTGGCCTACCACAGGGTCCATGGAAAGAAGAGTCAAAGTCCAAGGCTCTTATGTTTTGTTCAGAAGCTCAGTCACAAAGAGTGTAGAGTCCTATGTGTTTGTCGGTTACCTGTGGGCACAGGTACTGCGGTGAGTAGAATTTATAGGTTTTTTTCTTAGGAAAGAATTTGGTTCTATTGGTGTGGGGCTTGTGCACATGTAGAGCACAACCATTTCTTTCTCCCTGTACACCTGAGTAACATAGTGCGCTTCCACTGGTTACAAGTCACTACTAGGGTGAGTGTAATGGGGGTGACTTCCTCCATACACACGTACTGTGAGGTCCAGAGAGCTGGAATCACAGCATGAGTTAAGGTAGTATTACTCTTCACCATCATTTACTGTACATTTCCTATGTCCATTCTGTGTGCAATCTATGAGGCAGGCACAACCAGGCCTCGCTGCCACCAGAGGAGGCGTTTGGGCACTTCCATGGAAGTGAGTGATGGGCTGAGACCCTGATTTAAGAGCAGACAGGATGGTTCTTTGAGGCATGGGCTCTTCCTCAGTACACAAAGTTGGGGCACTTGGGAATGGGATTTAAGAGTGGAGGAGGGACAGTTTTGCAGGGGAGTAGGTCAAAGTCATGGATCGGTGATATAGTCCAGGATTCAAGGAAAAGGGCTGAGGAAGTCAATTTCAGATTATCCAGGTGCAGGTGAGCTGTGGAAGGGAGAGGAGCACTGAAAGCAATGAGAGAAGCCATCACAAAGCTTGGGCAAGACTGATGTTGAGCTCATTATCAGAGACACGAGACATGAGGGGAAGGGGAGCAGCTGGGAAAGCAGCAGTTTCACTCTAAGAAGCTGGGGCCCTGACCCATTTCCAGGCCTCTCTAGCTTGCTACCTCACTGGCCTCCCCAGCTCTGCCGCCATCATATTCACTGTCCTTGAGCCACTCTGGCTCCCTCCAACCTGGCCTCCCCTCCCACCACATGGCCCCTCTGTCCCCCATGCTTGCTCCAGCTTTCTTCTACTTCCACATCTCACTACCAACTGGGGCAGTTCTACCATTTAAATAATTCAAACATTTTACTGAAATATAATCCACTCATCTCTCAAAACTGAAGTTTCAGTGCTTCTAAGACACCTTCTCTTAGCTCTGTGTCAGCCCCAGAACAAGGTCTCACATCATGTCACATTTCTCCTTTATAGCACAGAAAATGGCTGAATAGCTGTTTCCAGTATATTAATTACAGATTGCATCTCGATCTTTACCTTCAGGTAAGTTCCATGAGGGTAGGAATTGAGTTTGTCTAAATCAGAGGTCAGAAAACTTGTTTTGGCTCTATGAGCTATAAGATCTTAGTTAAAACTATTCAGTTTGGTTACTATAGCCTGAATATACCAAAGACAGTTGCGATTGTTCCTTTTTTGTTGTTACCAGGAACTGAACTCAGGACCTTGTCCTTATCAGGCAGGCAATGTGTCACTGAGGTATATCCCCAGCCAAGCAATTGTTTCAATAAAGTGAGGCAGAACAAAAGGTCATACTTTACTGACACCTAATCTAAATCACCAGCACCCAAGCTAGCATTTTTTCACACATAGTTGGTACTCAATGAACGATGCTTAAAGAAAAAGCTGTTGAATTTGGTGATGGATTGTGACTGGTACCAAGGGAAGGTGGTTTAGTGGTGGAGTAGAAGTGAGATGACAGTGTTGTGAGAGCAACACTGATAAAGCTTGTCTTTCAGGTGGAACTTGCTTTGTGGAGCAGGGTTGGGGAAGGGTGCTGCTGTAGGGGAGGAGGTGGACAGGGAACACGTTTGCAGGCTATACCAAGAAGGTACAGTGCAGGGAAACTGACAAAGCAGCAGGGATCCAGCGCTCTGAAGGGGAGTTGGTCACAAGGGAGGAGGTCACCGAAAAGCAAGGAAAGACAGCAGGAAGAGAAGAAAATCTTGCATCCTTCCTTCCTGGGAAATGGAAGCCACAACACCGTGGTGGAGAACAGACCGGAGATAGCTGAGGACCACAGCATGGGGCATACTGGGCAGAATGGAAGCCCAGTATGGGCTACTAGGGTTCAAAAAGCTACATTCCTCATTTCTCTCTAATTCACTGGAGACTAATCAAAGTGCCAGCTAAGTGTCTTGTGGGTTCTGGGTTTTTGGATCTGACTCAGTGTGAAGTGTGTCACTTACTGAATCACCAGTGCTACCTGTTGCCACTTCCTATCACTTCACTTTCCCATGCAGGTAGTGACAGGTAGGGCCTGAGGAGGATGAGGTCATGCTTTAAACATGTGAACACACCCAGTTTGTTCTCTCTCTTCTTCTGTTTTTTTTTTTTTGAGATAGGAGTCTCGACTATGTAGCCGGCCTTTAACTCTCTACGATCCTCCCGCTTCAGCGTCCTGAGTGTTGGGACTACAGGCATGTGCCACCATGCCCAGTACCAGTTCTTTCTTTTTTTTTTCGTGCCAGAAATTGGACTCAGGAATTTGTGTTTGCCAGGCAGGCGCTTTGCTGCTAAACTATATCCCTGGCCCCAGTTCTTTCTTAAAGGATACTAAAAAACGTTTTACCTGCAGAAATAATTATAGATTTCATCCCTGTAATATCAAATGTGAGGGAAGCTTGCAGAGTTTGACAAAGTGGATATTAAAAATACCAAGCACATAAACTAACAACAGGAGATTATAATTTCTCAGTAGATGATCCTCTGGGAGTTTCCCTCTCATAGGCTGTAAAATATTTCTTTATGAGGTAAAGAATGATCTGTGTAGAGTACAAAGCCATATTTTATTCTAAAGATATATAATACAGAACCTTTTAATGGAGAAAACCATTTGACTGATTGGGTTTGGTAATGACAGAGCACAGCAGTTATTTAATTCTACAGGATGAACATAGTATTAAAACCTATAAATCAACTTATCACACAAAAACATTGATATGTAAATATTAATACTTTTGTAGAATTAAAACAAACCCAAAATAACAAACGATAGGCAGTCAACTTCAATTACCCATAACTCCAAAAACCTAAAAAACCTAACATCTCAACAATGATTCAATATTACGACCAGTGTAGGAATGTTATTAGAAGGGTTTGGAGTGTGTTCTACTTTGTTTTCAAGTACTAAAACCATCCAAGTATCTTTTACTTGACATATCTGAAAGAACACCAGGACCCACTTTCATCTGCTTTCCCAGGTGTAAGTGCTGTTGATACTTGCAGACTGAATACTCAATGTTTATTCTAATCCTAAATAAGATTCTAATTCATATATTCATTTTGAACTTTTCACTCCCCACAAGCCTGAAGATAATTTTTCTAAACTATACTAAACCTCACTGTCTCACTGTTTTGGAGATGATAACAACCAGCTCAGAATTCACTGGGCTTTACCTGTAGCATACTTTTTTCCTTGGAAAGAACTTTCAATGTACCTTGAGTGTACATTAAATAAATTAATTTCTTACCCTATTGTTGGGTTGATGTTCGGATCGAAACTGTCTTCCACAAACCTCCACACAATACTTGATTTACCTACACCTGTATCCTGAAAGAGAACGGAGATGAGCAACAGAGAAAAAGTTAACCTTGTGCACTTAGCCAAAAGAACACTGCGGCTTAAGTTCAGGGTCTCAGAAAAATCACGGATGTGTCAGTTTTATACGCTGAGAGGCAAAAAAGTGGTCTTCACAAAAATCCTGTGGAGTAGTTAGGAGATTTCAAAAACAGTTAATAATGGGGAAAAGCTTTGCAATTTTTAAAAGATCAGGACCTCTTTGAAAGATCCAAGGTATCTGCCTCATGAGAAAAGTGATAAATACACTTGCTTTCCTAAAACATGTGTGAGCAACCTATGAACTCCAGGATTAGTTCTGAGTAATCCCGGATGAACCTTAGCCCCACCCTGAGAGATGTCAAAGACTAGTTACAGGAGTTCTTTTTAATCTTAAAAGAGAAACTCAGGAAGGAAAGCATGGAAAACTTTGAAATGGCCAAACTGCCGGGACAGGACGCGAAGCCGAAGCGTCAAGGCCAGCCTTTGGGGCTTCTTGGCTTGAACACCCCGCCTCTGCAATATACCTGTGCTAGAAGGGTCAAGAGTGCCCCTCAAGTTCGAAATCATCCCACAGGCGCGAAAAGAGGCCAACATCGCTTGTAAAAGCTAAAGACCTGTTATTGGTCTTACTTTGAGAAACTTGGCCAACTCCCAACTAGTACCTTGATGAGTTGGGAGCAAACTACTTCGGAGCGCCTGTCAACCTGGATGTGACGGGCAGGGAGGGCGGCTCGTCCCCCGGGGCGGGAAGCGCCCCAGGCTCCCGGACAGGAGAGGGTCCTGCCCCGCCCGGGGCCCTCCGAGGGGTGCAGCGAGCTGGCGGGACCGCCCGGGGCCGGCTGGGGTCCGCGGCGGGCGGGAAGGGGTGCACGGGCCGCGGGGCGCCTGGGTCCCTGCCCGCCCAGCCGCCCGCCCAGCCTCCCGCCGCCCTCCCAGCCGGGCCGGCCGCCACTCACCCCCAGCAGACACACTTTGAGTTCCCTCAGCGCCATGGCCTGGGAGCCGGGAGCACGGGCCCGCCTCCGCCCTAAGTTGAGAAGGGAGAGGCCCGGTCCAGCACGAGCATCCCCGGCGCCGGCGCCGCCGCCACACGGCCCAGCCCCAGCCACGGGGCGCACAGAAGCGGCGGCCGCTAGTCCCCCGGTCGTCAGTCCGGCCCGGCCCTAGCCAGTGGCCCGCAGTTGCCTTAGCAGCCGGCTTGCCGCCCCGGCCTCCGGGACACCGTCGCAGCCGCCATCTTGGGCCGCCGGCTGGGTCACCTGACCTCCCCGCCCACCTCGGCAGCCACCTTCCCCGGAGGGCGGGGCGGCCGGCGCGCGGGGCTGGCGGCCGGGGCGGGGCCGGGACTCTGGCCACGCCCACAAACCCCGCCCCCAGAGGAACCCCGCCCCCAGAGGACCCGCCCCTTGCCTCCAAGCCCATCCCAAGATGGCGGGTGAGCTGGGCTGGGCTCTGGGGCGGCGGGCGGCTCCCCTCCCCCTCCCCGGGACGCTTGGGAAGCCAGGGACCTCCGCCGGCCGCAGACCCCCGTAACCCTTGTGTGTCTCTTGGTTTTCAGAAATCCCTCTGTACTTTGTGAACTTGCAGGATGACTTAGACGACTGTAAGTAACAGTTGGGACGACCCCGCCCCTCCACAGTCCCTCTCACACACAGAATTGGGGTGGTGAGGAGCCCCAGGCCGTGCCCTCGAGTCGGAACCTCGACGGCGGGAGCTGGGACCAGTGGTGGTCCTTCCCCACTGGGCGCTGGGATGCGGCGTTCTCCTTGGAGCTTAGGACTTCTGCTGCTCTTGGGAAACTTTGACTTCCTGTCACTTTCCTCCTCCCGGGCTCGGGCGGGAGGGCCGAGTCCGGGCCCAGCTGGAGGAGGCGTGGCCCACCGCCTGAGGGTGGCCGCCAGCCTGGGGCTGCCTTCCTGGCGAGGACTGGGCGGTGCGGGCGATCTGAGGTGCGCTTCTCGAGTGGCTGGCCACGGGTCGCGTGGAGTGGTCAGAGCCTGCTCCGTCCCCTGTCCTGGGAGCCCGTTGTCCCCCTCAGCCTCTTCCTCTTTCCCCTTCTTACCCTCCTCTTTTCCTTGGAGACACTGTAAAGCTCATAGCAGGAGGAGACGTCATCCTGGGAGGACGAGGGCCTGTTTGTGGTGAATGAAGCAGATCCTTTCCATTCAGTGATGAGCATGAACTTGTCCGGGGCTAGGCCATGTGTTAGGTTCCTTACTTATAGAATTAGAAACAGTCACCCCACTCATGGAGCCCGCAGGTCATGGGGAGACCAGAGATATCACAGAAAATTACCAAACCTGGGACCTGGGGGGGTTTGCTGGTGAAGAAGTTCTATCTATACCACCAAAATAATTAGCAGTTGTTTGGGGCTTCCTGTATCGCAGCAAAGTCTGGGACTTCCTCTCATCTTTCTTCCCCATCTGCAAGTTTCTTAATGGCAAGAGTTAGTGTTCCCTAAAAGCTAACATAGAAAAAGTACTGTTAAATCTTTACATTATCTCTTTTTTAAGAGAGGGACATGTTTACCAAAGTAAACACTTGAAGGGGCAAGAGAAGTCAGTGGTTTAGTGTCCAGGTTATGGATTGAGATGACCAGGGTGTGAAACCCTGTGTCACTATTTAGTAGTAATGTGATCATTCTAAGCCTCAGTGATCTCGTGTGTAAAGTGGGCATATACCAGCACACTTCAAAGAACCTTGTGAGAATTACATGAATGAAAAAAGGATATAAGATGAACCTTGGGCATTGTGAACACTCAGTAAATAAGTGCCATCAGATGATCATTACTGATACGTGTTTAACATTCTTGAGCCAGGTACAGTGTAGATCCAGTCATGGAGCTGAGTGTTCCAGCCAGTGCATATTCTCAAATTGAAGCAATGAGCTGTTTCCATTACATGTTAAGTTGAGCTGCAGTCAAGGTGCCTCATTTACAGATTTGATAGTTGGCCTAGCTGGAAAAGCTATTTCTGTTATCTAACAGCCCCAACACAGTGGCTTTAAAGCAAGACCTTTTTTTTTTTTTTTTTTTTTTCCTTATAATTCTGTGGATTGACTGAGAGGTTCTCTTCTTTCCTGTGGTCTCGACCGGGACTCAGGAAAGGTCAGTGTTCCAAAGGGGCATCTTTCCACTGGTGACACCAGTCCTGGACATCTGTAAGACTATAGATGCCCTCTCTACTTGGCGTGAATGGCCTTCTCATGACCTAGTGGCTACAGGGAATGGAAGATCTTTGCTGGAAGCTAGCTTTCTTTAGGGTTATTTTATTTCTGTGTATGAGAAGGAAGTAAAATATTAGGTACAGAAAAATTACAATTTTGCTTTGACCCTCTTTGAACAAATATTGAGTATGTGAGACTTATAGCTTAAAATGGCTTAAATCTCCTTGCAGATGGTGGAAAGCCTTTCCTAATAAGGAAGAAAACCATCCTTAGGGATCTGAACAAAACCATAGTGGCATAGGGTGACTCTGGGAGCCTCCTGGAGCTTCTGGTTTGGGCAGCAATGGGCACTATGGGGTGGTGTGCCTTGCCACGATACAGTATGGTTGATCTGGGAGCCACAAGAAGAGCACCTCCCTCCAGTTTATGGTGCTTCAGGTGTTACCTCACACCTCAGTTGGAGGTATTTACAGGCATTAGGCACACGATGATTGAGTTTGGGAACTCTGAAGTGCTGGCACCCACTTCTTGGCTCCCGAACACCTGTAGCCATGTTGGCTTGGGTGGATCACTCACCTGTTTAGTCAGTATCTTTGGAAAATGGCTTAAGAGGAGGAGATGCATTATAGGATTGGTGTTAGGGTTAGAAAGTATAGTACACAAACCATTTTAGTTCACTCTCTGACAGTATTAGTATATATTCAATATTTTATCTTCATCATCTTTGCTGCATTTTCGTATAAAATTTTCTGGTTCAGTGTCAACAGCTGCTACTCTGTGAGGTAGGTTCAAGTGATAAAATTGAGAATCAGGTTAAATAACCTATCTAGTGAGGCACAGTTCACAATTGGTACAGCTGACAAATTCTGTTGCTTCTCACTCTGGTTCTTTTTATTTTACCATGCAGATCAACTGGACAGGTACTCTTTTTTTTTTATTTTTATTTTTTAAATAAAAACTCTTGGAGGGTCGTTTTCTGAGACAGAGTCTTACTATGTAGTTCAGACTGGCTTTGGACTGCTCTGTACCCTAGCCTGGCCTCTAGCTCCTAGAGATCCTTTTTCTGCAGCATTGTGTGGACTGGTATTACAGAGTGCTAGAACAATAGATGTGCACCACCATCCTTGGCTGTATTCTGTTCTGTTTTGTTTTTATTTTGAGATGAGATCTTACTGTGTTGCCTACCTGATCTCAAACTCCTGGACTCAAATGCCCTTCCCGCCTTCAATTCAGCCTTCTAAGTAGCTGGGACTACAGATGTGTAACACCGTACTTGGCTACAAATGTTCTTATCATAGTGTTTGAGACATGGATGAATAATACTGTCTGTTGTCTCCTTGGACACTTTTGTCTAAATGATGTAGTGCTTCTTGGTTTAGACTGCAAGTCCCTTTGGGCAGGGACACAGGTCATTCTTTTTGTTATTCAATGTCCTACATGATCTAGATGCTCAGTTAATGTGGTTACTGTTAACAATAATGGATTCCTAGGCTTGTCTGATTTACTTTGTGATTCTTGATTAAGTTTGGCTAATTTCCAAAAGAAGCTGTAACAAATGAGTGCCTTGTTTTAAAAATCATTCAGTCTTCAGGCCATCTCAGCACAGAAAAGATTTAATTTTAGAGAATTGGTTTGCTAAACCAATCAAAATTCTTTCTCTTGTGATCAGAAAGTATTGAGGGGGTGGTTTGGCATCTTAGCTTTTATTCATGATTGTATGTGGAAAGTGGAGCTCAGAGAGTCTGCCTAAGGGTCGCAAGGTCTGTGAATGCCTAGCTTCACTTACAACAGATGGAAGCCAGAAAAACATTACTGTTAGTAAGGTTTGCTTGGCCAATTAGAATTTAAATGTATGCTAGTGATGGGGGAACAGAAAATGAGAGGAATCTATTGCAGATGTAATGCGACCAAAGAGACCTATCCATAAAATGCAATATGTGATCATATCTGGGTTTTTAGTTGAACACATCAACTATAAAAAGATATTGTTGGGACAGTTAGGGAACATTGTACTTGGACTGAATATTAGATAAGAATTACTAATTTTATGGTATGTATTGGTGTTCATTTTTTTTCCAAAAGAAAAAGACTAACAGAAACAAATGTTCGTAAATGAAATGATTTGATGCATGAAGTCTGCTTTCAAATAGTGCAACAAATAATAAATGAACAAAAGGTCTGAAAGAGGAATCAGTAGAAAAAGTAGCAGAATATTCATACTTCAGAAGCTGATTTCTGGGGACTAGTCTCTATTTGTTGCATCTGTTTGAGTATTTCTGTAGAAGAAGGTTTTAAAAAGTAAGATGAAAAGGTCACATATGATCAAACATCTAAATGAGTTGGAAGGCTGGACCCAATCTTCGTTATACAAAGTTATTTGTAAGGTGCATTAAGCTTCAAAAGACTGACTCATAAAATGCATTAGTATTTGTGGGGGACAGTATTTCTTTTCAAATGCTTAGTTTTCAAGAGGTATCTCTGAAAGAACATAGAAGAGAGCATACTTCTGTTTATGGAAAAAGTGAGGTACCAACAAATGATACCTGAACATTTAGTGAAAATGAACTATAGATAGAAGGCCTAGTCCAGAGCAAAAAGCATTGCATTTCACCTGCCCACTTTGTTCTATGCTGGTAAAAAATGTTCTTTTTAAGGACTTCAACCATCTATGTGCCCTAAGGCAGAAATAACTCTTATTATTTTGAGCCCTCAACAAAGTCATTGAACTTTTTCTCTGAACAGCATAAACTTGAATCAAAGGTTATTAGTTATTTTTATAAAAATCTCCTTTCCAAGTGAAATAATTTGAATAGGATTAAGAACTAGTATTCTAATTCTTAAGAAATAGAACAAAGCTTATTAAACTGCTTTCTGTATCAAGTGGTTTTCTAAATGAGAGATGGGTTCTCCCAGTTCTATGATTGCAGCCCACAAGCAGGTATAAACTACAAATAAAAGGATGGGCATGGCTATGTCCTAGTAAAACTTTATTTATAAACACGGGCCTTGGGTTGAATTTGGCCCACATGTTGTGGCTTACCAATGCCTGCTCTAGTTCGTTCCATTAGAGCTGCTGTGTGTGTCCACGAGCCACTGTGTGTTTTTGAATGAGCCTATTGTAGAGGGTGTCTTTGCGTTAGATTTAGTGAGTAGAGCTTATCCTTGTGTGAAGACCACCCCTGTTTTGATGAATATTCCTTGACAAGTTGCACATACTTGATGTCTTCTTTTTCCTGTGATTGCAGATCAAATATTCTTTTAGTGGGAGGAGAAGGACGGGCAGCTAGTGTCAGAATGGTGGAAGCTGAACAAGCTTTGCCGTCCTTCCATCCCGATGCATTTTATTTGGTTGACCTGTATTTTCCATTTCCTCTGAGGTCAATAGATAAGTGTCAGAAATTTCCTGAAATTGTCTCTGTTCAGAAAAGAATTGTAAATGGCTTTTTTCATCTTGAGATTGCTTCATAAAATTAAAAGAAAAAAAAAAAGAACCTTTAAACAAGAGTTTTTGCAACAGAACCTAGCTAATGAATGTGGTTTTGACCTTCAAAACGCCAGTTAAGGTATATGGTTGGCTTTCACATGTGGATAGTCATTCACCCACATGACAAAATTCTTTCACACTTCTCCAAGATGCCCAGTCTGTGGGTGGTGCTGTGGAGAGAGGCATGAAGAAGCTTTGGGCCCAGCTACTGAGCTACTTCCAGCACAGAGGAGCTGCAGCTGGTAAACATGTTGCAGGGGTGGGGGATCAGGGGCCAGGCAAGGGTGTGAACCCAGAAACTGGGGCATCAGGAAGACAGTGAGTGACTCAATCTGCCAAAAGGATGAGTGGAGGTGACATTGCCATTAGGTCAGGTCAAAGGTGGCTGGTGTTCTAGGCAAAGTATGCTCAGAAGTTAGAGTTTCAAGATGGTCTGCTTTGCTCAGAGCCTGCTGAGAACTGGGAGACTTGAGAATGAGGAGTGTATGGGACATTGTGTAAGGGTGTATGAGTAAGGGAAGAGTGGGAGATACGATTGGGAGTCATCAGTGAAGAAGCTATCCCACCAGCCAGTGGGGTTTAGATCTAACCAGGAGGCGGTAAGTCACTAATTTTTTGCTTGAACTTAGCACTTAGGAAGGAAACTCCTGCAGTGGTACAAAAGCTGCCATTTCTTTAGGACTAATGATGTGACAAAACTCTGTTTTGAGTGTTTCTACTTTTTAAACTTAGATATGAAAATCCTATAGGGGCAAGTATTTTTTTTTACCCCATTTTATGGCTGATCAAGGTTCACAAGGGGCACAGAAAGGCTAAATAACTTGCCCAAAATAACACAGCTAGCAGGTGGCAGGGGTGAAATTTAGAAGAGAGACTCTGGCTATCAAATTTATGCTAACTAGAGATTTTGGAGGACTCATCAGCCATTCATACATTTTTGGAGGACTCATCAGCCATTCATACATTCATGCATGCATTCATTGATAGGTCTGATTTTTTTTTTAAGGACCTAGTAAGTTTCAGGCGTTACATGAGTATTGTAGACAAAGTGAATAAAAACAAACCAGGTTTTTCCTGTCATGGAGCTTTGAGTACAGCAGCAGAAACAGGCATTGAATATGAATGAGAGAGGTAATTTCGGGGTACCATAGGTGTTAGGAAGGACAAGTAGCAGATGAATGTGACAATACCAACATAGTACAAAAGAAGGGATGCAGGTGCTGCTTGAGTTGAGTGGCCAGGGGTGGCATCTATGGATCTCTAAAAGATGCTCTTGAATTGAGATTTGAGTACAGATGGGATTTTCACATGAAGAGCCAGAGAAAGTGGCTGGGTGCAGCCCTTCCCCCTCTAGGAGTGGAGGGAAGGCTGGGTGTCTGGAGTGCAGTGAGGGATGGACTCTGAAGGCTGGAGAGCTATGCGGGGCCATGCCATGTGCAGCCCTTCAGTCTGTCTCAGCATGAAGTGTGTGCTTTTTGTTGTTTTTGCAGTGTTGGCTGTCAGATTCAAGGCCTCACACATGCTAGGCAAGGGCTTTACCACTGGTTCTTGTCCCCAGCCCTGAAGTATTGTCTTTTATTCAAGGAGTTGTGGTTTGTCCCTGGAAAATTTCAACCCAGGAAGTGACTACAGCTGACTTATGCTTTTTAGAAATGGTGGACTGGTGGAGAAACAAGTGAGAGATGGGATGTGCAGTATGTTCTGAGATCCTGGCAAGGGGTTTAGGGTCCCCATAAAGGAGATGAGCATGGGGGCAGGGAATGGGTCAATAGCTTTTTCCTATGGTGAAGGTAGACTAATTCAGAGACAGGTCCTGTGGGAGGCTTTTGGTAGATAGCCCTGTTTTCTTCTACCCAGACTGTGTTAAGTGCCCATTCTCTTTGTGTCCTCTTTCTTTCCATTCTTTTTGTTTTCTCTCTATTGCTCTGTGGCAGCATTTGACACACACATGGCTTGAGATCTTTCTTGTCCATTAGAATGAGATATATCTATTTTGGATCACTGTCTAGAGTAGTGCATGGCATTAGGCAGCACGCAGGAATATCTTTTGGGTGATGGGGTAGAATGGGTAGAGTACATGTTTCTGTCAGAGACAGTTACTTCTGAAAGCTTACAGGAGATCCCAGCAATGCTGTCTGGCCCTTGACTAGCCCCTCATAGGCCTCGTTCTGGAGTACTGTTAGGACTGGAGATGAGACCCAAGGGTCCTTAGTGTGGGTAGTAGTTGGGGCCATGGGAGGATTTGAGAGCCACAAATGGTTAGTGCTGGGGGATGAGAAGATAAAAAGGGTAATCTCTGGGCCACAGAAACTCTAGCAGCTGTAGAGAAAATGCAGGCCCTTAAAGCTAAGTTTTTGTTGGGGTCCCATGATTTTGTATGGCACTTGCCCTAGAGGGATCAGATAAGATCAGGACTCAAGACATACTGTAGATTTTGGCATCTGGGAGATCTTCAGTGATCCTAGTGGGAGTTATTAGCACAGATAAGGAGCAGAAGCCACATTAGAAGTCTTGAGAAGACCCTAGAAGTTTGAGGCAGTACACTGTACCAGTTATTTGGTGGTCATTTATTGAGCACCCACTATATTCCAGGCAGTAGCTGGACATTGGGTACTTTGGGGGAATGATTACTGATTTGTTTACTTATGTATTTTTATTTTGAGACAGAGTCTCACTATGTAGTTCAGGCTGACTTGAACTCTATGTAGCCTAGGCTGGCCTCAAATTTGTGGCAGTCTTCTTGCCTCAGCCCTTGGGATTACAGGTATGTGTCATCACGCCCAGCTAGTTACTGCTTTGTGGCCTTATAATGTAGTAGGTAAAAAAATACCCTTTGAAGAAAGTGGTGGATAGGGCCAGGAGCATTTCTTTGTCGTGTGGAAGATTCCAGAACACGTTGGTACTCTTTGTATTTACTCTGGAAACTGTAAAAAAATTTTTTTTTTCATTGAACAGTCCAACAGTTCTACTCTGTTATATGGCTAACAAATTGAAAATGTGTTCTCAAAAAGACACACCCATATTACTACTATTCTTAAGAGTCAGAAACTGGAACCTACTCAGATATCCATCATGAATAGCTTGAATTGTAAATGTGGTATGTTCACACAAGGGAAAACCATATGGCTGTAAGAATGAATGGTCTGCAGTTCTACTGAACTGTATAGATGAATTTCACAGACACCCAAGAGCCAGACTCAGAAAGCTACATACCATGTGATTCTGTTTATATGAAGAATGAGACCAACAAAGCTACTCGAGGTGGGGCCGGGGAGATGGCTCAGTGGAATAAGCGCTTCGCTGGCAAGCGCAAGGGCCTGAGTTCAATCCCCGGTTCTGGAAAAAAAAAAAAAAAAAAAAGCTACTCAAGGCAATTAGGAGGCAGGAGAGTGGTTACTCTAGGTGAGGTAAGGAGTGGAAAGGGACCCTTAGTTTTGGAGATGCCTGTGAAATTCTCTTGCTTGTCATGAGTGCTGACTACACAGGTGTGTTCAGTTTGTGAACACTCATTATCTGGCATACTCATTTGTACACAGCTGCATGTATGTTATATTTTGATTTTGATTTTTTATTTTTATTTATTTATTTATTTATTTTTGTGGAACGGGGATTGAACTCAGGCCCTTGAACTTGCCAGGGAAGTGCTTATTCTATTGAGCCATCTCCCCGGCCCCCTTATTTTTATTTTTAATGAAGTAATTTTTAAAATCAAGGCAAAGGGGAGAGTATAAGTGTGGCTCAAGGGAGTAGAATTAGAAGGGAAAGATGGCAGAGCAGGAAGGGCAGATGACCCTGGGTTTGGGCCATGTAAGCTGTGAAGGAACTCAAGAGTGGCCCTAGAGGAGTTTGCTTCTTTCTAGGAGAAAGGTGATCTTCCTAGCAGTTTGGCCAAGATTACCTGTAGAGAAGTGACTTTATTTGGTTAGCATTACCTGATTATTTCAAATCTTTTGAAAAGTAGGAAAGAGACAGAACCCCCCCCCCCATACTCACCCCAAAAGCTATTGGGTTTCTTCTATACCTTATTATTATTATTTTCTTTTTGAATCTGCCTCAAGACTGACCAGAGAACTCACTGCATTTAAGAGTAATATTGTTCCATTCATTAGTACTGTGTCAACTAGCACCCTCACCTTTTCCTTTTCTGTCCCCTACCTGGGTGAGTTGGCAGGAAAATTGAGGTGTGTAATATCACATTTGAGCATATGAACTGCTTTGAGGTGCAAAGTTCTCGCCTATCAGGTAACCTGAGTAAATGTTTCCCATTGACCATCAGTGTAAAAGTCAGAGTCATAAATAATGGCAGGTTTTGGAAGCTGTGATTAAAGCCACAAATCAAAGAGCAATTTCCATGTATGCATGGTGTAGAAAGGATGGCTGCTCATGAATTAAGTTGGTCTTTTCATCCAGCCCATTGCATAGTGCTAGTAATAACCATCAGTAGCCCTCAAAGCTTTGTAATATAAAACATTATGCATTGGACGGATCTGCTCATATGAGAGCTTATAAATCAGTGTGAGTCTTGTTAGAGGATGACACTTATATAGAGGAAATTTGCCTGTGTAGCTTGCCATTGAAATTTAGTTAAGTCAACAAGGACCTGCAGTGTGTGGGGGCCAGTTGCCCCATAAAAGCTAGTGAAGATTCGAGTGTTTATCTTTTAGATAGGTCAGGTTTGTCTACTCTAGCTAGCAGAAATAGTCCCAGTTTAAGAATTTGCATTAGTACTTGTAAGCCTGTTATCAAGAACAAAACCACTTTAAATAGCAGTATAGGAAGGGCTTACTCGGGTTCCCCAAAAATCATTTAAGATTTTATAAAGAGTTCTCCAAAGAACAAAAAACTCTAAATGGCTAATAAACACTTTAAAAGTAATTATTTATGTAAGTTCTGTATTTGTTCATTTTTCTTTTATAAAAAAGTATCTTTTCAAGCAAGGATAACCTGCTTTTGGCTGCCACCAGTCATTCTAGCATTTTGATTTGGATAGCAGAGTGGACCATGGCTATCATGATGTTCCCCATTCAGTTTCCCCCAGTGCTATGTCAGAGACAGAATATTGGATCATATGGATAATTGGTCTGGCCCAGGGTGTCATCTCTCACACAGAGTGATAGTTACAGGATGACATGTTGAATGGAGCATCGTAAATATTGGGAATGCCTGGAGAACCAATTCTTAATGAAAATGCTTGGTGGGATAGACGTACCATAACATTCTACCTCCAGCTTCAGCTCTGTTCATATCTGGGCCAATGAAGGGATCTCAATGGGTTTGTTTTATTATGTTTATTTTTTCCCACCTTTTCACTTAAAACCAGTTATAGTGTGGCTGCTTAGTCAGGACTTGGTGGCTTCAGCAAAATCTTTGGCATTCCTGAACTGTTTTAAGGTGGATTACAGTGTATTTGTCTCTGCTGTGCTCATATCTCCATCTATGTCTTTCGTTTCCCATCTCTTCTTTCTGTTTTCCACGTGTACAGATTCTTACTTGATCTTCAAGATCTGGCTCACAGATAGCCTCTGTTGTAATCTCTTTCCCCTCTCCCCCCTCTCCCTTTTCCCTTTCCTCTTCCATTCTCCCCCCTCTCCCTTTTCCCTTTCCTCTTCCATTCTCTCCCCTCTCCTCCCCTCCCCTCTCCTCTTCTCCCTTCTTCCTCGTCCCCCTCCTCTGCCTCTCTTTCCTGTTTCATACCTATGTTCCATGGCTTCTGCCATCATGGCACTGTGTGTTACCTTTGTATTACCTTTATTCCCTTGGCAGCTTTTGGAGTTTGGGGACCCTGTCTGTTCACCTCTGGATCCCTAGGATTGTGTTGAGTTGTGGTTTTATTGTCGAGGTTCACCATGGAGGGAAGATGTTGTTTGCTGTTAACAGGCCTTCTGTGTTCATTCTGGTCTGTTGATTCTTTTCTTGCTACAAAGTAATCTGTGAAGTTCCCTATCATCCTGATTGGGCATTGAACCCAAGGCCTTTGCACTGAACTACATCGCTACCTCCTCCCCCCATTTGACAGAGGCTTGCTCACTAAGTCACTAAATTACCTAGACTGGGCTCAAATTTTTGTTTCTCCTGCTTCAGCCTCCCAGAGTGCTGGGAATTCAGGTATATGCTACTACACATTTTTTATTAGATTTTTATCTATTGCACTTTGAACCTGTGAAACACATTCCCCCAGCATCAGACTTATACTTTGCAAAGTGGGCAGGGCCTCACTGAAGAGGGACCAATTCTGATTTTCGTTGTGTGAACACCACTCTGGTTTGAATTGGATGGTTGAGGTAAGCTGTCTGTGTTGTAGCTCTTAAAGAGTTTTAAACTTGTCCCCAACCCCAGGCAAGTAGCAGTCATGGCTGCTGACTCGGACATTGGGCACAGTCCAGGGCAATTGGGCAGCCTGTGTGTGTGCTCCATGGCATGAAGGGTACTCAGCATGTGGCACCCTTGGAAGGGCCACGGACCTCTGTATCCCTCTTACACTTGTTCCAAACCCTTTCCTAACTGTTCTTCGCTAGCTTTATTAATCCTTTCGATAGTGATTTGCCATGTGAACTTGCCAGTAAACTTAATATATAGCAGTTTATCATAGCATCAATACCAAGTGAACTCAAAACATGATTAGTGTTGTTTTATTTTATATTTTAAATTGGGCTAAGAAAGTGGGAAGTTATTACTACAAAGGATTTTTTCAGAAAATTTTGCTTTTCTGTACTATATTAGGCTTTCGTGAATAAAGTTGGTAACTTTCTTTGCCCCAAATGTAAATAATACAGTGAAAACAATTTCAATGAGGAATTATTTATATGCTACTTCAGATTTCATTTCTGACTTGAATTCCTAAGATTTTTGATGTTTATGTGTGGTCTGGACTTGTCAGGTCTCAGAATAATCGACTGCTTGTGATACCACTGTGTAGACCTCAGCCCCTTGTTCCTGTCACCAGTTGCCAGACAACATATCATCTTAGCAGTGGCCAGAGATACCAATTCTAGAAAACCCTTTTGTAAACAAGAATTATTTTATGTGCTACCTTTCATTGTCAGGAGACAGAGCAAACTGGCTTGACATTTTTACCATTCATTCATTCATTCAGCAACTTTTATTGAGTGCCTGCTACAGGCGGATGTATCAATGATTTAATCAAAGATTCTTTCCCTGGTGAGGGAGGGGGAATAGACACAGTGGAATGACAGTAAATATAGGAAGATGTGTGTGCATGTGTTAGAAGGTGATGAGTTCTCTGGAAAAATTAAAAGGTAGAGCCGGATAATGGGGGTGTAGAAAGGGGATTTATAATTTCAATGTAAAATATTCAGGGAAGACCTCCCAGAGACAGTGGTGAATGAGCAAAGATTGTAAGGAGGCAAAGAAAGTTATGTGAGAGAATATCTCTGGAGGAAAGTTCCAGGCAGGGGAGAGAGCCCATGCCAATCCCTTTGTTGGGAAGTGACTGCTGCGTTTGGCAAGAGCTGGAGGCTCATGGCTTATAAAGGTGCTCTTTAAGGTCTATTAGAGTTGAGGGTTATGTGGTCACTAGCCCACCTCCTGCTGCACATCTGTCAGAGTCTAGAAACAGTTTTGATTGTCATGGCGTGGGGCAGGGGTGCTCCTGTAGGAGGTAGAGGTCAGGGATGCTGCTCAGTGTAGTCCCCAGGACTGCCGCAAGAGCAAAAACTGATCTGGCTTGGGATGTCAGTAATGCTGAGGTTGAGAAATCCCAGTCTTTTGGGACATAGTACATCAACCATTGATTGATTTGGTTTGTCTTTAAAGACTAAAAAAATCGAAGTATCATGGGAAAGATGAATCACAGTTGCTAGTCAGAATTCCTTCACAATTGTTTTCGAAGCTAATAATATTTTCATTTATTTTGAGGAAAAGGGCTTGAAATCATTCTTCTTTTTTTTTCTTTTTGGTGGAACCGGGGGTTGAACTCAGGCCCTCGCACTTACCAGGGAAACGTTTATTCTACTGAGCCATCTCTCCGGCCCTTGAATCTTTCTTCTATGTACAGTAGTCAACCCTGGTGCTTTTAGGAGTAGTTAAAAGTCTGGTGTACTATTCACAAATAGTGATAATTTCAATGATGATCTCATTAATTTAGACTCAAGTAGTATTGATACAGGGAGAAAAACTGGTCTCGAGTGGGTGACCTCTAAACCATACAGGGAACCTCCAAATGACATAGAGAAAAAAACGATATCTGGACCTGACCTGCATGAGTTTGTGTTCTTTAAAACCGAAGAATGAATTTTAGGAACAAACGAGGTTATGAGCAGAATATATTTATTGAGAGAAAGAAAGCTCCTGTCCAAGAGAGGGACGGGAGGGGGGCCCGAGCAGGTAGTTCCCCCGGGAAGCTGTCTCTTCCAGGGACTTTTATAGTGTAAAACCATGTAAGGCAAAGGTAGAGAGAATGGGAACTCGCTTAGGTGGGCAGGAGGTGGGACAAAACTATGGTCAACCAATGGGATTACATATGGGACAGGGTCATTTCCTGTTGGGGGTTGGAATGCGGGATAGGGTCTCTTTCTGTTGGGGGTTGGGCTAGTGACTCATTTGGGTCTTTCCAGGTGATTGACACCTTTTTAGAATATCACTCCCAGGTACTACTCGTTTAGCATTTGTTTGGCCTTTAGGTCTTTAGGGCTGGTTCACAGCAGGAGCATCCGCCCCTCCCACAGTTGTAAGACATCTCATCTGTGTTGTCTCCTTCGAGGGCCTGGCCCTGTCTGACTGCCTATACTATTTTTTATCTAACTCGGCTGCCTGCAATAGTATCTTCTAATTTTGAAAAGGCCTAGGACAGTGGTAGCAACCCATGGTACTTGTGCTGCAATGGGCTGTTTGTATCATTGAAAGCTCTAAAAGGTTTATCATCATTCGTCTGAGGATATTGATCCACACAAGTGAATACGTTTTCTTACATTAAAAAAGTTTCCTGAGGTACTGTTTTTGCATATGAATGTAATGTTATTAAGAACATTTTCTTTGGATTATACTAATCTAGGTTTTTCAGAAATCAGTTACATACTACTTTTACATTATCAGTGTATCACCTGTATTTTTCTTTATACCAGGATCAGCTAATTTCTTGTATTTAAAACTATTTTGGAAAATGTGGATACATATTTAGCACAAAGAAAACTTTCTTTGTTAATTGAGAATGAAGAGGGGGAATAACTTTCTTGTCGTGTGAGTGTATCTTCTACCTGTCGCAGATGTGGATGTCCTGGCCCTAGGTCTCTGTGAGTGACCTCTGTGAGGCAAGTGACCAGCTTTGCATTCACAGCATTGCTGGCTGGGGTCAGAGCTACAGACTGAGAGTAAGGACGCAGCTGGTGACATAAGGGAGGCCATTTCTTTGGGGCTGTGACTGACCTCTGACAGTCTACTAGCATAGAACTCTCCCAGGGAAGTAGCGTTAGACAACCTGGTTGTTTATTGTGCGTAGGACTAAGGTTATATAGTTCTACTTCTTCAAACAAAAAGCTCAGTAGCTCAGATTTCTTAGTATTTCAGATAAATCTTATATATCTTTTTCTTCTCTGTCTCTCTGATCTTACGCATATGTTTAGTGTGAGTTACCACAGTTGGATTCTACTCTGTTCATTGTGGGGATAATCAAACACTTCTGATACATTATAACAAGCCTAACATTTCATTAATTTGTTTTACCAGTTATGTGATAGTTTTTGACCTATTTTTTCTCTCTTATGAAATTAGATACCTCATTTTTGCACACAGAAGTGAATTATTGTCATTGGTTGCTTTATGAATGGCATTTTGAGTGTTTGTATGGTTGTAAGGTAGATGTTGCATTTCAGGTTTGTTTTGTGAAAGTTAGATTTTCTCAGTTTTCTCTGAGACTACTGGACTCCCATGAATCGTGCTAATCAAAGTCTCAGCAGTCTGATTTCTGCCGAAAGGGATATTTATTGTTTGCTGTGTTCCCAGCATTATATAATATGATCCAAGTGTCTAAAGGACCTCCAGGTCTAGTTCGAGACAGTTAATACTGGATCAGTTTAGGTAAGATGTTGAAATTAGCAATTACATAGTTCCATAGTTTTCCATATATGGTACCTCCATCCACTGTATGTTATAAATCCCAAAGTGCAAAGTTGTAGTTTTTGCTTTAAATTATCATACACACGTATATGAGATATATTTTTCCGTGTGTGTGTGTGTGTGTGTGTGTGTGTTACTGAGGACTGAACCCAGCACCTCATACTTGTGTGTGCTAGGCAAGTGGTCTAGTGCTGAGCTTTTTAATTGTTTGTTTTTTTTTTTTTAATTTTTAAATTTGTTTTAATTTTTTAGGGAAGGGGCTACAGGTTGTTCAGGGTTTTACTACTACATTGGACTAGTAGTGATCGACCTGCTTACAGCCTCCCAAGAGCTGGGATTACAGGAGTGCACCACTATGACCAGTCTCAATTGTGATCTCAGTGTGCCCTGGGGGCAAGGCCAGCATGGCAGGCCCAGGGATCAAACCCTGGCCCTTGCACCTGCTTGCAGATGCTTTAATCTGCTGAGCTATTTCTGTTTTGAGACAGGATCTAACAAAATTTCCCTGCCTTGCCTTGTGATCTTCCTGCCTTGACCTCCTGAGTAGCTAGGATTATAGGCATGCACTACCATAACTGACTCCATCATAAATATTTTGAAGAAAGCAAAAGGAAAGTATTTTTTTTGCTTATCATTTCTAGTGTACTCTGTTTTTTTTGAAGATAGAAGTTACCAAACTATATTTTCCACTTCACTTTACAAATCTTTTATCATTTGTTTTAGTCAACATTTGCTATGTTAAAAAAAAAAAGAAGCAGATTTTCTTCTGTGAAGATTGTTCAGTGGATTTTAAAATTTCTGGAGGACTGGTGTGTTTGTTTGTTTGTTTGTTTGTTTTTGTGGTACCAGGTATCGAACTCAGGACCTTGCACTTGCCAGGCAGGAGCTTATGCCTCTGAACTGTATCCCTGGCCCCTAAAATTTCTGATATTGATTTTAGAATTTTTATGATGCCCTTTTATATAGTAATAGTTCTTTGCTGAGATTCATCATTTCATTTATATCCATAAATACTGTTTTAATAGTTATTTTAAAATCCTTGTCTACAATTCCAGCATTTGTGTCCCTTTCAGAGTCAAATGTTTTGATTTTTACTTTTTTAACTAGTTGATATTTTCCTGTTTTCTTCATATATTGAAGACCTTTGAACTGTAACCTGGATATTTTGAATATTATATGTTATAGGATCCCTGAATTCTGTGTGTGCCTCCAAAAAGTGTTGATGGTTTATTTTGTTTTGTTTTGTTTTAAGCACTTTAACTGAAGGAGGTCAAATTGTTAACTCATTTTTCCTGTAGAGAATAATATTGCAAATCTCAGTTCAATTCCTTTTGCCTTAGCAGTACGCCATGTGGTTTGCCACACAAATGTAGGATTCAGGGATAAGCCAGGGCTGGGACAGAATTTAGTAGAGACCCTTCTTTAGTCTTGAGTGTCTCCTCTGTGGAATCCCTCCTATCTCATGTTTAGTGGTTATGGCTGCCCTGAGCTCTGGAGATGAAACAATATCAGTAATATAATGTACTTAACAGTTTAAAACCATTAGTAACAACTGATGTGGTCAAAGAATTTAGTATGCCAGATGGCATATAACTGTGTGTCTGTATATCATCTATCTTGTGTCATCATGTCCATACTACGGCAATTGCCCAAGATAGGCAGCTGGACCCCCCACCCCCCACATTCTTTTTTTTTTTTTTTTTTTGAGCACTGGGGATTAAACCTAAACTTTTTCACTGAACTACATACCCAGCTATTACTTTTTATTTTGAGACAGGGTCTTGTGGAGTTAGCTGCCCAGATGGCCTGAGACTTGTGATACTTATACCTGATCTTCTCAAAAAACAGGGATTACAGGCATGTCCCACTGTATCTGACCTGTTACATTCATTTTAAGCTGGGAAAACAGAATCAGAGATGTGAGATACTAATCCAAGGATATATTCCTGTTGGTTATGCAGTTATTCCTCTAACATCTTGTGAGAAATCTGGAATTTAATCTTCAAATTTTTTTTTCAGTTTTTTTTGGGCATTGGTATTCTGTAATACATCAGGGCCTGTGTTTGTTATTAATTATTTAGAGTAGCATTTGTGCTTCAAATTGAATATTCATCTTTTTTTTCAGTTCTGAAAAATAGTCATTATCTCATGGACTTTTTTGGGTTTGTTTTTTGGTATTGGGCTCAAACTCAGGACCTCGGGCTTGCCAGGCAGGCGCTTATGCTGCGGAGCTACCTCCCTGGCTTTCCTTCACTATTGCCCTTCTCATGTTCAGTCATTTCTTCTTCTGGAATTTATTCCCATTCTGTTTATCTTAGGCTTTTGCCTGCCATCCCTCATGTGTCCTAACTCCTGTCTCATGTTTTTTATCATATTATTTCTCTATGTAGTGTTCCGCATGATTTGTCATGGCATTCTTGCAGCTGACTCTCTCTTGAGCTGTGTCTAAACGGCTATTTAAGCAATTACTGAAATTTTAATTACATTGTCTCTATTTTTCATTTCTACTTGGTCTTTTTCATATATATGTACCCCTTTCCCCATTTTCTTTTGTTACTATTGTGTAAGAATTTTTAACTCATTCTAAGCATAGTTGATGAATTATTTTAGATTTTTCTAATATTACTAAATCTTGAGATATGAATTTTCTGTGTTGTGCACTAACTTCCTGATTATAATTTGTCACCACATATAGTTTGAAATTTCTCAGTGCTAGTTTATCTTCAGGGGTGGTTTTATGAAGTTTCGTATGTCATGGGTTGTGACAAGTGTGTGTCTGTGTCCTGGCCTGTACTGGGATTGGAACCCAGGGCCTCTTACATGCTAGGTAAGTGCTGTACCATTGAGCTACATTCCTAGACTTAATGTGCCTCTTTAGAACAGGTGCTTGTGTGCTCCTGTTGGGGCACCTGGCGTCTTAATGAATCTGGACTGTGATCTTCTTTTAGTAGTTCAGTTTGGGGTTTCTGTACTTTGCAGGTAACATAAATTAAGACTATAATGGTTTTTGACTTAACAAATTTCCCCTACCCTAAGCAGACAATTCTCTTATTGGGACTTTTATTTCAAATTCACTGTCTGTATTTTTTCTTCCCTATGTAGGCTTCTTCAGTGCTGGCCATGGGTTGTCAACTTCTGCATATTGCTCTTCCTTTGATTTCTGTCTTCCTTTCTGGCCTGAGGGGTCCTTCCTCTCTCTTCCCCTGTTCTGCCTTACTGTGTTTTAAAATATTTTATTGAAGTGTCTGTGGGATGTGTATGTGTATGTGTGTGCATGCACATGCACATGCACACGTTTGTGTGGTAAAGTGATTCCATTCTCTTCCATTTGACTGTCCTGTTCTGGAAATCTCAGTAAGTGGCATTTGAACCCCATCATCCAAAGCGCATGCTACTCTGCTCATTGGGTTAGGGCAGTGACCATAGGAGATGGAAAAGGGGAATCAATATTAGAAGTAGATTAGATCAGTTTGTGGTCTGTTACAATAAGATAAATATTTGCCCGGAGGGTTGTGATATCCAGGCTGATAGTTGAGTAGCTTCCTACTGGACAAAATGTAGAGGGAAGAATTTGACAGTGCTTTTCCAGTGCTATTCAGGAATATAATAACTTACTGCCAAGCAAAAACCTGGTGATTTCCACATATGTTCCTGCATACTTTACAATGAAGTTAAAGTATCCTTAAGGGTGAACAACTCTCTGTAGTCATAAAATTATTATGCTTTCTCTGGATCTTAATTGAGGTTCTCAAGGAGATAAAGATCACAGGGTCAAAAAAAATTAAAAAAAAAAAAGATCACAGGGTCATTTTGTAAATGTAGAAGCAAAGCAATGGAGTTTGACCCTTTGAAAAGTTAATTTCGTCGTAGCAATGCTAGCAGCTGGCCCGCTTGATCCCTGCAGTCTCCATAAAGCATGGTCTGGGAGGTGAACGTCATGGCACCAACCTGTCATCTCATGAAGCTGAGGAGGAGGATTGCTGTGTGTTGGGTCCAATCTGGACTACATAGTGAGTTCAAGGCGAGCCTGAAATATGAAAGGGAAGAAAAGAGAAAGAAAGTGAAATATGGCCTAGAAAGAAGAGAAGGGCAGATAGATGTTATGTCATCTGTTTATCTTTCTTTACTTTTTAAGTCACTTTGATTGATGCATAATTTACACAAAATAAAATTCACCAAATCTTAGCAAATGCATAGCTTGTGACCACAACCATGTAACTCTAATCAGGATATACATTTTCCAACACTTCCCCAAATCCCTTAACCTCCTCCCCTGATTCTAGGCAACTACTGATCTGCTAAATATTACTCTATTTTTATCTTTTTTATAATTTCACATAATTATGTGGAATGAAATCTCTTGTTCTGACTTCTTTAACTTGCCTTAATGCTTTTGAGATATGTCTATATTTCTGCATATTAACAAATCATTCCTTTTAATTGCTAAGAAGTATTCCATTGTGTGGATATCTAACAATTTGTTTATTAGCAGTTGATTGTTATTTTGTTTAATTCTGGTTTTTGTCTGTTATAAGTGAAGCTGCTGTAGATATGTTTTTGTAAACATATGCTTTCATTTCTGTTAAGTGAATATTTAGAAATGGGAATTACTATGGCATTGGCAAGTTTGTATGTATATTTTTTTAAGAAGCTGCCAAAGCAGGGCCTAGTGGTGCATACCTGTAATCCCAACTACTTAAGTGGATAAGGTATTTGGATTATCAATTTGAGGCTAGGCCTGGCAGTTAGTTTAGTGAGACTAGTGTGAAAGTAAAATTTAAAAAGATCTTGGGTGTAGCTTAGTGAGAGAGCCTTTGCCTAGTGTGTGAGGCCCTATGCTTGAGCCTAGTGCTTTCAAGAGATGTTTGAATGAAGGAATGAATGACTAGATAGATAGATAGATAGATAAATAGATAGAGAGATGTCACATTTTGCATTTCACCAATAATGTATAAAAAATCTAATATCTCTCTGGCTGTTTAAGAGAGATAGCTCAACGGCCTAAGTACCTGCCTGACAAGTGCAAGGTTCTGAGTTTGCTTCCTGGTACCAAAAAAAAAAAAAAAAAAAAAAAATCTAGTTGCTTCATATACTTGCTAACATATTTAGTATAGTCAATAGAAAAAAAAATTAACCTTAAAGGTTTAATTGTAATGTTGGCGTTTTGTGATAAGTAAGTGGGCTTTGGATTGCAGTTTAGGCATGCTGTCTCTAAAAAGTTCACCATCACTAGAATATAGTATAAAATCATTGTGATTTCAGTTGACATTTCCTTAATTACTAATGATGCTGTGCATCTTTTCTTTATTTAACTGTCATTAGTATATCTTTTTTGTTGAGATATCGACTCAATTCTTGTGCCTATTTTTAGAATCAAGCTCTCACTTTTTATAGAACCTGGGTTCAAATCTTTTATATGTTTTGCAAATATTTTCTTCTTGGATTGTGACTTAGTATTCCATTTTCTTCTTTGGAGAGCAAAGCTTATTAATTTGGTAAAGTTTGCATAGCACATGCGTTTTGTGCTATCTTTAAGAAATGTTTATCAAACTAAGAACATAAATTTTTTTATATATTTTTCCCTAGAAGTTTTATGTTTTGGATTTATGTCTGTGGAAGACTGAATTATTTAAGGATCAAGGTTTATTTTCCTCCCACATGGTTTATTCAGATGTTTTAGTACTATTTGCCGAAAAGATTAGCCTTTTTCCATTGAATTACCTTGGTACCTTTGTGAAAAATGAAATGACCTTAGATTTGTGGATCACCTTATGGATTTTTCTCTTCCATTTTCTACATGTTTATGCTTAATCTAGAACCACAGTATCAACAGTAAGTCTTTTGTGAGACATTCTATTTGGTTTTGTCTTTCAAAATGGTTTGGGTTTTTTAGGTCCTTTGAATTTTCATATACATTTAGAATCAGCTTTTAGATAGGTTCTCCCTATGTAGCTCAGGCAGGCCTTGAACTTTTGGCAATCCTCCTGCCTCACCTCATGAGTGCTGGGATTACAGGTGTGCACCACTATGCCTGGCAGCTGATTTATTTCTAAAAAGTTAATTGTTTGGATTTTGATTGGGATAACTTTGGATTCGTAAGTAAATTGGGGAAGGGTTAACAATGTAACATGTATTGAATCTTCTGATCCATGAAAGTGTTTTTTAACTCAAAAAAATTATTTTAACATTTTCTTGTTTTCTCCATTCTTATTATAGGGTTTATATATTGCTTATTAAATTTATCTCTAAGAATTTCATAATTTGGATGCCATAATATGCTGTTGGTGTATTTGGTTGTATCCTGCAATCTTAAACAACTCACTTAGTTTTAGTTCTTTCAAGTTTCACTATGACCTTCTTCATAGACAACCGTATTTTTTGTGAATAAACAGTTTTACTTTTTGCTGTCTAATCTGTATGTCTTTCATTTTGTTTTCTTGGTTTACTGCTGCTTTACTTCTACATATGCTATAAATGCCAGTGTATTGTTGTTATCTTTGCTTTGGTAGTCATTATTCGTTTTAAATTTTATTTTTTTATTAGTACATGTTTATAGTACATAATGATTGTATTCATTGTGGGGAGGTAGTACAAATACTTGACATATTTTAATTATACTTTTATCCCCTTTCTCTTCTCTCTACACCCTCCTTGCATGTCTTGGTCCCTACCCATTTGCAAAAGTTCTATGTCCCTGTTGCCTATTATTTATCTTTTATTTTACTCTTTATTTATAGTTTGGGTTTCTCAAATAAGAAAAATCATGTCATATTTAAGCCTGTGTTTTTCATTTATTTCATTTATTATAAATCTCAAGGTGTATCTATTTTACTATAAATGACTCAAATTTATCCTTGCTGACAAAGTAGTACTCCATTGTGGGTAAATGCCACATTTTAAAAATCCATTCATCTCTTGATAGGCATGTAGATAGCTTCTAAAATTTAGCTATTGTGAATTGTGTTGAAGTGAACATAAACATATGTATTTCACAATAATATGATGTCTCACTCTTTTAGGAAGATACAGTCAGCCCCCTTTGTCCTCTTCCAGTTCCTCCTTTTCATTCTTCTCCTCCACGTAACTCAAGTGCTCTGTCCCTCGAAAAGGAATTGCTGGGTTGTCATAGATTGGGATTTTGCAAGGAAACAATAGAGGACACATATTTTGTAAGATTATTTTATAATGAATCACCTAAAGAATCATATACAAAGAGTGCAGGAAATCTGTCCACACACTAAAGACCAATGAATCCTTCTGAGGGCCTGGATTCCACAGCAATGTCTCATGCATATGTGTTTCATAGATCTGTACTGTGAAGGCCCAAAGGTCAGTGGTGGAAACTGGAAAATCTGTGCCCATGGAGGAAGGATCTGTGCTAGCAGGGTGAAGTGGAGTCAGGAAGCCAAACACTCAAGGTAAGAATTGGAGCTCCCGCAAAAGTACCACAGCCATCCTCAGTGACAGTGAGGTCCCAAGCTCCTCTAATGATAAGGAAAGCTGAGTTCCATCAGGAAAGTCAGTGTAACAAACTTCTTTAGGAGACTGAGTAGTGCACCATCTTCCCTTCTGGAGCCAGGAAGCAGTGCTCAAGGTGAGCACCAGCTCTCCCCAAAGGGAACTGTAAATAACCAGTCTCAGTGACAATGAGGTCCCAAGCTCCTCCTCCAAGAACAGCCAAGATCATCAGGAAAGCACGTGACAAAGTCACCTAGCAGAATAGCCCAAGAGAGCCAGCAGCTCCCAGTGGCTCCAACAGCTTCTCCAAACAGCTTCCCTACCGGCCTCACTTCTTCTCTAGTTCTGCCTCTTATGCTGCTGACAACAATCCTCAAGTGGGCCTCCTGCATCCAGCACCATGCTAATTTAGTTCATCTCTGTGTAACAAGTTGCCTACCTGCTGGCAATCCACCACATGGCTGGAATGGAGTTTCTAGTTTTAGTTTTGTGAAGAATCTCTTAATTTCATAGTGTCTATACTAGTTTACATTCCTACCAAAATGTAGAAGTGTTCCTTTTCCCCCACAGCCTCTCCAGCACTTTTTATTTTTTATCATTCATTTTTGATTTATTTATTATTTCATAGTATATATCTGTCTTTCTTACTTTTCTCATTTCTGAGACAAAATTACCTGACACTCAAAGTTATCTTGGCTCACGGTTTGTATAGGTTTCAGTCCGTAATTGACTGGCTCCATGGCTGGGTGGCGTGGCAGAGGGGCATTGCAGGGGAAAACAGGCTGTGGTGGGCGGAAGGGAGGAAGGCAGTGACGCAGGCGGGCCACAGTAGCCCGCTTTCAGTCCCTTAAATTTGATCTAGGCTTCATACCCTCAGAGGAGTAGCACTCACACCCAGGGAGGGCTTCCCTGTTACCCACACTTAGAATTATTCCAAACCAATATACTTAATCCAGCACCACACACTCTAGATCCAGCCACTTCTGGAAAGTCTGCCTATGACTGCATGAGGCTTTGTGGGGACATCTAGATACAAGCCATAACAGTACCTTTGGGTTTTTTTTTCTTGATCTATTCTTCCAATTTGTGTTTTCTTATTGAGGATTAAGACCCTTCATACTGACTTATTAAGGAAATAAAGAAATATATTGACTATTGTTTTATGTTTATTTGTTTTGTGCTTAGGTTTGCAGGAATTTATAATGGAAAGACTTCATTGCTACTAAGGAGGTCCCGTTCATTGGTCCGGTTTTCAGTGATGCATTGTGGGCGTGGCTAACTATGCTCTTTGCCTGGGTCCCAAGGTCTGAGAACCTCTGTAGTGTAGTTTGCCTAAGACGCAGTTCTCCAGGAATGGACTGTGGTATTGTTGATATCACAAAAGTGATCTTGGCAGTGGTGTACAGAGATAACTCATTGTTAGCACAGCTATATGACCCAGGTTATGGCAGAGAAATCAGCAACAGTAATACTGTTCAAGAAAAAAACCTGAATGTTGACATAATACAAGAATCATTAGGGGCTGGGGCGATAGCTCAGTGACCTAAGCACCTGCCTGGCAAGTGCAAGGACTGGAGTTCCATCGAGGAAGCCTGGGCATGCTGTGCTACTCCGAAACTGGGCGTGGTGGCACACGCCTGTAATCCCAGCGCTTGGGAAGGCTGAAAAACAGGAAGGATCACTATGAGTCCAGTCTGTGTAGTGAGACCCTATAGCCCTGTACTAAATACATAAAAAAAGAAAAAATAATGAGGAATAAAAAATGTTAAAAAGGATAAAGAACAGAAAAAAAAAAAAAACCTAAGGAAAAGTAAAAAACAAGAATGACACAGGAAAGTTGCCCAGATCCCAATCAAGCAGTATAAAAGAGAGGGAGAAAAGAGGAATGCAAAAGAATCCAAAAACAGAAAAAACATTTTTTTCTCTGAATTTTTTAATGTGTGGTTTCCCTCCAGTATGTGCAGTTTTGGACTCTAGCAATGCATGATTTTCTCTGCCTAGCCTGTGTGAAGTCCTCACCCACGTTCCAGAGGCCCCTCTCTTTGGCCCAGCCTGTGACAGTGTCTGGCCCATGCCCCTAGATAAGAAAGGCAGTCAGACCCCAGACTAGCTAGAAGCGTTCACGGAATCCAGCTCAGGGATGAGGTGAAGGTGGAGCTCTGGAACTACAGGAGCTGGTGCTGAGGCTCTTGGGTGAGTGCAGGGAGTAACAGGGCAGTCCTGAGGCTGCGCACAGCTGTGCTGAGGAGCCCCCTCCAGGAAGCATCTGGCCAGGGTCTGCCCTCTTTGGCCTCCCCAACCCCACCGCTGGGCAGATCATGCAGCTGCTAAGCCAGATCCAGAACCCAGAGTAGCCCCTGGGCCTGGGCAGCAACCCTAGCACCCCCTTTTTTCTACCAGGCAGACAAGAATGATGAGATGAAGAGCATGGTGATCTTGAGACTGAGTGTCAGCCCTAGACGAGCAGGGCAGTAATGTCCCCACTGTCTCATTGCTCAGTCCCTGACACTATCTGTGTCACTCTTTTATCTTTAGAGTAGCAAGAGAAAGTAAACAAATTTAGAAATTTAAGAAAGAAGCATTGTTTAAAATAAAAATTAAGGAGCCAGGTATGGTAGTACACCCTTGTAATCCAGCACTCAGGAGACTGAGGCAGAAGGATCTTTGTGAGTTCAAGGACAGCCTGAACTGCATAGTGAGACCCTGTCTCAAAAAGACAAAAAATAAATAAAAATTAAAATCATAAAAAGGTTAAAACAGGGCCAGGGAGATGGCTCAGTGGAATAAGTGCTTCCCTGGCAAGCACAAGGGCCTGAGTTCAATTCCTGGTTCCGCCAAAAAAAAAAAAAAAAAGGTTAAAATAATTTGAAAAAAAGAAAAATAAAGTCCCAGTACCAAGCTGTCTTCCTAGGCCATCCCTCACTGGTCACTGTGGGCGGCTAACACAGGGAACCCTGGGGTGAAGTCATCCTTCAGCTGCGCTGAGTCCCACATTCAGTCAGCCCCTACCCAGAAGGTGCCAGACCCTGCACTCTAGCAGTATGCTGCGTGTCTGCGCTGGGAGCCCTCACTGACTCTTGGTGCCACGTAGGAGCCCCTTCAGAGCAAGACCCCGTGCTGACCCTGCAGATCACAACAGAGAGGGGGTCTCCCTGCCCGGGAACCCTCCGCACTCAGCTTGCTTGCACAGGGCTAGGCCCCCCACCCACGTGGGACAAGCTGGGAGCCGGGGAGAGAGTCCAGACTGTTCCCGTCCTCTACGTTGTGGCCCTGTTCTTAGACTTCATCAGTTTCTTCCTGATTCCCAGCGAGGTATTATGCCAATCTTTTTCTTGTTCTTAGGTTATTTTCCATAACTGGATCTCTGAGAAGTGGAATTTTGCTGCCACTTTCTCTCCACCATCTTGGTTGTGTCTCTTTCTGTTATGATATTAATATTTTTAGAGGATTCATTCCCTCTCTGTCTCTGTCTTCTCTATCTGTCTGTCTGCCTGTCTCTGTCTGTCTGCCTGCCCCCCCCCCATCCCCAAGGTCCCTCTGTTTAATCCACTGGCCTTGGCATCTGGCCTCTGTAGCTCAAATTCCTCAAACTAACAGTCCATTTTGGTTAGATTCTTTTGCCTTTGGGTTTTCCAGGTTTTTTTTTTTTTTTTTTTTTCATTTGTATAATCTGCTATTAATTTTTTCAGTCTATCTTGATTCATTTATTGTGTTTTCATCACTGGAACTTATATTTTGGTCTTATTTATATTTGTTTTATCAACATGTTTTTCAGGAATGTATGGATCATTATTTTAATTGGTATTTAAAGAGAATTTTTTAAAAAAAATTTTGTCATCTCTGACATTTGGGGAACTTTTTTTATTCACTTCGTGGATTATGATCATATATTACTTGGTTTCACATATTTTACAGAATGACAGTGATAAAAGAATTTTGTGTGGTTAGTTGCCAGGTTTTACTGAAGAACATTTATAAATTTGGTAATGTTGGATTTTGCAGTGATGCATAGTTAACTTTGATGAGTAGTTGTATTCCGCTGAGAGCTGTTTTAAAGCTGTCATAGAGCAAGTGTAGAGAATGCTTTAGTACTGCCAGATTTATCCCCAGTACCCAGACAGTACCTTTTTGGAGTTCCTACTCCATGTGCCATGAATCACAGAGTCTTCTCTGTTGTAGAAACACGCACTAGTGCTCACTCCATCTTTGTGCCAAGAATTAGTCTTCTGGCGCTTTTCTGTGGTTCCTGCCTCCTTGTTCAGAAAATTTTCTTCCTGGTGTACCCAGATCAACACGCAGTTCCTGGAGGCCACTATGCTCTCCACATTCTCCACCTCCACTCCCCCCATCCTGCTCCCTCCCACCCCCGCTTTTAGTCTCTTTAATCTCTTGCCTCTAGGTGCTAAGCCCCTATAGTGTAGGCCTCTCCCTGTTTGTGTCTTTTTTTAGAGGAATCATATTGTTTATTTTTGTGGAACCAGGGATTGAACTCAGGCCCTTGCGCTTGCCAGGGAAGCACTTATTCCACTGAGCCATCTCCCTGGCTCTAGAGGAATCATATTGTATGCTGCACCTTGACTAGTACCTACAAAGTTTTGTTTTACTTATTTGGTTTTGGTTTTCTGTTTTGTAAATTGTGATGCTTAGTAGTGTCCCACTTTTGCTATCTTGCTTGGAAATAAGTCTTTCTCACCTCCTATCTACAATCTTTGCCTTTGGCTTTGTTATTCTTTTAGTCTTCATCTTAGATTTTTCTGTATATCTAATGAAAAAACACTGGGCTGGGCTGCAGGCCCTTCAAATTCTCAGAATCCTTGAACACATTCATTTCCTTGTCTGTCAAGACATATTCTTAGGTTGCTTCCTGCTTCTTTGTGATTCTAGACTGTAACAGTCACTTTTTCAATTTCTTTTTCATATATTTATGTTTCCATTAGGAGTATTGTTCCTTCATTTAACCTCTTTATATGAAATACCTACTACTGGCTATAACAGGCACTGGGTGCTGGAGCTTTGGTAGCTTCATGGGACTCTCAGGGCCACTGGAACAGATATGTTGTCAGGGTGGCACCCAGTGCCAGTGCTTCTGTGGCCAGTGCTGGGAAGGAAGAGCCACAGCTCTGAGAGGTTTGGCAGCGGGTTGGTCTTCTCTGAGGGACAGGAGAGGTCTCGTTGGGATACTGAACTCAAGTTGTGGCTTCAGAAGTGAAGGTGCCTCCGTCTATGGGAAGAGCAGGTACAGAATCACCCAGGTTAGCATTTAGAGAGGAGATGTGTAGGGTTTCTTTAGAAATTAAAAGTGATATGCAAGTTTTCTTTCTGGTACTCTAGCACAGTGCCATGTCTGGAGTCTGAGTTCAGACCTTGTGCAGCTTTCTGGCTTTGTGACCTTTGACAACTTTCTTATCCTTTCCAAGCTTCACTTTTCTCAATAGAAACATGGAAATAATATGGTTGCTATCAAGATTTAATAAACTGCTGCTACGCAGAAGGCTTTTAGCACAATTCTTGATTAGGAAGTAACTTATAGGGCAAGGGAGACTCCATTTTCTTTCTGTGACTCTGTTTTAGCACAAATCCCTTAACTTCACTTAAACTGTAGATAAACTCCCTCCCAACCCCCTCCTGAGTAATTAACCATAAAACCTACTGAGGAAAACAAAGCCATTAAAAGGGGAACAAACAGAACAGGTTAGGAAGTAGGGTACACATCAAACCAGGACATCCTGTGACCCGCAGGTGGTCTATAGTACCTGGAGAATGTAAGAACATAAACCTTGTAACAATTGTGTGCTAATTCTTCACCATTCCTTTGAGTGTAGAAATGTGGTTGTTGTGGATACCTAAAATGTATATAACCTGAAAGCAAGGTTCAGCCTGTGCAGACATCTTGTGGGTCCAAGACTTGAGAGGATGCCGGTTGTGGGCTGGCTCATGATAAAAGCTTCCTTGTTCTTTTGTGCTAGGTCTCTTTTGTGGGGGCTTATCTGTGCTCACTATTCTCTGCTGCTACATAACCAATAAAGGTTAATTACTATCTAATATTTTATGGCTTATAGTTTTTATTTTCTTGTTTTAATATATACTATAGTAGAATCATTAATATGCTCCATTAGCAGCTCTTCTCTTGTGGGACTAATTGCCAAGGCCTTAGTGCTCAGATTAAACAGTTTCTTGTGGCGATCTGGATATTTTATTTTATCTTAATATAGCAAGTTAGTTCTTAATCCATGAAGCACTCTCGGTAGGCCTACAGACCCTTTGAAAGCCCTGTTTCTGTATAGGAAGTTTGGAGTGTTTCTGCCAGTAGGTCTCTTTGGGTCCAGAGCCATCTGTGAGCCTAGCGGGTCCAGAACTGCTGCTTTGTATCTGGTCACTGTTTTGAATCCACTCCAGGCCAGCTCTGAAGGTTCTCTCTCTATATGTGTGGAGGGCGGGGTGTGTTTCTGTTGGCCCCTAGGGACAATGGTGAGACTTCTTACACCCAGTACTGGCACCCTTGGCCTTGGCTCTGACCCCATCTAGTCCCCTTCATCTGAGGCAGTTATCCTGCAGAGAAATGTGTTTTGATTATACTGTGCATGTTTTTCTACAAATATATAAGTCCTTATTAAAATTCTCTGAGTAACTGTTATACAATGTAAATTTTTAATAAACTCTTATTACTAGCTTAAAAGAATTAGTTGATAAAAAATGTTTTCAGTGTTTCAGAGAAAATAAGTACCTAGGCATACGCTTGTCATCTCTGTTTTAAACACTTATCAATTATTGCCTAAATTGGCTTTGGGTTGGTTTTTTTTTTATCCTGTCTGCCAGGTAGGACTCCTGCTTTTTCACACCAGTAGCGCTGCTGGCACAGCTATCTAATTTTCAGCATAAAGAATAGTAGGATGCATTTACACCTCCATAGCAGGTGGCGATTGATCTTCCTGGACCCAACTATAGAGACAGTTCTCTTGCCAAAAGTAGCCCCCAGGAGGTCTTTGGCAGCCTGCTTTTTTATCTTTATTCTTTAAGGTAAAATATGGGAAGGTTGATTGTAGGGAGTAGGGGAAGAGAGTAGTGTGTGTGTGTGTGTGTGTGTGTGTGTGTGTGTGTGTGAGATATATATATATATATATATATATATATATCTTTATTATGTACCAATTCCAGCCAGCCTGTCTTTGAAATAGCCAGCATCCTCTTGATAATAGAATTTCAAATTCAGGCACTTGCTTCCCTGCCTTATCCTTTTAGTGGATGCCCTCATCTCCAGTTGGAATGGAATGAGGAGATATCTGCTAATCGAAAAGATTATCATGACAGGGGCTCCTTAAAAATGCCCATATTTTATAATATGCATAAATGCATACTCATGCTGCGTTGTGATCTGAGCCAAGGCCTCGATGAGGCACATGCACCCTCCTTTTCCCTGTATAGCACACCCATAGGCCTCATTAGCATTGCAGGTCTTTACATGGAGTGAAAGATCTGGACTAAAAACGTGGATGTACAGCTTCACATTTGTAATATTTCCTACTTGTTTTACCCATGCCTAATTTTACAGCTGTGTTTTAGTAATTCATCTTCGTTGCATCTGGAATACAACTTCCTTTTGACAGTCATATGCCACTGATTACATAATATTTCAGTGGGATAATTAACCAGATAAAGAACAGCTGGCATAAACAACGTTGGGTACACAGATAACTCACTGTTAGCGAGCAGATAACCCTTTTGCCAACAACTGCAGGGTCCTACTTCCGGTTAGCACACACTAGATGAATGATGGAAGGAAAGCTACATAACCTTGCTCAGAATTGGCTTGTTCATCTGTAAAATAATGATAAGGGTAGTCTTTACTTGGTTGAGTTGTGGGAACTGAAACATACCTATAAAACACTTTTCTGCTGCTTACCACTACAAGTACTAGAAAAGTAGCTACTATTTTTATTTTTATGACTATCCCAACAACTCCTATCAGTGTCATCTTTGGAGAGTAGTCTCTTAGCTGTGTCCTGGAATCAATCATTATGTTTTATAGAGTGGATGGAAAGATTAAGTCAATTCAGTGATTGGTTAAGAGGTTGCTTGGTGAAATGTATGGCTCAAAAGTGAATTTATTCATGTTTCCCGAGCATCTCCCCTGTGCCATGCATCGTGCTAGGCTCAGAGAGTCCAACAGTAACTTCTGCAGTTCTGCCTGGGAGAGCATCTGTTGACAGAGGGATTGTACCCAGCAGTGAACAACACAGCAGGAGATCAGCTTGGGTTGGCACTGCCCGGTAAGAGGACAGTGGACAGGAAGTCTTTGCTGAAGGATTGCAACCTAGCCGAGACCTAAAGGACAGAGGAGATAGACTTTGGGGAAAAAATTTTGTAGAAGGCCTTAGGGGTAGAAAGGTCACCCACAATTCTGTCATACCAAAGCAAAGCATGGTGATCTGTGGTGAGAGTTGGCCAGGTCATGTGGAGGTGGGCAAATCCACACATATGAACTTACATGTCCCACCCTCTTCAGAGAGCAAGGGTAGGGCTTATCCCTACTCTCAAGATGAAAGCAAGGAAATTCAGTCAGTGACTTCCTCTGGAATTCCTGCCATCCCAAGTACACTGGTCTCTAGAACCCATGACCTTAGCCATTCACCTTCCTGGGGAGAAGGATGTGCCCTCCCTCAGGGTTAGAAGAGAAAGGATGAGAACTCGTGAGTTTCTCACCAGTGTTAGCTGGGGCACCTTTCAGACATCTGTGGAGAGGGTCAGGAAAGTGGGAATTTATGTCAAGTGTGTGAAGCTTGTGAGTACATTAGGGGAGGCAGAATGTTTACAGAGAACTTTCTGTCAGGTTCTTGGTGCTTGAGCAGAACCTATTTGCTTTTCCTTTAACTGTTTTAAATGTTTTTGAGTAGAGCTTTGTGCCCACTTTGTAGAAGGGTGACCCTCTTTGTTCCCTGGCTTCTGAACTCCCCATAGATGAGTGGTGCCTGTTCATTTTAGGATTGGAGGTGAGGCCGGCACCAGACAGGTGGCAGTGAGAGAAACCATGTAGCTTTTCTGGATGACACTGGTCTTTACCACATTGGGCGGAGGGTGAGAGGTTTTGGATGGCTTCTCAAGGTTGTCTTCCCCAGGAGCTTCAGCTGGAAAGGACTGGCAGTAGAAGGCTGTGCCCGTAGGCCCGTCTTTGCCCATGGCTGACTTGTCACAGTGAGTGCACACTTATGCATGGAGAGTTCCACCTTTTTCTTTTCTTCCCTCTAGATGGATTTGAAGACTATGGTCCAGATTGTGACAGCATGAGACTGACAGCCTTCTTGGACATCCCAGGCCAGGACGAGCTGCCCCCACTTGCACGCCTGGAAAAGTACGCTTTCAGCGATAACGTCTTCAACCGGTAAGCACAGCAGTTCTTTGCTCACCCACACCCGCTGCTGTACTTGCTTTGCACTGATGCTGGTGGCCTCTTCTCTCTGACAGCTTTGAGGAGACTCATGGGTGGGGTAGGATACATGCTGTCTGCAGTATTCTTGGATTCTGTCTGGATGGCTCCATTTTATTAGTCTTTTCTATTGTTTTCTTACTGTTTACTGACTGCCTGGTAATCAGGAAGGCAGTGGTGGTGAACCTTAATGCTGTTTGGGGATTAATACTGCTAAGTGGATTTTGTGCACACATGAACACTCAGAGTGCAAGTTGAATGCAAGGCTGCGTGGAGAGACATGGGGAGGCATCAGTTGCAAGTGTTGCCCGGGCGCTTTGGATTTGGCCGCATGGTGCTTCAGGGACTGTGACAGCAACTTATTCTGCCGCGCTCCATTGTCAGTCCTCACAGTGCTGTGCATTTGGCTGCAGCTCAGACTCTTTCCCGTGCTTTAAGGTGACCTTGATTCTACTCTTTGAAGAAAATGGAAACGGCCATCTCTTTGCATCTACAGCCCATCCAAAATTTCCTGATCTGAAAGTCTTCTTCCTTCATGTCCGTCCTATTGTTCTGCTCCTTTGACTGGCCCTCTGTCCCTGCGCCTTTCTTTCAGGCATAGGTTTTTTTTGCTTTACTTTTTGAGACTGAGTCTGGCTATCTAGTTTAGGCCTGCCTTGAACTCACTATGTACCGCAGGCCGTTGCTGAACTCTCAGCCATTCTCTTGCCTCAGCTTCCCGGGTGCTGTGATTCTAGGCATGAGCTGCCATGCCTCTTGAGTACTTTCTAGCTCTGTGTTGCCTGCCTGCTACATTTGGCCTTTTTTTCCCTGCTTGCAGACACTGTCTCATCTCTCATTTGAAACTGTCTTCCACTCTTCCTATCTATATACTTCTTTCTCTTCTTTAGTCTGGCCTTGAACTTTTGGCGATCCTCCGGTTTTAGTCTCCCAAGTGCTGGGATTATAAACGTGCACTACCACACTTGGCTCTACCCTTCCTCTTTAAAGACTAGATGACACTCAGAGTTTCTGTCTGTAAAGACAACAAGGTAACTTCTCTCTGTTTTAAAAATTCATATTCTGTTGTTTGGTGGCACATGTTTGTGGTCCTGCTACTCAGGAGGCTGAGGCAGGGGGATCTTTGTGAGTTCAAAGCTAGGGTAAACTACTGAGACCCTGTCTGAAAACAAAATAAAGGGTCGGCCAAATAGCTCAGCGGATTAAAGTGCCTACAAGCAGGCACAGGGGCCCGGGTTCAATCCCTAGGCCTGTCGTGCCAGCCCTGCCCCCGGGGCACACAGAGAGGGCAATTGAGACTGGGCGTGGTGTCGCTAGCCTGTAAACCCAGCTTTCGGGAGACTAAACAAGGTGGATCACTACTAGTCCGATCTAGTAGTAAGACCCTGAGCACCCAGTACACCCTTCCCTAAAAATATATAAAAAAACCCCAAAACCAAACCAAACCAAAAAAAGCACCCCCCAAATTCATATTCTGTGCTAAACATAGACTAGATCCCTTATATTATTGAATCATGGAAAGCTACAACCATATTACTGGGTAAATTCCAATTATTCTTCCTATTTTACAGATAGAAAAATAATGGCCCTCATTTTTTATTTAAATGTTCATAGTTAATCAACTTTCTTCTTCTGAGGAAAGTACTTTCAATGTTGTGTGAAAGAGGTTGGATCTAAAGTCCTCCTGGAATTGAAGGTTTTTTTTTTTTGTGGAACTGGGGATTGAACTCAGATCCTTGTGTTTGCCAGTCAAGCACTTATCCTACTGAGCCATCTCCCCGGCCCCCTGAAGTTTTTTGTTTGTGTATGATGTGAGGTGGGGATTAGATCTTATTTCCTCCCCTGTGCAGCTAGGGACCTGGAGCCATTTGTAGGAAGTGCCTGTGCTCCAGGCTGCCCCCTTGTCTGCAGTCACATGCCCACCTCTAGCTTTCTCATTGGCTCCTTGGGCCTGCCTGCCTGTCATTGCACCAGTACTGCACTCTCCTCATTGTGGAATGTTGTTGTGTCATGAAAATTCTCCCACTTTGTTCTTCTAAGTTCTTATCTATGCTTGGCCCCTTGCGTTTCCAAATTAGCACCAGTTTTCACCTTATAGGAAAAGAATAAAAGAAAGAAACTGCTAGAATTTTCATGGAGTTTCATTGCATCTGTGAGTCCATTTGTAGAGAATAGACATCCTTCCTGTATTTAGTCTTACTATCCCATTTCTTCAGACTGTCTCACTTTCTCTGTGTATGTGTGCTTGCAATTGTGTATATACACACATCCATATACACACATGCACAAATAACTGAAGCAGTCATACAGTTTTATGTTATAGAGATATGTATCATTAGATTTACTTCTAGGTATTTGATTTTATTTTTTTAAATTTTTAAAATTTTATTTGTTTATTTGTGTGTGTGTGTGTGTGTGTGTGTGGCCAGCTTAGCCCACCCGGGGGCAGGGCTGGCTGGCATGTGGTGCTGGGGGATTGAACCGCGGACACTGTGCTTTGCTAAGCTTGTTCTAAGTAGGTGCTTTAGACCACTGAGCCATCTCACCAGCCCCTTGATTTTATATTAGTAAGAGTTAACATTAATTTTTAAATGTTCAAATTGTTAGTGATACATGAAAATGAAATTTAAAAACTATTTTTAGTCTGTTTTATTGATTAAACTGAATTCATTTTATTAATTTTATTGTAGTTCCTGTGAATTATTTTAGGTTTCCTACATACGTCAGCGATGTTAGCAAAAAATGATAGGTTTTGTCAGCCTGGGGATTGTAGGGGATTGAACCCAGGGCCTTGCTCATGCTGAACAAATACTCTTAGCACTGAGCTAATCTGCAGCCCGAATGGTGACAGTTTTTGTTCCTTCTTTATTTTATTTATCTAGTTTCCTTTTTTCCTTTGAGGTTTTGCTACATTGCACATACTGATCTCAAACCTGTGGACTTGAACAGTCCTCTTGCTTCAGCGTCCTGAGGGCCTGGGACTGATTGGTGCCACCACACTTAGCACCCTGAGAAGTGTGCTGCTTAATTTTTAAATAGTTCAAGACTTTTCCAGATACCTGTCGTTACTGATTCCCATTTTACTTCTTTTGTGTCAGAGAAGATACTTTGCTGTTAATCTTTTAAAAATTTATTAAGATTTGTTTATATGACCCCATATGTATTCTGTCTTGATGAACTATGTTCATGCTACTGTTTTGGATAGAGTATCTTATAAATATTATTTAGGCTAAATTGGTTAAAAACATTATTCAGGTCTTCTATATTGTCACTTATTTTCCATGTACTTGTCAATTACTGAAGGAGAAGTGGTGGCATCCTCGACTGTAAATGTGGATTTACCTGTGTTTCTTTTTTTGAATTTTTATGTGTTTTGACACTGATGTTGAGTTCATACACATTTAATATTGTTCTGCCTTGAAACAGTTTGAACTCAGTCAAATTATTAATTAAATACTGTCTTTATCACTAGTAGCATTTCTTTTTCTGAAGTTTACTTTGTCTGATATTAATATATAAACTCCAGCTTTCTTTTATGGCATTCAGATTAAACTCAGGGTTTGTGTATGCTAAACGTGTGTTCCACCTCTGAGCCCCACCCCCAGTTCTCTGGCTTTGTTTTGATTCATGTACCATGTATATTGAGCCTACTTTTAACCTAACTATGTCTTTCAAATATTTTTATAGAATTTTTACAGAAGTCATGTGGTTGGTTTTGCTTTTTTATCCAGTTTGAACAATCTCTGCCTCTTAAGAGATGATTTACATTTGATAATACTGTTGATTTTGTATGTAAAATTTACCATCTTGCTATTTGTTTTTTTATTTATTTAAGCTGTACGTGTTTTTCCTGCCTTTTACAAAAATGTTTTTCTTTTATAATTCTATTTTATCTCTACTATGGGCTTACTAGTTATACCTCTTTAAATTTTTTGGGGGGGACCCGGGATGTAGCTCAGTGGCACAGCCATGAGTTCGATTCCTAGTAACAGAAGAAAAACAAAACCATTTTTTTTGTTGCTTCTCCTAGGGATTAAAATGTAATTCTTTCATTTATCACAACATGTATTGAATGAAAATAGACCACTCTCAGTATAGCTCATCGTACAGTTTAAGAATTTTACTACAGTTTGCTTTCTTTTTTCTCTTGCAGCTTTTGTGCTGTTTTCTTACATTTAAGTTTTACACGTGATAAGCCCCGTAGTAACTCAGTACTGCATTTGTCTTGGATAGTCAGCAGCCCTATAAAGCAATTAAAAATGAGAAAAGTAGGTTTTGTATTTGACATAACATACATGTTTTATTAAGTTTTGTGAAATGCCCATTTCCAACAGCTATTTTTTTTCCTCAAGATTCTTTTCTAACAATTTTTGGTAGTGCAAGACAGCTGTCCAGGAAATTTCTGCTTTTTACTTTCATTTTTTAAAATGACTATTCTTGATGTACAAGAACAATTTTGATTCACAGAAAAATTGGGTGAAAAGTACAGTGCTGCAGGACTCCTTCCCTGTCCAGGCCTGTCCTGCCCTCTCGGTAGACCATTATGATGTGGGTCTCACTCACTATAAGGCCGCATCTCCTCATCTGGATGACTTAACATCCTCTGTGTATGGAGCACCCTGCAGGCCCCAACAGGTCTCATTTCTGTAGGGCCTGGTGGATCTTCTTGCCTGCTTCTGGCCTGGCCTGCAAGTGCCTGTGGGCAGAATCTTGCCTCTGCTTCGCTTCTCGTGCTGAGTCTATATCTAGTTAAGTTCAACCCATGCCTGTTGCTGAGTGAGTAGGTGAAGGGGAAGAAGCAGGGCTATTTTCCTGGTTACCTTTCTGGGGAACATTGCTTACTCTGTCACATAAAATTGAGCCATCCTTTTGTGTTTTGCTTTGTTTGAGAAAAAGTCTCCCTACGCAGTTCAGGTTTGCCTTGAATTCACTATGTAAGCAAGGCTGGCTTTGAACTCAGGACAATTTTCCTGCCTCGGCCTCCTGAATGCTGAGATTATTAGACACATACCACTGTGCCTGGCTCTATCTTCTTTTTGTTTAAAAATATTTTTTAAAAAAGATATCTATATTGAAATACTTAGTAATTTAGGTATTAGCTTTTTTCTCCCCCCTTGGAACTGGGGATTGGACTCAGGACCATGTGTTTGCCAGGCAGATGCCTGTGCCATTGAGCTATCTCCCTCCCCATCTCTGGTAGTTTAGGTAGTGAGAGTTTCCCTTTCTCCCCCACTCAAACTGAATGGTTTGATCTGTACAGTTTATAGTCTTTCTTAAATAAGTACAGGTACACATGAATGTGCTTATGTGTACATACATTACACATCTATTCCTAACTATGATTTGCATTTTTTAAAAATGAGCCATACTATGTTGTAAAGTACTTCATCTTGTTTTTCATTTACTTTATCATAGACATGTAACTTGCTACATAAATAGGGGTACTTTTAAAAAATGGTTGCAAAATATGCCAAGGTATAGATGTGTTCCAATTTCTTTAAGCTCTCCTTTGTTGGTGGGCACAAGGTTGTTTGCAGCTCTCTGCTTATGTTGCTCTGTCATGGCTGAAATTCTGGAGGACTCATGTAGTGCCAGGTACTGTGTTAGGAGCTTACCGTGCACTGTTTCACAGGGTCCTCACGGCAGGCTTTGAGGGCAGGGTAAGAATCTCTCTAGAGGGACTTCCTTATCTCATTAACATAACTGACAGTGAAAGTGTTGAGGCTGATAGTGCTTATCCACGGTCATCTCTCCTGGTCATGCCAAATTAAAGCATCAGATTTTCCAAACTATTGTTTCCAGTGAACCAATTTGTTTTCCTTTAGCTCTTTCCCATCCTTATTCACTGCATTGAATTGTCCCTGCTTCAGGGTATGTTCCTTATCCCTTTTGTCTCTTTTCCTTAAGAGGGCAGGTCCTTTGTGACCACTTGAAGCTAGATGCAGATTTGTCTATCTGTTCTGTGGCCTTAGAAGCAGATTGGGGATCTTAGTTGCTTGATTTCCCAAGGGAGGTTGACATGAATGCGCTGTAGTGAAATGTAATCAGTGATTTTCTCTATAGTGTCTCTTTTGACTTCCCCAAGCCGCCTGGCTGCCAGATCTTAACCTGCCATCCCCAGGGTGGTATAAGTTTCTCTGTGGACAGGCTTGAGTTGATGGATTTCTCTCTGTAATGTGCTGTGCGAAAGGACTGTCTCTTTGAATTGTGTATTTCTAGTTTTCTTTTCCTGCAAATCAAGGTGAGTTTTTTGTTTGTTCGTTTGTTTTGGTACTGGGGATGGAACTCAGGACACTGCGCTTGGCAGGTAGGTATTAATGCCACTGAGCTGTCTCCCCAGCCCTCAAGGTGGGTTTTTGACTTCAACTGATCCTCTAATACATGCATGACCAGGAATGATGTGAACAGGTCCTGGTGTGTTGTTTGCTCAGGGAAGCACACAGAAGCGGGCAGAGGCAGGTGCCAGCTCCCACTTCCTTAAAGGATATTTGCCAAGAACTGTAGTTCCTCTTCTTATACACTGAGACCTGCAGGCCACCAAGGCTACTGCTGATCACTTTACTGAATTATGGTTTACCTAACATAAAGTTCACTCTCTGTAAGCCTCCAGGTGGACGAGTTTAGGTACATGTGTATAGTCATGCAACCATTCTATTACCATAAGCCACTGTCATCACTCAGCAAGTTCCCATGTTTTCCTCTTTGCAGTCTGTCCCTCCCTCAGCCACTGCCATGGGCCCAAGCAACCATTGACATGGTTCTTAATATTTTCAGAAGGGTTTACTTTTCTAGAATTTATATGGCTGGGGAGATAGCACAGCAGTCTTAAGTGCCTGAGTAGCAAGCACAAGTACCAGGCTTCAATCCATGGCACCGCATGCTGTGCTGGGCCCGTGCTGAGCTGGCCACCAAGACCAGGCATGGTGGCGCATGCCTGTAATCTCAGCACTGGGGAGGCTGAGACAGGAGGATCACTACAAGTCTGAGCTGTGTAGTGAGACCCTGTACCAAAAAAAAAAAAAACAAAAAAAAACAAAACAAAAAACCAGAATTTCATTTAAAGAAATCATACAGCATGTGCTCTTAAGGTATGTGGGTTCTTTACCTTAGCAAAATGCACTAGAACTCATACCTCTTGTTACCAGTAATTTGTTCTTTTTCATTTCAAGTGTTTTCTACTGTGTGAATGTTCTGCCTTTTGTTAATCATTTACCAGTTGGTGGCTACTGTGAATAATGCTTATTTGAACATTCTTGTGCTTCCTTTTTTGTGGATGTGTTCTCATTTCATTTGGGTAAATACCTCAAAGTGAAATTGGTGGGTTGAATGATAAGTGTCTGTTTAGCTTTTTGAAAAGCTGCCAGACTCTTCCAAATCACCTGCACTATTTTGCATTCCTACCAACAATGTCTGTGGGTTCCTTTTGAGCCAACTTAGTGTGTCATTATAATTTTAGTTCTAGTGGTTTGTTATTATCTCATAGTAGCTTCAGTTTATCTTTGTGGGCTTTCTTTTTGTCTTTAAGTTTCTTGTTTTGAAATAAATTATAGTAGGGCTGTAATTGTGGTAGGAGAGCTTCATTATACTTTCTGTTCATGTACTCCTCAGGCAGGGTGATTTTGCCTCCATGGGATCTTTGTCAATATCACTTGTCAGAGTAACATTTTTGGTTGTCATGTCACTGGGGAACAGGGATGTTACTAGCCCTAGTATGTAGAGGCCAGGATGCCACTCAATACCTTCTACTTCTCTGGACAGGTCCAACAGTAGAGGGTATTTACATTTAGCAAAAGTAAGGAATTAACATTGGCATTGGTCCCATGCTAGTAATGAAACTACAGACTTGACTTGAACTTTGTCTTTCCATTGTTGTGCTTTTTTGTATTCCAGAATACCATGTTTTTTAATTTAAATTTTTTTTTAAAATGTATTTGGTACAGGGTCTCACTGACACAGCTCGGACTCAGTGATCTTCCTGTTTTCAGCCTTCCCAATGCTGGGATTACAGGCTTACACCACCACTCCCGGTCTCGGTGGCTGGCTCAGCATGCCCCCAGGGTGGAGCTGGTGTGGTGTGTGATGCCAGGAATTGAACCCTGGTCTCTGTACTTGTCTAAGTAGGTACCTAGTCTGCTGAGCTATTTTGCTGGCCCTTAGGCTACCATGTTGTATTTAGTTGTCATGTCTCTTTAAGTTCCTTCAGTGTGTGATAAATTCTTGGTCTGTCCCTACCTTTGATGATCTTGACATAATAAGAATAATGGTAGTGTTTCTCAAAATATATTGCATATTTTCTTGTCACTAGACCAAAGTTATGAAATCCGGGCTTGCCCACCCCAGCAGTGGCGCATCCTCATTGCTCCACATCAGGAGCACACGTTTATTACTGGGGATGCTGACTTTGGCCACGTGGCCCAGCTGTTATCAGTAAGGCCCACTGTGATTTTCCTGAAGATTTGTGACATTTCTTGGCTGAATTTGTACATGGGAAGTTAGAGTCATTTACTTTTTAAAAATATGACAGCTTTAATTTCTATATCATAGTTCACTGCCTTGAAGTTTACAAGTTGATAATTTTTAGTATATTCACAGAACTGTGCAGCATCACCATAATGAACTTTAAAGCATTTTATTTTTTTGCTTCTCAAGAAGAAATCCTGTTTCTTTTAGCAGTCATTACCTGTTCATCCTCAGTCTCCTACTGTGGCCCTAGGCAACCACTAACCTATGTTCTGTCTCCAGTGATTTGCTTATCCTAAACATTTTATAGAAATGTAATCTTGTAATATGTGGTCTTAGTAGGACATGATGGCACACCCATGTCCATAATCCCCTCACTCTGGAAGACTGAGGCCAGAGGATTGCAAGTTTGAGCACATCCTGGGCAATTTGTCAAGATCCTGTATCAAAATTTAAAAAAAAAAATTTAAAAGGCTGGAGATGTAGCTTAGTATGCAAAGCCTAGGTTCAGTCCCCGGTACCAAACCCAAACCAAAACAGCAAGTAGCATGGTCTGTGACTTTTGCACTTAGCATGCTCTATTCAAGGTTCATCTGTGTTACATAGCATGTATCAGAAGTGCAGTCCTGCTGGGTGTGCTGGCACACGCCTGTAATCCCAGGAGGGTCCATGTGAGTATATGAGGCCAGCCTCGGCTGCAGAGCGAGCTCAACGCCAGTAAGATCCTGTCTCAAAAAGACAAAGAAAAAAAAAAGAACTGCAGTCCTTTGTATTGCTGAACAGAATTCCACTGAGTGGATATGTTGTATTTTGTTTACCCATTTGTCAGTTGATAAATATTTAGATTGTTAATCAACTTTTGTTGGTTATGAATAGCAGAGCTGGGAACATTTATGAACACATATTAACAAATTAGGTTATTTCATTATTATCGAGTTGTAAGAGATTAAGAGTGATTTATATGTTCCTTATGTATCTGAATTGTCAGATTTTCTCTATTCTGTTGCTGTTTTGTGTGTATGTGTCAGGGATTGAACTCAGGACCTCGCACTTGCCAGACAGGTACTTATGCTGCTGAGCTGTCTCCCCACAGTTTCTTAGTTTTGATGTAGTCTACTTGATAATTTTTTTTCAAGGGTCGTATATTTTAGGATGTCAGAAGAACTGTAACTTAAGGTTACAAAGATTTTTCTGGGAAGTTTTATGATTTATAATTCATTTTGAATTAGTTTTTGTGTATGTTAAGAGTTAAGGTTCATTTTCCTATATGAATATTTTTATAGCACCACCTTTTTAGAAGATTATCCTTTCCTTGTTCCCTCTAGTAAGAAAAATCACTTGATATATATGTGTGGGTCAATTTCTGAACTCTTACACTGAATTTTAACTATTTCTTCTACAATTTTAGTATTTTTGGCTGCATAGTTTAAAACTGTATTCTTTTTTTTTTTTTTTGCAGTAGCAGGGATTGAACTCAGGACCCTGCACTTGCCAGGCAAGCACTTATTCTACTGAGCTATGAAACTCTATTCTTAAGTACAGACGCATTTTAAATTATTATGTCTTCTTTATAAGTTTATCCTTTTATCACTATATACTGACTTTATCCCTGGAGATAAGCTTTATCTAAATTTCAGTTTCTTTTGAAATTTAGAAACGTAGCATATCTTTTTTCATCCTTTATTTTTATTTATTTGTTTGTTTTTCAGGCAGGGCCTTGCTGTGTAGTCCAGACTGTCCTAGAACTCAGCGTGTAGCCTGGGATATTCAGACTGACACCATCCCACCTCCGCCTCTTGGTGCCAAGATTATATCCATGCACCACCATGCTTGGCTCATCCTTTTATTTTACTCAGGTTTTGATGTTTAAAGTGTGTTTCTTACAAGCAATATCTAGTTAGGTTTTTGTATATATACTGTGTCAATCTTTTTTTTTTTTTTTTTTTTTTGGCAGTGTAGGACATTTACATTTAGTGAAGTTTTGGTAGCCGACTCGGACCGTGCCTACGATCCAGTTGCGTGGTCCTGCAGGGCCATCACATTTTCTCCCTGCTGGCTAGACCCACCTCTGTACTGTGCAAGGCTCTGGGTTCTTCTGCTGCTTGCTCTGTTGTGGCGAGTGCACACACACACACACACATACACACACACACACACCCATCTGTCCTTTCTTTGTTCCTCAGCTTCAGGCTCACTCTGTCTCCCTGTCTGTTGCTAAGGCTCTAGGGCCTCAGACACTGACTATCCTTTAGCCTTCAGGTTGTCACTGAAAGCCTCTCTGTAGCTTTATTTATTCCTTCAAATCAAGCATTGGAGGTCAGAAAGTTGGGAAAGTAAAAATACTAAATGGGGAAATGTCTGAATTTTAAAAGTTAATTAGTTGCTTATAATCTGTACTTTCAGTCATTGAGAGAACCACCAGGTGCCTCTCTGGGCCTGTTGTTCCTTTTCCTTGCTTAAACAAGTCTGTCTGAGCCTGAATAGTTAGTTAGCAAAGTGGAGAGATGGTTTTCTTTTATTTCAAGAGGAGCTTGAAGTGGTGGAAGTTGTAGTGCACACCTGTGATCCCAGCACTTGGGAGGCAGAGGCAGGAGGATCGCTGGGAGTTTGAGGCCAGCCTGGGCTACAGAGTGAGTTCAAGGTCAGCCTGAACTGCATAGGGAAATTTTGTCTCAAAAAGCCAAAAAAAAAAAAAAAAAGTAAACCTCAAGAGGACTATTTCAAAATCTAATGACTGCCAGGCTGGAGGATATGGATTTTCAGTTCCTACAGAATTGCGACCCAGATTGGAGTGATGGTCTTCCGGGGTTCCTTGGTGGTCTCTGTCTTCCTGGGCTGAGATTGTGACTCTCCTTTGGCCAATGTATTGGCTTATAGAACAGTTTCTGGAATTTATCATCCTTTAGTTAATGTCACCCAAATAACTGTGTATCATTTCTTATCTCCATAGTCAGATTATTGCCAGAGGACTACTTGATATCTTCCGGGACTTCAGTAACAATGAAGAAGACTTCTTAACAGTGATGGAGATTGTAGTCAGATTGTCAGAAGATGCAGGTTTGTGCAATTAGTATGTAATTTTAGTTTTTTACTTGCACATTTCTAAGAAATTACATAGAATCAGTAGTAGCTAAATTAAAAAAAAATCTGTTTATTAGTCTACCAACTTTAAGCAATATCTGACCATCAATGGATGTTGTCATGACGAATGGATATCTTATTTTAAAATGACCAAATTGTTCCTTTTTTTTTTTTCTCTTAAAGGAAACGAGAATGACTAATGGCTCTGAATGCCATTTGCCCTGGCAGTTAGGCCTTTTGTGTTTCCTGAGTTTGGCCAGACTATTGGTTGCTAAGAAATACCCAATCAAAAGAGGTGCTTTGGATTAGAACAATCCCAGTCATTAGTTTCTCTCACCTATGATCTCTGTGGGCTAATCTTGATTTTTCTTTCTCTTTCTACTTCTCCATGATTGCTATTCTGGAAGAAAAGCACATTGCTGTATGGCAGACGCTATGGCATTGTCTGCTCCCCCTGAGCCCCTAGTAACGGCCGCAAGATAAATGAGTGGTGGGTTGCTCATACTGGCAGCTGCTCGGCAGCCCCTTCCCTGGACTCGTAATTAATGGCGAACTGCTCCACAAAGTTTTGGAGATCATAGGCCTTAGGATTTGACCATTTTAACTGAACATAGGAAAGTAAGCCTTACATATAGCTCCCATATTAGTTTAAAATATTCATATGAATACGACACAACGCTTTTAAAAAGACCCAAGTGGATGTTTTGAGTCTTTAAATGGATTTTCTTTGTAAATGAATCACCATTTATAGTGCTGCAGCAATTATATATTTGTGTTAAATTTAATGTGGTATATTGGAGCTGGAGCTGCTCTTTTGTTTAATGCTTTGCCTTAGAAATAATTGGGATGTGTGGATTATGGGGGAGTGCATTTATGAAAGAATTATTTATAATGTATACATTCTGGCTGGAATTTAAATAAGCACAATCCATAGGTCTCGCGTAGAAGCCATTAGTTGTAATAGCTTTTGGACGCTGGCCCAGCATGCAGACTTCTTGCTCCTTCCTCGATTTATATGTGGCTCGTTATAATAGAGTTGTCATTCTCTCTTCTTTTTATGTTTTTATATTGCCATATAGCTTATTAGCTTTTTAAGCCTGTCTGTGGCATAAATACTCTAAATGGGAAATGATTTTTAAACTGCATTTGTCTAATTTCCTTGATGAAGTATTTTAGTAAGAAAAGCTAGAAACTATCAGTATATACTATGTAAGATTCTTGGCTTATTCTTAATATAAATCTTTCTCTATTTTCTCTTGCTGTAGAGCCCACAGTGCGGATTGAGCTGTTGGAACAGATTCCTCCGATTGCTACTTTTTTACGAGAAAATAGACCAGATTTTCCAGTGGTGTTTTCTGAATATATCATACCTGTGGTAGTAAGGGACCTTACAGACCCAGACAATCAGGTTTGAAAATTGTCATCTTAAGCTCTTTATGCTTGTTCAGAATGAAAGAGGCCCTGGGTTCAATCCTTAATACTGAAAAAAGAAAAGAAAAAGATATCTCTAGCAAGTTTTCTTCAGTCTTAATTTAGCTGATGTTCATAAGTTAGAAAATACATCTTACCACTAATTGATTCAGGGACAAAAGGTCAGTTTGTGCACAGCTCCTTCTCATCATATGGGAAGATAGGCAGCACTCTTTATGGACTCAGATTTCTCATTTCATTTCATTTTTTTTTTTTGTTTACTTTTTTCACCTTGCTGTTGTTTGTTTGTTTTTTTTTTTAATTTATTTATTTGTGTGTATGTGTGTGTGTGGCCAGCTCAGCCCACCAGGGGGCGGGGCTGGTTGGCAAGTGGTGCTGGGGGATTGAACTGCAGTCCCTGTGCTTTGCTAAGCTTATTCTAAGTAGGTGCTTTAGACCACTGAGCCATCTCACCAGCCCCTGTTGTTTGTTTTTGAGACAGGGTCTCACTTGGTAATTTAGGCTGGCCTTGACCTCACTGTGCCCAGGATGGGCTGGAATTTGCAGTGGTCCTCCTGCCTCAGCCTCTTGTGTGCTGGGATTGTAGGCATGCACCACTGTGCCAGGCCCCTTTAATTTTTTATCATGGAAAATTTCTAACTCACTTAGCAGTAGAGATAATAGTAAGATGAATGCTCAAGTACCCTTCATCACTTCAGTGATCATTAATGTTTGATCAATGGTTTTTATCTTACCTTGATAAAATCTAGCTCAGATAAAAGCTATTCCTAGATATTCTGTCATTTTAATTGTAAATATTTTAATATGGTTCTCTTAAAAAATACTTGTTTTTTAAAACACAATAATGCTATTATTATAATTATAAAAAAATACCAATCATTTATTTTTTTTGGTGGAACCGGGAATTGAACTCAGATCCTTGCACTTGCTAGGGAAGCGCTTATTCCACTGAGCCATCTCCCCAGCACCCCCAGTCGTTATTTAATATGCTCTCTAGTCATTGGTTAGACGTCCCAGTTTTCTCATAAATGTATTTCCTGCAGATGATCTGTTAAATCAGAATACAAGGGAAGTCCACAGGTTGAGATTAGTCAATGTATGAATCTCTTATGATTGAATTCCTTCAGCCTTAACCGGTGGGAGCCCTTAGGTTGGCTCCAGAGTCTTTTTGACAAGACTGAAGAGGCTTTGATAGTGCACTTCTACCTAAAGTTGACCATTTCTCCAAGGGGCCCAGGTTACTTATAGGGAAAATGGTCGGAAACCAGAACACACGTCCTGGAGGTGCTCATAGCTATAGCAGTGAGACCGCTTCTAGTGATGGAATAGTTTCTTTTTTTTTTAAACAAAATCCCTCATGAATTTATATTGGTATTTCCAACTCAAATGTAAGATTGTATGGCTTTCGCCTAACCGCCTTGATTTTATAATTGTATTTTTTTTTAAAAAATGATAATAATACTATCACACGATATAAATCTTGCTGCCACCACTGCCACCGCATCCTCCTCCTCCCTTTCCTCCCTCCTCCCCCTCCTTTCTTTTTGTCTGTTTGAGGCAGGGTCTCACTACATTTCAGGCTGGCCTTGAGCTCACTTTGTAGTCTAGCTTGATCTTGAACTCTCAACAGTCCTCCTGCCTCAGCCTCTTGAGTGCTGGGATTATAGGTGTGTACCACTACATCCGGCAGATCTTGCCTCTTAATGACATGAATGTGTGTGTACTCAAAAATAAAAATGCTAGTAATTATTACTAACATTGTGATAGGATTACTGGATGTAGTTTAAGAGTTCTTTGGCATTCTTTTTGTCTTTAGGCCACTGCCACTAGTGACACACCGTCACATTTATGTTCCTGTACTTAAAAGCTTAAACATCACTTGCATTAACCATCTCTGTAGTTCAGTCGCCACTTCACACAGAGTTATGTTAAATTGTTTATTATTGTAGATCGTGTGCTTTCTTCCCTTTCTTTTTTGAAAAAAGATCTTTGTTACCCAGACTGGCTTTGAACTTCTAAGGTTATTCCTCCTGCCTTAGCATTCTGAGAAGCTGGTACCCTAGGCATATACCACTCTGTTTAGTTTTAAGACTGTCTGTTTATTTCGATAATAGCTTTTAATTTTGTGCTGTGATTTATAGTTAAAGTGTCTACTTAATTCCTGAATCAAAACTCTTAAAGCAAAATATATTTAGAGAAGTTTGACCTCATTTCCTTTGTCTCTCACCTGTTCTTTCTCTCCTCTGGAAGTATCCGTTTCCTTCGGGTCTTGGCTTATTCTCATCTGACTGTTCTTAAACTGTCCTCACGCTCCTTAGCCCTGTCCTCTCTCAGGTGCACGATGCCACACGCCTTCTGCTGCTCTGTCCTGCTTTTCTCTATCAGGTATACCCTGAACTCCAGGCCACAGCCATCTAGGGAGCTTTGTTTTGCCCCCCTTTACCCATGGTGTCATACTCCATGAGGGGGACAGAATATAGTTTATTGAACACTGGTGTTATTTCTAGTCCTTTCCTCTGTAAAATTTCTACAAGGAGTAACCTTGCATGATTCCTATTTGTGTCAGTGTATTTGAGGATGGCTTTCCACAAAGGAGAAATGTACTTAATTTTTAATGATATGGTGTATTTTCAAGAAATTCTACAATTTTGGTTTTTATTTTTTCCTTGATCCAAGCTTGTTTTTTTGTTTTTAAACAAGCCAGCTCTCATTTTTAATTGTTGAACAGTGTGGCAGGATTAAGTGGAGTTTTCAGATAAGCAAAGAGTCATCCCATTTCCACTCTGCTAACATGAGTATTTTGATTATTTTTACATTTTCCTCTCCAGGTGCTTGCATTTTTTTCCACAAGGTTCTAATTGTAACGTGGTGCAGTTTCTTCCATTCATTCATTTGCTCTTCGACAGTTTCTGAGTGCCCATTAGGAGCCGAGCATGCGCTCTGTGCCTGGGGATAAAGAGACTAGCAAGACAGATTTCCTGACCCCCGGAAGCTCATCTCTGGGCCGCAGACATTTTCTTTTGTTTCTTCATAATTTTCGTCTCCTTAATTGTGTTCAATGCTTAGAATGTTTTCCAGCTTTTTTCCACTGTAAATTGCAGTGAACATTGTAAAGAATACAGGTTTGCTCTTCTATTGAGTACTCCTTTTCCTTTATAGACATTTATTTATTTATTTACTTATTTATTCATTCATTCATTCTACATAGCAAGGTCTCATTATGCAGCCCAGGCTAGCTTCAGACGCACAGCAATCCTCCTACCTCAGCCTCCCGAATGCTGGGATTACAGACATGTGCCACCCCACCCAGTGCCTTCAGCACTTTCTTGAAAATGATATGCTGGGTTAGGAGATTACTACTGCCTTGATATTTATCATCTGTCATTGCCACATACTCTGTTCCAGAGTAGACCGGAAAGTGTAGTCTGATTCTAGAATCTCATGTGGTGCCTGATACCTGCTTTTTCCTTCTGAAGAGGTACATCAGGCACTGCCTGCCCTC
>NW_004524872.1:1524170-1577772 GCF_000260255.1 Octodon degus
GCTTCTCCACTTCAGCCTTCTTCCTACTCCCTTCTGTGCCTGTCACCATCTGATTCCCCTGCTGTATCTGGAGTTGCTATGTCTGTCTCTGAGCTCTCAGACTGGCCTTCTGCACTCTGACTACTACCTGTTCCTGTTCTGTCCAGTACCCTGGCCTTGCAGCTCCTGGAGGCCCCTGGCTTCTCAACTCTGTTGTCTGCCCTCTTTCACTTCCTATCTTTTCTCAGCTGGTCTCTTATCCCACCCTCTCAGGGCCATCCCCAACATTACTTCTTTAATTTTGCCCTTTTGACAGGCTGGCTCGGCCTGTTACTGCCACCCCCAACCCAGTTGTCCGTTCCTGGTTGCTGGGCATGAGAGTGGAGTCCCATCATGCGCTGACCAGTGCCATTGAAGATGTGTGACTTCCAGTCACAGTTAGGCTTGCAGCCTTGCTTGGCAGTCTTCTCCTTTGTCCCTCCTCAGCTGCTTACACATTATCCTTGGCAGCATATGCTCTTAGACCTTTGCCACCTTTGTCAGGCCCGTTACCTCACCCTGCCTTGCACTAGGCAGGTGACCTTGCCTTTTACATCACAAAAAAGAAAAAAAAAAGAAGCCTTCAGTCCTTATCTCCTGTTGTGGTGAATGGACCCACCATCTGTTTTATTCAGTTCCCCTGAGCTTCCAACTGGGCACTGTTGAAATCTTTCCCTCTTACTGCCTCTATCCAGTGAGATCCAAGCTGTGGCTCCTTTGTTTCTATCATAAATACATAACCTTCAGGGCACCCTTTCCTCTCTAGTCCTGCTATCTTTACCCAGCAGCTGAGGAAGTCAGTCTAATTTAGCTGTCCTCAGACCTGTCAATGCCTGAGGCATAGCCCATGCTCCTTGCTACGCTGCCTGTCACTGTCGGCTGTCACGGCCCTCAGCCCTGCTTTGATGTGCTCATTTCGACCTGCCTGCTCCCCCAGGGTCCCTCCTCTCTCCTGTCAGTCTTCACCTCACATTAATGGATGCCAGCCTTTGAAGACATCCTCAGTGGGGGTCACTGACTGTGTCCAGAAGTCCACAGTGAGTTGGGACTCTTAAGTTTGGCAGACTCATGGATTTTTCTGATGCGGTGGTAGGTTTGCAGCTGCTCTCAGGCTAGCCTGTTCGTGAACAGGTCTTTTTTGTGGCTGCTGGATATCAGTTTCTCAGGTGAAGGAACCCAGTCCTAGCACCCATGGTGATACCCATACTCTTGGGAGGCCTGTTGCCTCCACTCACGGTCATAGGTACTTGAGTTGTCACTGGGTGATGAGACTGTCCTCTGGAACTGCTGCAGATGATGTCCTGTTGGCCTTTCTGCCATCCTAGGAAGTATGGTGAAGGACACTTACTAATTCTTCTCTCAGAGGTGAGGAAACTGGGGTGCACTGTGGTAGAAATATGGATGTTGGGCTGTGGCTGGGGGGAAAGGGAACCGTCTGCATGTTGGTTCTGGTTTCTGAGGCTTATCTATTGCCTGTTCTGGGATTGTGAAGGCTCTTCTGCACATGGTAGCCATACATGTCCCCTCATTCTCAAACTGAGCACCTGACTGTGGGATCAGGTCTTACTTTCTTCACCTCTGTGATGTAGCAGAGGGTCTGGCATCTCTGAGGGTGTCCTAGTAACACTGATGGGTCTGGATGAGCAGTAAACTCTGCATTTCATCCTGCGGCGGTGTTTCCTCAGCATTCCGAGCTGCTGCCTTGTCTCAGTCAGGTGCCATCTCGGGTTGAGTGTCTGCGTTTCCCCTCTCCTGTCTTGTCTCCCTGGTGTACATCTTGCTTGTTCACAGCCGTCTCACTGCCCTGTATCCTTCCATTATGATTGTGCTTCTGTCTCCCCCTTCTCTGCTTAGGCCTTGATCCAAGGTGCTTCTGCCTCGCTGCCTACCAAGCACCTTGAAGGAGGCTCTGCTACAAGCTCTGCCCAGGCTTCTGTTCAGCCTGCACTCAGGCCCCTACCTGCTGTCCCACTGTCAGCTCCCTTGCCGCAGCCCAGGCTCCTGGAAGCCACTTGATAGGTATCTGGTGTGGGCTTCGCTGTGCTGCTCCCTGGAAAACCCAGCATTTTTGCTTTTTAAAAAATTAGTTTTGATTTTTAAAGTATCTTGAAATATTTAATCGCAGAACACTGTGTAACGAGTACTTATATATGTGCCACTTACAGTCAACTAATGGTCACATTTTTCCTGATACCATTTGTTTCTGATTTAGAGATTACAGCTGTGCTTACAAGTGCTCTGAATCCTTTACCTTTAGGTTTTCATAGTCACCTTGCTTGTGACTGTGGCCTTGAGGGAGATCTTACCTCATTTTGGGTGCTTGAACACCTTCAATAAAGGGTGTTGGCTTGCCCCTTCCTTCTGCCAGTTGCTTTATTTTTGTCTGTTTTAGGTCCGTCAGCATTGATCTGGATAGCTCTTGGTCATTTATTTAAAATGTTTTATGGCAGCACATTTATATTTTCCCCACAATGTATTTATCTGTGCAGTGACTTCTCTCCTTGCTTTTCTTTGCTTGGTGCGTTTGCTCCATTTGTCATTATTAACAACTTTCGGATTTTTAAAGACAGCTAGTGGATGCCTGTCCGGCATATAACATTGTAATGCACACCAGGCAGTGGGCAGAAGAGATGACTGAGCAAGACCTTCCATCCTCCTAGGACCCCGTGCCAGGGTCCTGGAAGTGCTCCTTCACTTAGCTTCTGGTGAGAATGGCTTTAGTGACAGTGATAGCTAGCATTCATCTTAGTGGTCTATGAGCCAGGCCCTGTTCTTAGCCCACTGTCTGTTAAATCATTTTATTCCCACAGTGTCTTTTTGAGGCTGCTAACTTACTCTATCAGCATTTTCTTGCTCATCAGGACATTTGAGATGGCATTTGGGGCCCACTCAACTAATCTTGGTTGACCTCAGAATCATTAGTTTAATCACATCAGCAAAGACCATTTTCCAAAGAAGGCCACTGGGTAACCTTCTGTCTCTGTGACAAAATACTTACGATAGTCTTTTAAGGAGGAAAGGTTTATTTTGGCTCACAGTTTCCGAAATTTTAGTCCATGGTTTGTTGGCTTTGTTGATTTGGGCCCTGTTGTGGGACAGCACATTTCTGATGGGATCCTGTGGTACAACAAAGTTGTAGGTTTTATAGCAGTCAGCAAGAAGAGAGACAGAGCGTGCTGTCCCTGGATTTTCTTTTAGGGGGCATCCGTAGTGATACAACTTTTTCTCTTAGGTCTCACTACTACCTCCTACTAATGCCACAGGCTGGACAGCAAGCCTTGCACACTTAGGGCTTTAAGGACTCCCAAGATTCAGACTGTAGCAGTCCTACCAGTAGATCTCAGGGGTTTGGCATGAACATCTCACTGGAGATGCATTACTGTTTTTGGCAAGTTTCTGACTTTTGACATCTGACTCCATGTCCACTGTTCAGGGCCTTGTCTTCCCTCCTTGGTATGACCCCCTCCTTATCCCTGTTCCTTCTGTGTGTCCCCAGTGTGTCAGTGGGCAGAGTGTCACGCAGCAAGTCGTGGTGGATTTGTCTTGGTCCTCTCATGTTTTCAGCTCTTTTTTTAAAAAAAATTCTTTTATTTATTTGGTACAGAATCTCGCTGTACAGCAGCTCAGACTCCCAGGGATCCTCCTGTCTCAGCTTCCCCAGCTGTGGGATTACAGACATGTGCTATCACACCCAGTTTCGGGGAGGCACAGCACGCCCAGAGTTCCAGGGCTGGCAAGGCATGCGATACCGGGGATCAAACCTGGGTTTTGCACTTGTCAGGCAGGTGCTTAGACCACCAAGTTATTGCCCCAGCCCCCTCAGGGTTTGACACCTTAGAGTCCTTGTGGACATTTGCTTTCCTCTGTTGCAGCCCCACCCTGCCTCCTGTGCTGGGTAGTGTGCTGGGCATCACCTTTCCTCATCGGGCAGCCAATCTGAGCCCTCCTTCCCACCTGGATGGTTATAGTTGCTGCCTTCCTGACCTTTATGCACTCAGCCTTTCATCGCCTGGCCTCCAATTCTGTCAGAACACAGCTGTCAGAATATCTTTCTGAAACACTGTTTTTCTCTGTCCCTGTGTAGAAGCATTGGTGTCACATTGCCTCTGTGGCAGCTGTGTCACAGTCTTATCCTCTCATAGCCTGCTATCAACTAATCACCCGTGACTGTCTTTGTACTTTGGGACCTATTACTATTTTTTCCCTAGGCCATCATAGTGGTAGATTGTATATATTATTGTTTTTTCTGAAAATGGGAATTATATGTGCTTTCCTTCCTCAAAAATAACTCTCTAGCTTCTTTGTTTTTTTAAAATCAATATTATTGAGAAACAAATAACAATGAGACAGTTTCAAAACCGATTAATAAGACAGTTTCAAAAATTAATATACTGCATATTGTTGTCTTTGTAGTGGTTATTCATAGTACAAGATGCAGACATGATATCCTGACCAAACACTACTAGTACAAATCTTTCTTCTCATTGAATTAAGAGAAAGTAGCTGTATATCTATCCTATTTTATATATATGGATACAAAATGGTCCTTAATTTGTATCCCTTTTTTTTGTTAAGTTTTGTCAGAGATGTATATTCCATTGCCATTTAAATATTGTAGGTGCGTGAATTCAGCAAAATAATCCAATATACTCTAGTAGTCCATAATAGTAGTGGGTTATCTGCAGGACTGGCAATGTCAGAAGTTGTTGATTTGGGCCCTTTACAGCTCAGCATATTAATATGGCTTTACTTTTTATACCTTGTTATACTTTGCTGCTGGATGGTTAAGACCAAGATAAAGGAAGAGCTATATAACAAGAAGTGTAACTTTTGTATCTGCCAGGGTCAGTCAAATCCCCTCAGGATTTATCCTGAAACCCTGTACCGTAGTTTGTAGATCCTTTGTCAGTGTCAGCCATGTGGATGAGTCACGGACATTGCTTGGCCAATTTAGGAAAGTGATCGACGATGTAGAGTGCCTAAGGAGAGTCACAAGGAGAGAAAACATGCTGTCAGGCTTTCTCTAGCTTCTTTGGATCTGAGTTCTAGTGCTTGCTTACTCCATGCCAGTGGCAAAGGACAAGGGTTCCTCGGGCCTCCTCTTCTGTCATTAAGCGGTCTTCTTTAGGCCCCTTTCCTGTAGCAGATACAGTGACCCTCCTTGTACGGTTTACAAGGAGCAGAAGGAGGGTGCTGTGTTTTCCAGTCCTGTGCCTGTGGAGGAAAGAAGGCACTTTGTCACGTCATCCATTTGTTTTGCAAATCCTAATAGGAAGAAAACTTTGTGTTTCTTGTTACCAGATCCTTAGGGTGTTCTCAAGGATAAAGGACAGATAGACATAGTACCTGCCCTCTACATTCACCCTCTGCGCTGGGGGAGACAGATGACAGTTATGAATTACATAGGAAAATTGTGTGTGTGTGTGTGTGTGTGTGTGTGTAAATTTGTACGTACGTGTACAAGTCTGGGATAAGAGCTAAGGAAAGAAAGTGTAGGGCACTCTTCTGAGCATAAATTGCAGACCTAGCTTGAACAGGGCTCTGGATGACAAGGGTTTTGTGCTGAGAGCAGAGTAATGATAGAATTAGGCAGGCGTCCGGGGTCTTAGGAAGAGAAAGCCAAGGGCAGGAAGACCTAAATTCAGGTAAGGACAGAGGGTTGGCTTGGGAGTCCAGTCTTGACCCTGAGAGCACTTTTCATTTTGGTTCACTTTTTGCCTTTTTTCCTCCCTCAGGTTAGAAAATCCAGTCAGGAAGTGCTCTTGATTCTTCTGGAACAAGATCTAATTTTCCAGGATGATACTGAAAACAGAGTATGTCCGATTCTGCTGGAACTGTCTGCCCCGGAGAGTGACGCTGAGTACCGAGCAGAAGCCGTGAGTGTAAGTCTGTTTGAGAAGTGACTGTCAGCACCTGCTGGGACTGCCCTCCAGTTTTGGTCAGCACATTGCCTATGACTAGGTAGCCAGTGACTCAGCCTGGGTCAGAGAAAGCTCATGGGGTGGCTCTGACCTTGTTTTGGGAGCACCAGTTGTTTTAAGAAGGTGAGGCTCAGGAAATCTCTATGATGTGGGCATAGCTGAGGCCTGGGCTCTGCAGGTAAGATGCTAAGGCCGACAGGAATGTCCTTGAGCCTACCTGGGTCACGGGCCTTGTTTCTCAAAGTAAGGAAACTAGTGTGGTATGTGAGATAATTTTAGGACAATTAAAAAAAATAATAGATTTGTGTGTCTATTTTATGTTAGGAAAAGAATAGTTTCATAGCAAATAAGAAAAGTCACTGTGAAGAATGCAGATAATGGCAAAATATCTACACCAATCTGAGGAAAGTATAGAGCAGTGATGGTGAGCCCTTTCAAGCTCTCAGTGATCCAGATCCAGATAGCCCCTGTGGCATGCACGCCAGTAGCTTTGCCACCGCTGGTGTAGACTGTATTTGTATCAGTTACAGATACAGCAGGAAAGGAATGCTTCAGCTACCTGTCTTCTGCATTTGTAGGTTCTTTGTTTCTTTGTTTTTGAGACAGTATCGCATTATGTAGTCCAGACTGGCCTTGAACTAACAGCAGTCCTCCTGCCTCAGCCTCCCAGGTGCTTGGACTCAGGCCTGCACCACCATGCCTGGCTCCACCTTCGTAGTTAATAGTGTGATGTCCTTGGATGTGTAAGACCATAATCACTATTACATGAGGGTACAGTCAGGACTTTGTACTCCTTCTGGGTAAACTAGGGGTTGATGAGCCAGAGCTGGCTCTTACTGCCCTTGGGCCAGATGCCTGGCCTGCCCTTGTGCTTTAGCTCTGCGGCTAAAGAAGAGATCATCTTGAGAGCCTCTTGTTCCAGCTTCTCTGCTGCCCTATGTAAGCGGGGCTGCGTAAAGTGACCTTTGCTGTTTGCATCATGGAAATGCGTCGCTCCAGGATTAGTCCAGTATTTCAGGAGGGATTTGTACCTAAGGGTTTAAAGTTACAGGCTTTGATTGTGAGTATAGTAAAAGATAGAAGATAGTTGTTTGCGTGTTGATAGTTGTTTTCTTAAGAAAAGAATGATGTTAGAGAAAGGAATATTTTCTGTTCCCAAGTACAAGAACATTATATGCCATGGAGCTAAAAAATTGTATTGCAGCATCAGAACATTTGGCAGTTATTCTTTATTTATGTAGAAGTTTTCTTCAACTTTGTGTTAAAGGTCTGGCTTTTTAAAATAATTTAATTTTTCACATATTCCATATGTTTATAAGATGAATCAGGCTGAAGAATAATTGATTATTAAAATTCAAATTCTCCAGAGTTCTTTTATAAATTTCAAGTTTCTCTACAAGAAATTAAATTTATGTTGCAAAGTGAACCTGGATAATAGCATTTAGCTAGGTATTTGGCAGTTGAGTAGTGAACTTTGCCAACTAGATCATCTTTTTCATTTGGAAGTTGCTTAGGCGAGTTTCCAAGGTTACGACTGACAACCAAATATCTTATCCCTGAAGACTAATAATACATGAAAAATAATGCTAAAGGCATTTTTGCATGATTTTTGTTTTGTTTTGTTTCCAAATGCTCCATTCTTGTCAGCAACATTCTTCTTTTTTGGTAGAAATTTTTGGAAAATGTAACAAGCCTTCTAGAAGCTATCTCCACAAATCACTTGCAGAACAAATTAGTCCACATCCATTCTGTTTTATTCAACGAGAGTTGCAGGTCTCATGGTTTAAATGCATAAACTTTCACATGAGGTTGCAGGAGTGGAAGTGGCCTTGAACCCCCGCAGTCCGCTGCTGGGCCACGAGTGCGTCCTCGTTCTCCCAGGCTTCTGAAGGCCTCTTCCTCTTTCCTTGGAGCCCTGGCGGGAGCAGGATGGGAGGCATCATGTCTGGCCTGTGTGCGTTTCCACCTCTTTCCCCCCAGCCTGGAGGCCAAGGGCCTTAAAGGAGACACAGCCCTGGGGACGAGAAAGCTCGGAGCACGGCAGGTGACATGTTTGCAGTGGGGAAATGACCACGTGGGTAGCATGCGGGTGCTACTTGTTAAAGACCACAGTGTGTTTGGTAGGACTTCTAGGAGAGCAGTGCTCCCACTCAGCTGGTCTGTGAGTGATACCCCAACACCGTGGAAACGGTGTATGTTTGTAAGCTGGTGATTTGGGCAGCTGTTAGCTTACAGGCCAATGGAGGTGGAAAGAGGCAGATGGGGCTGGCAGATTGATGGCCTCTGTGTGTAGGACTGGCACTGTGTCTTTCCTTTTCCTCCCCAATCTCTTCTGCCCCTCCATGTCCCTCTTCTGTAGTGCTGGGATTTTAGGCATGTGTCACCATGCCTGACTAGGGCTCTCTTTGAAGCCGTGTGGGATAAAGATGCTAAATATGCATAGACACCACACCCACTGTGCTGCTTTGCACTGATGATGTCCCACTTCTGAAGCTACCTCATGTCACATGGACAGAATGTGCCTTTTCTTTCTTATTAGGAGTTACAGTCAGTTGCTTGATGCTAGCAACTCTGGTGCATCCGTTATTGAGACAGTCGGATAGGGCAGCTTACATGCTAAATTTGTGGGTTCTCATATGCTTATACATTTGCCTTTATAAAATCTTTCTAGATACTCCAAGCCTTGTTATTGACTCTCCTTGATGCAGTCATCAGGGTTGATGCATATCTCTCTTCTGTCACTTAGCAATTGAGTTGTAAGGCTGTTGACTTCTCCCCTGAGGCAGAGAGCTCCTTAAACCCGGGGGCATGGCATCTTTGCATCCTCAGCACCCAGCACAGTGCCAGGCCCAGAGTCAGTACTGCATAAATGTTAGTCGTTGGATGAATGGATTGGTAAAATCGGCAGGAGCTGTGTCTTGTAATTACATCTAGACAGGATAAACAGGCCACTGGAGACCAATTATAATTCTCGTGCTTGCAGGGAGGCCATTAGCATTCTGAGATTATAACTAATTGTCAGAAGCCTATTTTTCTCTCTCAACACGTTTTCACATTAAGGCTTCCTCATTTTTTGTCGTCATTCCTGTTTTTAAGCTCATTTTTATTTGTGCATTTATTTAAAAAGAATGCTGTAGCTATGTGCTATGAAGAATACTCGGCTCCAAGCAACTAAGTGAAGATCGTCCTTCTATACAAGTGGTTCCCGGGGCCACAGGAATATAATTTCTTGTTATTCTATGTACTGACTTTTAATGATTCTGGATTTGTTTTATACTGTGTAGTAATAAGGTCGTGTGGGTCTGGCAGGAGGGGAGGAGTGGATGGAGATACTGGGAACTCCTTAGTTGCCTGTTACCCTGGATACAGAAGTCACACGTCTTCATTTATTGTGACTGTCACTTTGTACAACTCTGCTAGGCATCACATTAAAAAATACACATTTCCTGGGTTTGAAGACATAGCCTTTTCTTTATTTATGTTGTGGAACTGGCTTCCTCTCTCCCACCCCACACTGATTAGTGTTTTTCTCCGCTTGTCTGCTTGTGTGCAGATTCAAAATAGAGGGGTGTGTACATTGCCTGCTTAACTACTGTAGAGTGGCAATGCTGGGTACATATAGAGAAGGAGACTTTAGAAGAAATCTATGCTCACTTTCTTGTCTCCTTTTTTATTTTATTTTATTTATTTATTTGTGTTTTAGTACAGGGTGTATAGGGTTTCACTGCACAGATCAGACTTGCAGTGATCCTCCTGTTTTCAGCCTCCCAAGCATGGGATTACAGGTGCGCCACCACACCAGGTCTCATTCACTGTGTCATTGTGCCCCAGGGGTGGGGCAGGCATGGCAAGCCAGGGATCGAACCCCGTTCCCTGGGCCTGTGGAAGCAGCCGCTTTAGTCTGCTTCTCCTTTTTAAATTTTTTTGAGAAACTTCTTTTTGGATATTTTTGGGGTAACTTCATTTTGTTTTAATTTCAACTTTCAGAAAAGTTGTGAGAATAGTAATGTGAACTCTAGAATACACTTTATGTAGCTTTTGTAGTAGTTTATAGTTTCCTTTGTGATATCATTTTCCTTTTCCCTCCTCTCCTAGAGGGGGTAGGAGGAGGGAGGAAAAAAGGGAGAGAGAGTATTGCAGGCCTTGTCCCTCTTCACATCTAAATACTTTAGTATTTATACCCTGAAAACAAGGAAATTCTCATGTACTGAACCATAGCACAATGATCAAAATCAGGGATACAATGCTAATGTTTCTAATCCACAGTTCATATTCAGATGTGGTCACTTGGCATGGAACTGTCAGATCCCTCATTGCATTGAGCTGTCATATGTCCTTGATAACCACTAACCTAGAACAGTTTTTGGGTCTGTCTGTTATAGTAACATGCTGAGGAAGTATAGACCAATTCTTATGTAGAATGTCTCCTTTTTGGTTTTGGTTGCTGTCTCCTCACATTTAGTTTAGCTTTTTGAGTTGTTTTTCTCTTACTAAATATTTAATTCATTGTAAAAGCTCTGATTTGAGGTTTTTTTTTTGATAACATTCACTTTAAATGTAGGGTTTCATTTTTATTCTTTCATCTGTGTTACTGGGTAAGTTGGATATTTTAGAAAATTTATTTCATCTAAATTGTCAGATTTATTGAGTTAAAGTTGTTCATAGTAGTTCCTTCTTATCCTCTAATGCCTGTGTGAGGGTTGACACCTTGTGAGACTAATAATTTGTGTTTTCTCTATTTTTTTCTTTCTTGAACAGTCTTGTTAGGGATTTATCAATTTTATTAATGTTTTCAAACCAATTTTTGCCTTTATTGATTTTCCTTGTTGCTTTTTTTCAAGGATTGAAATATTATTTTAGTATCTTAATACATGTGGGTAGTACATAATGTTTCTATTCCTTGTGGGAGGTTGACATGTGTATAACACATCTTAATTCCTTCTTCACTCTTCTTCCCTCCCTCCCTCCCCCACCTCTTGACCTCTTTCCTCCTGTTCCGCATGTGTCTGTACTATGCAGTGCTTCCCCTCCTGGTGTGGAGTTGGTGCATGTCCATAGGACAGCCACATTCATTTTTGTCACCCCTCATCCTGCCCTCCTGGCCCCTCTTTCTCCATCCTTTCATCCCCTTCACCTCAGAGGATAATTTATCTCCTTACTTGCTATTATCTCTTATTTTGCTCTTTATTTTTACTCTGGGTTTCTTGTGTAAGAGAAACCATGTGATACTTAAGCTCATGTGTCTGACTTATTTCATGTAACGAAATTATCATCTCGGGGTACTTACTGTTCCTCCAAATGACCCAAGTCCTTCTTTGTGGCAGAGTAGAGTTCCGTTTTGCATCCACATCACATTTTCTTTATCTGTTCGTCTCCTGATGGACATATAGGCTGCCTCCAAGATTTAGCTCTTAGGAATTGTGCTGCTATACACGTGGGTGTGCATATGTCACCGTGATAAGATCTCTTTAAGTCTTCAGGGAGATACCTAAAAGGGAAATGGCCAGGCTAAATGGAATTTTAGTTTTAGCTTTTTGAGTAATCTCCATACTGCTTTCTATAGTGTTTGTGTAAGTTTGTGTCCCCACCAGCTATGCAGAAGTGTTCCTGCACACTGCAGTCTCTGCAGAATTTTTTATTGATTTCTTGATGATGTCCATTTTTCCTAGGGTAAGATGGAGTCTCAGTGTTGTTTTAGTTTGCATTTCACAAATGACAAGTGATATTGGGCATTTTTTCATGTATTTATTGACCATTTGGACTACTTTTATTTTGTAAAGGGAATAAAAGACAGTAAAAGAACATTAGAAATGATACAGAATTTCACCAAACAAAATGATAGGAATTCAACAATGGTTGTTACATTGCATATTGTTGTCTTCAAATTACTTGTTCAAATTAAGCATGTACAATTGGTCAAAAAACAAAAAATAAAAAGAAGAAAAAATGTTACACATTAACTGCTTCTTTCAATAGACCAGTAGAAATCAGCAGTACAATTATGTACTACTTCTTCTGTAAAGTGCCTATTCATTTTGCTTCCCCATTCTTTTGATTGGGTCTTGTATTTTGAGGCAGTCTAATTTTTTTGCATTCTTTATATATTATAGATATGAATCCTTGTCTGAGAAATTGTTGGCAAATTTTTTTTCCCATTCTGTAGATTGCTTTTTTTCACTCTTTTTTTTTTTTTTTTTTTCTGTGCAGAAACTTTAATTTAATATCATCCCATTCGTTAACTCTTGGAACTATTTCCTGTACAATCGGGGTTCAGCTCAGGAAGTCCTTGCCTACCCGTGGTACTTCACATATTTTATCTATCTTGTCTTTCAGCAGGTTGTTTCTGGTTTAACATTTAGTTCTTTGATCTATTTTGGGTTCTCATCATAGTGAGAGATGTGGGTCTAGATTTCGTCTTCTGCATGTGAATAGTCAGTTTTCCCAACACCATTCATTAAAGCGCTATTTGACTTCCTTGTCAAATGTCAAATAGTTGAATGTGTCTGGGGTTGTTTCTGTATCCTCTCTTCTGTTACCTTAATCTTCAAGTCTGTTTCTGTGCCGGTACCATGTTTAAAAAAAAAATAAAAATAAAAATAGCTTTGTAATATAACTTCAAGTCCGAGATGGTGATGCCTCCTGCTTTCTTGTCACTCAATTGCTTTTGTGTTTCTTGGTTTCCTCTAGTTCCTTGTGAATTTTAAGATGATCTTCTCCAGTTCTGTGATGAATGCTCTTCAAATTTTGGCTGGGATCATGTTAAATGTGATTATCCATTTTGGAAATACGGCCATTTTGACTCTTTTTTCTGCCTCCCCAGGAACAGGGGCTGCCTTTCCATCTGCTGAGGCCTCTTTGGTTTCTTTTTTCAGAGTACTGTAGTTTTCATTGTAGAGGAAGGTCTTTCACTTCCTTACTTAGCTTAATTCCTAAGTATTTAATTTTTCTGTGCTATTGTGGATGATGTTTTTTCCTTAATTTGTTTCCTCCATGGGTTCATTATTAGTGTGCAGGAACACTATGGATTTTCGTGTGTTGATTTTGTAGCCTGCTGTAGTACTGAATTTGGTTATTAATTCTGCGAGTCTTTTGGTGGATCTTGGAGGGGGCGCTTTCCATGTAGAGGATCATGTCACCTGCAGATAACGGTATTTGACTTCTTCCTTTCCAGTGCACATCCCTTTCCTTTTTCTTCCCTAATTGGTCTTGCTAATCTTCACCTACTGTGTTGGACAGGAGTGGTGATCTTGCTTATTGTCCTTGCCATAGATTTCTACTTTTTTTTTTTTATCTTTTACTTTCTTGAGCTGAATTTTATTGCATTTTTCTAGCTTCATAAAGGGGAAATAATATTTTTAAGCCTACTTTTTTTACTTTAAGTATGTAAAGGTACATGTTTAATGTTCATGCTTTTGTGTTATATTGACCCTTTCATCATTAAGCAGTGTTTCTGATAGTAATCCATGGGTTTGTCTACTGTCATGTTGTTTTGTGGTACTGGGGATCGAACTCAGGACTTTGTGCTTGCCAGGCAAGTACTTATGCTGCTGAGCTATATCCCCGGCCCTCTACTGTAATAGTAATATAACAACTCCAGCATTCTTAGACTTATTACTGTTTGTTATATTTGCTTGTATTTTTTTATTCTCACCTTATATATATTTATGTAGTCAGTGTTTCTACTTTCAGTAGCTTATGGTTGGGTCTTCCTTTTATATCTATTCTGATAGTTTCTGCCTTTTAATTGAAATGTTCACTTCATTTATTTTTATGTGATTATTAATATGTTTGAATTTATTTCTGCCATGTTGTTGTTTATTTTTCATTTTTCTCATCAGTTTTTGTTTCTATGTTAATTTTTTTTTCTGTTGGGTTGACTGAATGTTTTCTAAGATTGTGTCTTAATTTCTCTCTTAAGGATTTTTAAAAACTACAGCTTTGTAGCTGGGTGTAGTGGCTTATGCCAGTAGTCTCAGCACTCTGGGAGCTGAGTGACAGGATCCCAAGGTTGAGCCGAGTCTGGCACCTTAGTGATTTAAGGAGACCCTGTCACGAAGTAAGAAGTAAAACAGGGCTGGAGGTGTAGCAGTGTAAAGGCCCTGGGTTTTCTCCTCAGTACTGAAGCAGGGTGACTGAGGGGTAGAAACCATAGGAACTTATAACAGTGTCATTTCATTCACTTTTATCCTTTGAGAATATATATATATATATATATATATGAATTTTTTTGAAGAAGTTAAAGGAAAAAATATAGCCTTTTATGCTCTCATTTTTACCATTTTGGGAGATTTTCATTCCTTCTTTTCGTAGATCGGACTTATCATCTGGTGTCATTTCCCTTCATCTGAGAGAACTTAGATTTTGGTACTTTATACAGTTTAGGTCAACTGGTGATGAAATCTCCGTTTTGGCTTATCTAACAGTGTCTTTTGTTTACCTTCATATTGAGTGTAGTTTTTCTTGACAGAGAATCGTAGGCTCGCAGGTTTGTTTTTTTCTTCCTTTAGATGTTTTATTAAAAAAAAAATCATGCTGCGGTCTTCTGTTTCTCAAAGAAATCAGCTGCTGTGCCTCCGCGTCTTGGTGTGTGTGATCTGAGCGCTCTGGTCTTCCAGCTGACTCCGCTTTCCTTGCTCTTTACAGATAATCTGCAAAATGGCCTCAGTGGTGAGCAAGAGCACAGTTGAGCGGCTGCTGCTCCCTCGTTTCTGTGAACTGTGTGGTGATGGGAAGCTCTTTCAAGTTCGAAAGGTGGGAACATAAGTTTCAAATAATAGTTTCAAAATATTATTTAGGGGCTGGGGATATAGCTTAGTGGCAGAAATGCCTGCCTGGAAAGTTCAAGGTCCCAAGTTCAATCTGCGGTACTGAAAAAAAAAAAAAAAAAAAGTTAAAATATTCGAAATCCATTCCTCTAAGGTTTCTGTCTAGCTTTTCAATAGACACAGTCTGGAGGAGAATGTGGCCAGCATGAACTGTGGAAGGAGAGTATCTGAACAGTGTTCTAGTTTTTATTGCAGGTGGGAAATACATAAGAGATCTAGAAGTAAGAACCTTTGTGAGCAAAATCAGCTCTTCTTGGGTGCTGGGTGAGAGGGGCGGGACCTTGCTGGCTGATGGTTAGGTACTGTTAATGAGACCTGTGAGGTCTTTGATTTTGGGGGGTGATTTCTGTCAGAACCCTCTCATCTTTGGGGAACCTTCCAACCCCAGTGCCAGCTTCCCTGTTAGTTGTCAGATTCTTCCTCTGGAACCCCTTTGCTGTCCTTCCCTGAACAGCCGCTGCTGCCGCCTGCAGGTCTCACTGCCCTAGCCTCTCCCCATAGTGCACGCCCTAGGTGCTGGCCTCCCTTAGTAGGCACACGGTAATATGTCTCTTTTCTCCGTCATCCAACCAAATGCATTCTGTAGCAAGATCAGTTAAGAGCCAGAAAAACCCTAGAATTGGGTACCTTGTAAGTGTTTTGTCTGGATGCGGCAGAGGCACCTGGCACCATGCGGTGTAGGTGCTGGGCTCTGTAAGGGCTTGTTGGCTGCCCCACGAGCGGGGTGGTCACTCTCCAGGTCCCTGCTTGTTAGTTCGTACAATGTGTTAAGACAAGAAGGAAAGCTAAGAATAATGGCTGTGTCTTTTGCATTCTTAAGGTGTGTGCTACCAATTTTGGTGATGTTTGTCATGCTGTTGGACAAGAAGCCACAGAGAAATTTTTGGTATGTGAAGTTTTTCAGTCCTAATTGCTGATCTTCTTAGCGCACTTTCTGAATTGTTATCAGGTTTTGTGCTCAGAAGTCTGTTATTGGAATAGCCGCTGAGTTTTGCGTTCTGCAATATCAAATTTCTCACAGTTACCCTTTTTCCTAAGCACTAGACAGCTCTTGTGGGAATGGGATGGAGGCAGCCTCAGGTCTCCTGCCTCTGGCATGTGCTCTTGCCTCCTTCCGTTCAGAGTACCTTACTTCTTCTCGCTATTTCAGCTGCTCTGTCCCTGCTGTGCTGCGCTGCTCATTCTAGTACACTATCGCCTTGCCCATGAGCCTCAAAACCATTAGGATTTTTTTCTTGGTTGGTAGGTCACTGACCTTTTAAGTTTCTTTACAGAGAAATACCGTTTCTGCCTTACTCTCCATCACCTTTCTCAGTTCTGTACACTCCCCTGGCCTGTGTGGACTTCACCTCTGGCCAGGTATCTAGGTCCTGGGGGCCCTGCGGGTAGAGGGGAGAGCCCAGTCATCTGTATATTTAATAAATTCTCATCTGATTCTGATGTACAACACAGTAGAAAACTACTTCACCAGCCAGCTAGGGGCTTTCAGCTTCATTGAAGTTTCCTGCTATTTTATCTTGTAGGCCTCTGCTTATTACTGCCCCTGCCCCCTAAGTGTCTTCCCTGCCTGGTGGGACCCAGCTTGAAACCACTCTGTAACCTCTCCTTATCCGGACTCCCCTCCCCACTGTATCACGGTGTTTCCCTGTCCCCTCTCCATCACCTGGCTTTTGGTCAGAGTACCCCATGACCCCTTGAGAGTTTTTTGTATGGTGATCTTAAGGGTGGGGCCCATCACGGTCCTTTCTGCTTCCCCAGGGCTTACCTGGTACCTGGCAGCTAGAGGACAGCTAAACACTCAGAATCCAGTTGTTACTGTTATTTGATGGGGTACATGGCCTGCATAGTTGGAATTTAACCTCAAAAAGTCTAAACTTTAAATTATTTTAAAAATCTAAATTCTGAACTTCATTTGTTTACTGGATGTGTAGGCCATGTCAACATAGTTCTAACCCAAGAATAGTTTTGAATGGTTTGCTGCTTTGAGGACTGTTATCTTCTGCTTATGTATCTGAATAAAGAACAGCAGTGACCAGGGTGGTAATCATTGAATAGGTAGGTGTTTCTTATGATCGTATGATACTCCCATTTGGGAGACATTTTAGGCTTTTTTACATTATGATATTAAAACCAGACCCTTTTAAAGGATAATTTATAAAAGAAAATATTATCATGACCTCCATGTAAATATAAATGAACCTGTGTCAAAGATTATATTTAACAGCTAAACGTAGTAGCACATGCCAGCATTTGGGAGGCCAAAGCAAGAGGATTGCTATGAGCTCAAGGATAACCTGAACTACATAGCAATACCCTCTCTCAAAACACAAAAAAAGCAAAAAAAAAAAAAAAAAAAAAAAACCCCCCCCCCCCCCCCCCAAAAAACCCTCCAAGATGCTCTTTAATTCATTTAGGAATTGGGGGAAGCCAGTAAGATGTTTCATGGAGACTTCAGAGTACCTCATATTTCTAGTCAAATCACGGAATTCCAAAGGGAACTTACAAAAAGACTCAAAACTGGTCAGTGTCTAGGATGTTAACCAGCTACATTCTACTACACACAGTTCACATTTCTGCCGCAGAAATTATGTGTGTTACTCTCAGCTTGTAATAGCTTTCTGTCTCTACAGAGTTGCGTGATGCCTAGTCAGAGGCAGTGACAGTTGAGTAGGCTAATTGCGACATCCACTAAGTGGCAGTCCTTTACAATCTGTACCTGCCTTTCATGTGATGGATATGTCATTCTGCTTTTTTGGAGTTTTCTCTCTTTTATTAAATTTATCCAAGTCACTTAACTAAAGATAGTGGGTGAAGCAAATGTTCTACTTATCACACTTCCGTCTTTCTCCAACTATTCCTTTTAGAGCACTGTATATTTCCCTTTGTTCTTATTTTCTGGATGGTCTTTACTGCAACATTAAGACAGGTTCTGCCCATCCTCAGAGTCATCAGATTTAAGTAACTGTTTTTGTTTTATTTTTGCTAGCTCCCCAAGTTTTTTGAGCTCTGCTCAGATACTGTATGGGGTATGCGGAAAGCCTGCGCAGAGTGCTTCATGGCCGTGTCCTACAACACCTCCCCTGAGGTCCGCAGGACTCAGCTCTCCCCTCTCTTCATCGGGCTCCTCAGCGACCCCTGCCGATGGGTAAGTAAGTACTGTGGGCACTGTCTACCTAGCTCGCTGTGTCCAGCTTCTGGACTTTGCTTCAGTTTCTGGACTTGCATTTTGTCCTTTCGAAGACTGATTGGCGTAATTATATTTAGATCTTGTGAGGTGTAAATCTAATTCTAGGGTCACTAAAATCTGCAAAACATAGAGGTAAATATTGAAGAATACCCCAACATTTACAGCAAGTGAATGTCATAAGCCTGGAATTGAGAGTATGTAGTCTTTGTGTTACCACTGTGAACCCATCTGTGAAGATCAATAAGTAGTATTTGTTGTGGAGTTAATATTTTAAAAGAATAAAAAGTATATAATGGCGTCAGATCTGCTTAGTTTCTATTGTAAAATAGTTTCTTTGGAATTTAGGGACTGGAGTAGGAGAGAATAACTTTGTACAGACCCAATCTGATAGGTGTCTAGGATCAGCTATATGTCTGAGCCTTGAGTCAGCCAGGCCTCCACTGCACTGTTCTTCTCTCTGTTCCAGGTACGCCAGGCTGCCTTCCAGTCCCTTGGCCCCTTCATTTCCACCTTTGCAAACCCCTCCAGGGCTGGCCTGTATATCCAAGAGGATGGTACCCTGAGCATGCGGCCACCACGCCAGGATCCGGGGGCTGATGCTACCTCTGGCTCATCTAGTCCTGGTGCTTATGGGGGCGCCTCCCCTATCAGGTATGCTCCTAGCGAGATCTTGGCCAGAAATCCCACTTTAACTCAAGCATCCACCTAGAATTCTAGCAATTATCTTGTCTGGAATTTTAGTAATAGTGACCTTCTGGGCAAGATAGAATATTAGAGCTTTAATTATGTAAAGAAGCAAAAAGTAATTGCAATAATGATTTTGAAACCTGACTACTGGGTTATAAATAATGAAGCTACTGTGTCTCCTAAATTTAGATAAAATATTCATTGAGAGTAATGATTAAATAACCTATAAAGAAAATTTTCTCTTACTTTTTGATTAATGAAGTTCTTTGGATAATTTACGTAGGACAAAATGAAAATTTTCCCAAAGTCCTATGTTCTTTTGTGAAGTAGGATGTTCTGTGCGGGACATTCCTGGACACAGTGTTTTGTATGGCATGTCATCCTGGGTTTTTCATGTCATTCTTGTAAGGACAGTGTACCCCCCACACACTTGAGGCAGTTTATGAATGTCTCTCCACTGCTAGTTTTATGCAGGGGTGTGAGGACAGTCAGGTCCTACCTCATATAGTGGAGATCCTCTTAAGATTGCTTTAGTCTTCCTTTTTTCCTTCATCTATCAGAATTCATCGAGCTCCTGCTAAACGTTAGGCCCAGATGCCACAGATGTGATTGGAAGGTACTACAATATGATCAATAAGTATAGCGAATATTATTTTTTAAAATTATACAGACTTACTACAGTAAAAGATACATTACCATTAACGTCCCCTCAAAATACTTCCTCATGCTTTGAGCATGCTTGTCTCGTCATTCTTAGCATTTTCTGAAGCAGTTCTGGAAGTCCTCTTTTGTTTCTTTCTTTATTTCTTTATTTCTTTATTTTTTTGGCGGAACCGGGGATTGAACTCAGATCCTTGCATTTGCCAGTCAAGTGCTTATCCTACTGAGCCATCTCCCCGGCCCCTTTTGTTTCTTTAGTTGTGCTTTCGTGGCTGCCTCAATATCCTGTATTCATTCAAAGCTTTTGCACCTTTTATGGTCATGTTGACTTTGGGGATGAGCCCAGAACTCACATAATGCTGGGTGCAGTGGATAAGGCAGATAAAGATACACCATAATGTTTTCAAGTCTGCCTTTCCATTGGGCGGCATTCGGGAGCAGCATTCACTGTATTTTTTATTGTACCTGATAAAGACACTCCCAGAAGAGTACTTCCAGGACTGCTTCAGAAAGTGGCAAGAATGATGGGAAAATATGTGTGAAGTAAATGGGATGATTTCAAGGAAGATTAATGGCAATATGTCTTTTACTGATGCACATTTTATTTAATATTTGCATAATTTGACCACCCCTATTCCCTATCTAGACTTGCAAGGTGGGTAACACCTAAGCAGCTCTTGCCAGTTCCCATGCCTTTTTTTTTCCCCAGTGCCTACCTACACTGGAGGCACTGCTAGGCAGGGAACTGGTTAGCTCTGGGCAGCAAGGAGCTTCTGCAGCAGCTGGGACACATCAGCACTTGAACCCAGTGAAGGGTGGGCTGAACACCCATGTAGCATCTCCTGTGTACAGCATACTGCCCTTGGTGCAGAGAGGGCTACTTTGATCTCTTGTTCACTTGTAAGGTTTTCATTTTGTGACCCCAGAGGTCACCCGGGGCCTAGAGGTGAGTTAGGAGAAAGGTGCTGAGCTTGTGAGGATTCGGGTCTCTGATTCTCTGTGTTACCTCTTGACCGTGATGTGGCTCTGAAAGTCTGCTTCTCCCTCCTCCACCCAACCCAACAAGGTATGTGCAGAGAGAACCAGAGCTGTGTTTGGGAGGAACACCAACAGAAACCAGTGCTTTCCAGCATGGAGATAGCTCTTCTCATGGCCTCGCAGAAAATCCAAAGCAGAGTCCTGCTTTGACTAGGCTTTCTCTCGGGGCCAGTGTGACCACAGGACTCCCCCCTGCTGACGAATCCCCCATCAACAGCCATCCCGGGAATTCAGAAGACGTGTTCAATAACATCCTTTATTGGCGGACTCCTCTCCCTGACGTAAGCCAGGACGTGGAGCTGTTTCTGAGTGAGTCTGGGGTTCAGGAAGAAGGCTGCATGAGACCTGAGACTGTGTATAGCAGCTGTATGGCCAGGAGTGAGATTCAGAAAGTGCTCAGGAGTCTACAGGAGCATATGACAAATGATCCAGATGTTCAAGGTAATTTCAGTGTCATTAAGGAGAAAATGGGACAGAAAACCTCTGTGTTGTACATTGTACACGGCTACTTCTTCCGTAGGCCTGTGTCCTGATGCTTGTGGCTTCTGGGCTTGTTTATACTGTACGTGCGTGTGGGGAAGAGGCTGGTTCCATTTCACCATGGCCAGTAGAGGCAGAGACATGTCACATGGCACCTGTGCGAGGACTGTGGCTCCTTGTCCTGCCCACAGGTGTGCAAAGCCTGAAGTCAGTTCTCAGAGCAGATCTGTAGTGGTGGGTGCAGTGGAAGTTTCATTAGCCTCAGGGGTGCTATGACGTTATTTCCCATGTCTGATGCCCTTTCTAGTTACGAACGGCTAAGGGTGGTGTTCCTTTAGGAGCTTATTAAATCATCCTTTAGCTAAACGCTAAGGTTTCTGTCTTTGTACTGCTTGGAAAAGTACAACTTCTTCTTTGGGGTATTTTTCATTTTATGACTAGTGCTCCCACTGAGCGTCTGATCTGAGAGCCAGACCTTGCAATCCATATCCATTATCACGACTCCTCTTTCTCTAAACAGTGCTATATTTGTATTCTTCCTCGAGTTGGAGAAATTGGAAAAAACAACACTTGGTGCTCTTGCTGGACGAAGATTTGTGAAGCTTTCGGGAAGGGAGATGTGAAGATCCAGTTAGCCTTGCGATTATTCTTTGTCCTTAAGCTTATGAAGGAAATTAAATCAGTGTTTGCTGAAGGAATGAGCGCGTGTAACATATCACATCTAATAGCCATAGACAAAGGTCTGGTTTTGGAAAACACATTACTGGATTTGTCTGATCCGCAGTGTTAGGACCTGAGCTGGGCCAGGCGGCAGGGATGGGCACGTTTTGCCCTGGGGCTCTCGTTGAGGAGACTGCAGCAGCCCCACGCTGCTGTGGGGAGGACGGGGACATGATGTGTTCAGAAGCACAGGCAGGAAGCTGATCTTTCCCCGGGATGCAGCGGATGTCTGGGAGAAGACATTGCAGGACAGGTGGAATTTGACCTGGGCTTGGAGAGGAGGAGAGATGAATTCCAGGGAGTTGTTTTAGTTCCCTGAAGCCTCTGTTTGTAGTATATTAACATGTATATGCTACTTAGTTTCTTTGTAAGAAAGAATGTATATACTACTTAATGTCTTTGTAAGATCTTTTCTGGAGGTCTTAAGAGGATCTATAATCCCAAAGGATTCAGAGAACAAAATGACACGTTTTGTGAGCTACCCATGACACAGAATGTCCTTCACACTATTGGGAAGGACATGATGTGCTTCCCAAAGGAGGTGGGACTTGCCCTGGGAACGGCGGGACTTGTCCTAGGCCGGCTGTAAGTTCCAAATATTTTAATAAGTTGTGTGATATGTTGAATCTAACTGGTGGCAATAGGGTGCCAAAGGTAGTTTGTGGTAAGAGTGTGGAGACATGAAAACATGCAGCTTTATTTTTAATTTTTTTATTTTAATTTTTTTTTTGCATTTATTTTGTGTGTGTGTGTGTGTGTGTGCGCGCACGTGTGTGTGTGTGTGGCCAGCCTAACCCACCAGGGGGCGGGCTGGCTGGCATGTGGTGCTGGGGGATCGAACTGCGGTCCCTGTGTTTTGCCAAGCTTGTTCTAAGTAGGTGCTTTAGACCACTGAGCCATCTCTCCAGCCCCATGCAGCTTTATTTTTTATAGAAGGCTATGTGGGGTCTGTCACCTTCGCTATTACACAGCCTCAGTCATTCCATAGACAGAAGGACAGGTAGCCCTGGGAGCTTAGTAAGATCGTTGCTGACTAAATTGGTGGACTCATGCACAAGTATGCTCTGTGGGGGGTGGGTAGAGAAAGTACATCCTATTTTATAAACCGGGAGAAGGACATCCCATGCCAAGGTGGGGTTTCTCTTAGCCATCACTGTTCAGTAATGTTGTATCTTTCTGTGGAAGACAGTGGAGTCAAACTCTGGTTTTCCTCATGGAGGCTTTTCAAGTTCAGATTTGATGTCCCTTATGTAGCTTGAGTTTACTTAAAATGGTTGCTGATGGTGGCCCTAACCGCTCCTCGCTGAGGAGGCGCTGCCACGCAGCTTTTGGCGCAGGAACAGGCGCGCCTGTCTGAGTACAGCCAACATCCCATGGCACGGCGCACACTTCTCTGAAATGAGCCCCCACGAGCCACATAAAGTTATTAGTACAATTTTTGAAATTTCTGTCCCTGCAGCTCAAGTTCAGGTTTTGTGTGCTGCTCTGAGAGCTGCCCAGCTGGACTCCACGAATGAACCTGAGAGCAAGCCGCCAGGAGGCCCGGCTGAAGTGTCCGTTTCAGATCCCAGCCCTGCCTCGACATCCAGACCCCCGTCAGCTCCATCAGCTCAGAACGGGCTCTCCGTGGCCAGGATATCACAAGGCACAGTAAGTATTTGCCCTATCCCTCAGCCACTGAGGGGGTGACAGAAATCACAAAGCTGCATTTTCTTTTACTCATATATCCCCACAGAGAAGATAAATGGCAAGTTTCATTTCATTCTTAAGGTCATGTTTTGGATAACTAGACAACCAATCAATCAGGTGATTGATAACTCTGATTCTCCTCTATGGAAGCAGGGTAGGGACCAGAAAGTACCTTCCCTCTTCTCCGCTGATGACAAGAACTGGTTCTTTGGGGGTATTAACAGTATAAATGTTCTGTGTCACTGGTAACAGTCATTTACATTTTTTAATAATGGCGGAGAGTGAATTCATGCGATTTCTAGAATTTAAAGTCAACAGAGGCCTTAGAGAATGAGAATGATTACCACACTGAGCCCTTCATTTGATAGGAGATTTTCAATACATGGCTGCTCCAGCAGTGGCCTTACCGTGCTGCTCCTTGGAGGGTAGATTTTAAAAAACCAGCAGTGCTTGCTCTCATTCTGCAGCTCTGAGCCAGCTCCTGTTGAGACCGGGGCCTGGCAGCTGGCTAGGGAGCAGCGTGGCTGGCGTCTCCCTGAGTCTCTCCAGAAGCCTTCGAGCCTCTTGTAGCTGCAGGTTCCTTCTTGCTAAGCTTGCGCTTGGACTGCTGTAAGCTGGGGCCTCCCACAGTAGGGATAAAGGTAGAAAATTAAACCAGGGAGTTGTCTGTGATTGTGAAAGTCAGGGGCGAATTAATACTTTCTCTCTACTGTAGGCCATGACAGGCTTTCAAACTCATGGTCTTCCAGATGAGAATAAAGAAATAATTCTCTGTTCATATAGTTTGTAATTTAGCTTCAGTGATTAAGCTAACTTGTCACTTATTGCCCTTTAGAGTAAATCAAAATAGGTCAAAAACTATAAAAACTCAAAAATATAAAATATTTAGAATTGGTTAAAGTTATCATTGATTAGTAAGACATGAGATGATGTCTTGTTTTGGTGGTTTGTTTCTAAAAATTGGCAAGAAAACTCAGTGTTGTTACCTTTGTTCTTTACTATAGAGATCATGTGTGTGAAGTGGAAAGATGTGACTGCATTGACTTAGGAGGGGTGCAATTTGGATATTTATCAGAGAAAACAAAGAAAGGGAGGGAGAGAGGAAGGGAGGGAAAAAGAATAACAGATTCTGCTAAATTAGGGCCTAGAGTTAAGAGATTTGAGAGGCTTTGTGCCCCACGTCCTGTGTTTTGATGGCACCGGAGTTAGTGCTCTTACATTTGCTGCTTGACTCTGAACTCTGGTGGGTCAAGCTTGAGGCCTCCAGCTGCAAAAGAAGGGAGAGGAACCAGAAACTTAGCTTGGACAGTGAAGAGAAGGGTGCCTGTGCAAGACGCTGGGAAGAAGTAGCGCCATGGTGGGCGGCTCCAGGGCTGGGGAGCCGGGCACCTCTGTGCTGACTGCCCCAGCCGCTGGTGATGGTGCCCGTTTCTGCACGCAGTGCTCAGCAGAGGAGGGGTCTGTGTCTCGTGCTTGGCTCTTCTGGAGAACACGGAAACCAGAGGCAGAAGTCTCTGTGTCCTGTCCCCAGGCCCCTCTCTCTGGCTACAACTTTTTGAAGATTTATGAGTTTAGCATGGTGGAGTAGATTCAAAACAGTAAATCTCCTGAAGACTTGGATTCTTCTAGAAAAGGGCTTGCCAGGCAGTGAGCAGTGGGTGCACAGAGAGCTTTTCCGAGTGTGCTGCCCCGAAGTGGGGCAGGCTGGGAAACGAACTCTAGGGGCTTGACTTGGCTGCTGAAGCAATGCAGTACATAACAGCGGCACTGAATACTTTGGAATAAAATTAATTTCTAAAATGACAGTAGTGATTCCAACCACCCATTTTGGTACATGAATTTATTAACTTGAAAAAAGGTAACCATACCCAAGAGAAATCTTAGGTTATCACACCAAAATATTTCTGTTTTATCATGTATTCTGTTAAAATAAACAGTACCTTCCAGTGAAAACCTTGGGAATTGAAAGCTCTGGTAGCATACCTCAGAGTAAACGAAGCATCTATCAGTATATTAATCGACTTTCCCGGATCATATATTGAGCAGATTTGTCAGAATCTATTAGGCTGGGAGACAGTATGACATTTCAAGTACAAGTTGGAAATCCATGTTATGGTTGAAGGAGAAGGTCAGGTTCATCTCAGTTAATGTTAATCAATGATCAGAGACCAGTATGTCACTGCTGAATGTTCTTGCTCATTTTAATTGTTAACCTGATGTAAAGGTTCATCACCAAACGTTAGGAGTGTTCGTACACGTGAGAACTGTGAAGAGTTTGTTAAGTAAATACTCCTTTATCAGCCACATCTTTTCGCTCAGGTTCACCATTCCCCACCCCATCTGGTCTCTTCAGTTTTCTCTCAGAAGTCACTGAGCTTCGTTCTGATTCCGGAGTAAAGCTGTAGGTCCTTGCTCTGCCATTTCTTACGAACTGTATCGTTCCTCTTGGGGTGGCATCCCATAACCATGTGAATGGTGTTCGAGGTGTTGGCTAGCCGAACTGGGGAGACTCTGGGGCCAGAGGCTAGTAGATGTAGGCCCAGGTTACTGGTAGTCACCCAACTTTGATGTCAGCCTTTGCTCTTTTTAAGGACCTGACACAGCCTTGAAATGAAAGCGTATGAAATGTGTTTCCCTAGCACTTAAAATGACTGGTCTGTAAGTGTACAAATGTGATTTTTAACATCTGGAAAGACACCACTGACTTGAAGGCATGCTCTTGGGTTGGCTCACAAAGGCATTTCTGGCACGAAAGAGGACTCTGCAGGAAAATGGTAGCACAGCTTCCTCCCTTGGCATAAATCACTAATGTGTCACTCAACTTTGCAGGATGCTGGTGATGCCAAAGATGGAACCAGTGACCATTTGGAGACTCAGCAGAAGCTCGAACCAACTACCCTTGAAGAGAATAAATCTAATTTACAGGTTTGTTACTTGAAAAGAAAAAAAGGCAACTCAAACTTTCACATTTCTGAAAGTCTAAGAATGGGCATTGAGGCTCAGTGCGGTGACACATGCCTGTTAATTCCAGTACTCTGGGAGGCTGGAGCAGAAGGGTCACAGGCTTAAGCTTCGGTGGGGGCAGTGAGTTAGCAAGATGCTGTCACACACACAAAGGCCAGAAGGTGAGATGCAGCTAGTGAGAAGGCCTTGGGTTCAGTTCACAGTAGCGCAAAGAAGCAAGGGAGGGAGGGAGGGAAGGAGGGAATAGAAAGCCAGTATTTTTCTAGCACTATTAATTATATATCTTAGTTGACATGTTACTAATGTTTCCTCTAACTTAAAAAGTAAATTCTAACATTCTGTTTAAAGTCTTCTGAACAGTCTTATATACTATTTTAATAAAAACTAACCAATATAAGAAAAGAACTTCCAAGAACATTGATGTTTAAGGTCTGTGTATATGAATCATTTGTTTTCTTTGTCTAGGAAGCTGACAGCTGCTTTTGTGGAACTGTGTTTGAGTTTGTTCTTTTTTATGGACTGACTTCTTGTGCCCAGTAATTTCCCTTAAATGTTTTAAGTGATCATGACGCGTTGTGTGTACAGAGATAAACATGAATAGGTGAGGTCTTACGGAGCTGGAAAACAGCAGCATCTTGAATGTAGGTCTTGGGCTCTAGATGCTTGTGCGGATGTAAGCAGAGCGAGGATGTCTCCACACTCCAGAGCTGGGTGGGCACACTAGCGGATGGTACTGCCGAGGCCAGTGATGGTGAGCCTGCTAGAGCTTCCGCTGATGCAGGCAGCCCGCTGTGGCATGCGTGCCTCAGGTTCACCACCGTTAGCCTGGAGTGTTTTCTGGGATGCCAGGTGTACCAGGCTAGAAAAAACAAGAGTAGGGATTGCATTCACTTCTGTTAGGATTGAAACCTCAGTCCCTGGGTAAAACAAGCTTGTCAGCCCAAAGCTCTTTGGCTTAGGTAGACCTCTTGTTCCTCTCATATTTCTGCTATGCTGTTTTCACCTTGAAACTCCATATTCCTTGTTTTTCATAAGCTCATTCCTCTTTTTGACCTTATTTCCTACTAAACCTGAGGTTTCCTTTCTCTCCTGTTTCCTAGGATGTAATTCCTCAGCCTCTGCTAGATGAGTTTGTATCCATGACGGACCCTGCTCGAGCCCAGACCGTGGACACTAACATAGCCAAACAGTGTGCCTACAGCCTCCCTGGGGTGGCACTGGCCCTGGGGAGGCAGAACTGGCACTGTCTGAAAGGCACCTATGAAACGCTGGCTTCTGATGTTCAGGTAGAAGCAACCATTTCAGAGGCAGGCGGCTACTTCATTAGGAGGCAAAGGGAATCTGGTACAGCAAGGCTTGTTGACCTGAGTGTCATGTGCACGCACAGTGGCATGTGTACTGGTCTCTGATGAAATGAAGCTTGAAGTGGCCGACGCCTGGCAGCATCCATTTTGCTTCAGAAATGCCACGTGAGATGTTAGGGATGTTGAATTACACTTGCTTTTTGTGATGCATGTGTCTGCTCTGCCCCCCTAGTGGAAGGTCCGTCGGACCCTTGCATTCTCTATTCATGAGCTAGCTGTGATTCTGGGGGATCAGTTGACGGCTGTTGACCTGGTGCCCGTCTTCAATGGATTTTTAAAGGATCTGGATGAAGTACGCATAGGAGTACTTAAACATCTGTATGATTTTCTAAAGGTAGGAAGAAGGGTTAAAAGCAAACCAGAAAAACCTCTCCTTTTCCAGCTAGTTTTATTAAACCCTGAATAGGTATAGTGTCAGTAAAAAACAAATGCAGTTGCCTGATTGCTTTAGTAGAAATGCACCATCCAGTATTATAAAGCGGGTATTCTTTCATTTATGGGCAGCAGTTTTCTATCTTTCCTTCGACCCTTCCTGTCCTTTGGAGCTGCAGTTCTGTAAAGGGGGGTTGATGCATCGCCCAGCACTCTGTGGAGGTAGAAACCCTGGCCAGAAGTCACCCGGAAAAGAGCCTGGGCTTAAGTCGTCTCAGGTCTGCAGAAAGGGCTTTGTCTGCAGCGTGTTGCTGCTTCCCTTCTTCCATTTTTTTTTCTTTCTCGTCCTTAAGGAATGATTAGTGTAAAAATAAGAGTTTAAAAATGACCTACAGAAACTGATCATCTGCACCCACCTGGCCCGGAGCTGCCCTGCAGGGCTGCGGTGCACTGAGCCGGGCAGCAGACTCCCTGCCTGGTGCAGAAGCCGTCGCAGCCGAGCCGCGGCAGTGGCCTCCGCCTTGGAACATGCAGCAGTGCTGCTTCACCGAACGATGAAAGGAGGAAGTCCCAGGGGGCGTGTAGGAATACACAAGCACACACACCCACCAGGAAAAAGGCTGGGCACGTGCAGGGTGCAGCGATGCCTGTTAGCTGCGGTTGTTAGCTTACAGCCCCACTGGGCCGCAGACTGCAAGGCGGCAGGCCGTGCAGCGTTGCTGCTAACGCCGAGTAGATAATCGGGAGCAGAAGGAAAGGGGGCCCTGGGCTCATTTTGAGGGGTGTATTTTTACTGATATATATCTCTACATTTTTAACAATAGTTGCTCCATGAAGACAAGAGGAGAGAATATCTTTATCAGCTTCAAGAATTTGTAGTGACTGCTAACAACAGGAATTGGAGGTTTCGGTATGAGCTAGCAGAGTAAGTAAAATCCTATTTGGGGCTATGAGAAGGCAGATCAGAAAAAATAATTTTTAATTTTCCTACCTTATAATTGATTTCTAAACCAGCAGTAATAATGTTCTTTTAGATAAAGAGATTATGTTTTATTAAGGTATAGACTAAATTTCAAAACTGTAAGTTAGATACCACGGTCTCTGGGGAAACATTCATTTTCACATGACGACAGGGCTGGAGTCACTCTGGAATTAGAGTGTTCTGCTGTTCTCTAAGGCAATTTATTTGAACCAAATAAAAGATGAATCACCCACTCTTCAATATTTTCCTATTAATCGGAGCAGTTTTTGCAAAGCTTTCTTGAACATTCTGAACACAATCCTCTCTGTAGGGTACATCGTGCTTTATGTACTGCAGCTTCTAAAGAAAATCGGGTGACAGTGAGAGAGCTGCAAAGGTCTAACCCAAATGAGACGATTTTTAAATAAAAATGTTGCCCAAGGTGGCTCATATCTGTACATCATTCCATGTGGAAGGAGTTTTTATTCAGTTCCATCTTGTGCAGGGAAAGGAATGTTTGAGGTCCTGGTGATTTTAGACAGTGTCATTTAAAATAGCTCCCCTTCTCAAGGAGTATGATGTGCTTTCATTATGTGGCGTGGATTTGTTTGTACTGATGGTTGTTTGGGTTTTAGTTTCCGCCTTGTTGAGATTCATTTTGATATCTTTTCATTTTTCTTATCCACAACTAGATCTCAAATAATTGTCTTCCCCAAAGAAATTCATCAGGCTTTTGCAGCTATTCAGGATATGATTTGGCTGATGCCAGGGGCACGCTGGAAGATTTTCTCTTTGCTGTGAGCTTTAATCATTATGCTTAATTTGAGAGATTGAGGTTTAGTCATTATGCTATGTTCCAGGCATACTATTCCAGAAGAATGGAGAAAAACAGGCTCCGGTTTTCCACGACTGCATCGCGCCCTCTAGCGGCTGCCCGTGGCAGGGCTCGTGGTCGGCCTGGCTGGGCTAACGCTTCCCCGAGCCGAGCCGCCGGCTCCATCCCCGCGGTTATCTCCCGCGAGCGCGCCTATCTTCCATCTCTGCCTCGCTTATTGAAGCCTGAGCAGCTGATAAGAATTCTGTGCTCCCATGCCCATGATATTGGTATCTTTTTTTTTCTGAAAACAGTGCTTTTTGATATGAAAGTATTCACCGGCACTCCTGGCTTCTGGCTGTAACTTCCTCCCCATCGCTTTTTCATTTCCTTTGGTTACCGGGATGAAAATCACGCCATTTATTTTCCTACCCTTCTTCCCCAGCCCCGTTTAGAAAATAGCGAGAGCCTTGGTAGTGGGCTTTCTCGGCCAGCTGTCACAATGTTTTTTTCCCTTTTGTCTGCTGGAGGGAGAGCACACACGCTCGGTTCTCGGCGAGCAGACCTCGCCGGCTGACAGCCGAGCGGCGAGCCGCGAAGCGGGCAGCCGCCCGCAGCGCCGCGCTTTCACGCTCGCTTTGCCGTGGCTGCAGCGCCCAGGCGGCCGGAGCCCGCCGCCCTCCGTCGATCTTTGGGCAGGAATTCCAACATTTGGGCTGTTTTTATGTTTAATTGAGTTTTTAAAAAATGTATGTGCTTTTCAACTCATAACCTAAAATTGAAATAGTAAATCTATGTCCATAAATTTCTCAGCCTGTATTTTACAAAGAAAATTCATTTCCTTTTTATTTGGCCTGAATATTTGATAAATTAATTTTTTTTTTCATATTTCTTCCAATGGCCAGTTCGCTTAATTTACTTGCTGGTGGGATTGTTCAGCTCCTGCCAGCCCTTGGGTTTATTTCCCAGCCTGACTATTTTTATCTATGGGAGGAAATGAAAGTAAAGAATCAGTAAGTTGTTTTTTGGACCAAAAATAATTTTGTTTTTTTCTTTCAGACAACTGATACTGATTTTGGAACTCTATAACCCCAATGATGTTTATGATTATTTAATGCATATTGCCTTAAGATTATGTGCAGATAAAGTTTCTGAAGTTCGGTGGATCTCCTTCAAACTAGTAAGGAATCACTGCCTTTTCTGTCCCTGAGTTTTAAATAGGAATATTTATGAACATCCCATTTTAACTCCTTTTTTTTTTTTTTTTTTTTTCTGGACTTAGTTTTTCAGTTCACCTATAAAATGGACTTTTGAATTGTAAAGTTAAGAACTCTATCATGTCAAACTGCAGCGCAGGTCCTTTGTTAAGCTGTGTGCTGTGGTGATGGAAATTGCAGATAAATCATTTTATATATCAGAACCATTAAATAATTGTTTAGTGCTTTGGTTTTTTAAAAATACCTGCAGCTTGGTTTTGTGGCACGTTAGTAAGCAAAAAATCCAGAACAGAAAAGCTGATCCTGTTTTATGTGCCTTTGTCCTGGCCAAATGCTGACAAAGACCATCTCATTTGAAAATAACTGATTGTAAAATACTTTGACAGTATTAAAATTTTATAAAAATGACATGTTTTAAAGGGGGATAATTTAGTTATGCAAAGGAATATATTCCTAAAATTTGGGAGGTTAGCTTAGTATATTTTGCTAATACCAGTACCTTGGATATTTTAAATTTTTATGAAGGGTTTTAACTGAACTGCCATACATATATTTTTCTCTGTGTTCTAATGATTTCTGTGAAAAAAAAATCACTTTCTCTCATGCTTCTCCATTTATTTTAAAGGTAGAAGAGGCATGAAACTCTGCAGCTCCCATGTGCAGTAGTAGTCACCGTTCACAAGCATGGCATTGTTTTAAATTTGCTCTTCTGATATTTTTCATAGGTTGTGGCAATTCTGCAGAAGTTCTATTCAAACAGCGAAGGTGCACTGGGGTTAAATTTCATCAATGAACTCATCATTCGGTTTCGGCACTGCTCTAAGTGGGTTGGAAGGCAAGCTTTCGCTTTCATTTGCCAGGTTAGTGTGGCCTGGGAAGAATCTGCTGTGTGGATGCACTTGCTGCGCAGTGCCGTCAGACTCCAGCCCTTGAGCACTGGCTGGGCACATGGGCCGGGGTTTCCCAGCCCTCTTCTCCTGCAGGAGATGGAGACCATGCCAGTGAGGGGAGAGCCATGCCCAGGGCTGGCCCAGACAGTGCCGAGCAGCTGCAGTGCGCCGTGCACCGTCTGCAGACGGCTGCATGCAGCAGGCTGCTTCTCCCAGCCCTGCCGTTGAGCTCTGGTCAGCCCTGTTGTGTCCAGTTCTGGGCCTTGCCTGCTCTTGCACCTCACCAGCTGGCAGCCTTGTAGGGGAGGGGCAAGCTGGGAGGAAAGGCGGACGGGGGCCGTTCAACCTCAGCCCAGGCCAGCTCATCCAGCCCCTCATCACCCGCTGTCAGCCGGCTTGGAGATGAAGGACTTCTGCTTGGCTAAGGATGCCGGCAGTGATGATGGCTGCCGTTCCTTGCCTGCCAGGCCTTCAGGATGCCAACACACGAGTCCCTGTAGGAGCTCCTGTGTACAGGGTGTGGTAAACTCATTTACGTGTGAACTGCTGTTTTAGATGAAGCATTTGAAGCCCAGAGAGGTTAAGTAACTTCTTTAGGGTCACATAGGAAATATAAAGCCATGATTTGTTTTTCCTTCTGAAGTTATTTTAAACATCCTAATTCTTCATCATACACATTTTCCAGCACACAGAGGAAAAGGGACTCGTGTAATGCGTGTCCAGCCAGGCCAACAGTACCGTGCAGCCAAGGGTGGATGCCCTCTGACCTCAGACTCCAGATCTCCCTTCTCTCCCCTCATAATTCGCCTAATTCCCAAAGGACTCCACAGCGCCCCCTGTTGAGCTAGAGAGGTATTGCGGGGTAATCTGGCCATCCTCTTGAAGAGCCAAGATCCAAACCGCAGGCTACAGAGCACAACTTTTTGTGAACCAAAGGTTGGGATTCCAAATCCAAAATGAAGTAGCTTTGCTTTTATTTTTTTCATTCTTTAAAATTTTAAAAATGTGAACACAAAAGGAAATGACAGCAACTAATATTGTTCAAGAAACATAAATGGGATCTTTTTGTTGTGCTCATTAATTATTAAAGATCTAGAAAAACCACAAAACAAAGGGTACCCAACAGCCAAGAATACCACTGAGGGGTCTTGTTGATCAGTATTTGAGCACAGATTTAGGTAGATGTCACTAAGAGTACAGGGACTGATTTGTAGTTAGACCCACTGGATTTGAACATTTCCACTTGTGCCCTGGGGGGTGGCTCTTTAGCCACCAAGGGAGTGCCAGGTGCCAGACACTGTTTCAGGTACAGGACCCTGGCTGGGCACTGGGGCTGGCCTCAGCTCAAAGAGGGGTGTATATGACAGCCCCGCATGAACCCATACGCCTCTGGTCCCCACTCTGCTGCCACCTGTTGGCAGACCTTTGGATGTGATCACCACATAGGACAGAATTTTCTGCCCTGTGGAGCTGGGCACATTCTGACAACGAAGGCTAGTTGTGAGAATTAAGGAAGGGATTGTACAAAGAACGCTTTGCGGGTAGAAGAGCACTGTGCAGATGCTGGAATGTGCAGTGTTTCCAGGCTGCTTAGCGCTCTGGGCATCAGGGTGAGGCTTAGGATTTGGCAGGTAGGCAGGCCCTGGCCATCAGTGTGTGTGTCCTGGGCAGCGCAGAGGTAGACGGGGAGCGCTTGCTGGCCAGCAGAATACAGCATGACAGAACCAGTGTAGCTCCTCTGCCTGAGGGACCTGCCATTGTACCAGTGAGGAAACTGAGGCATAGAAAGGGTCAGCCACTTACCCAAGGCCATGCTGCTGGCCAGTGGCCAGCTTAGGTTTTGAGCCTGGACAGATCAAATCTCACCGCAGAGCCTATGCTTTCCCCTCTAGTTCTTAAACTATTCAAAAACCAGCGCTAAAAAGTAGCAGCGACATTGCTATTAATGATGCCTCCAGCCAGGCGCGGTGCTTGAGACTTAGAGGTTCCCAGATACATCCCCCTCAAGCCTTAGATCTTGAAACCATTGCTTTACGTGAGAGGCAGATCTGCCCGTCCTGTGCCGGATCAGCGCTGCTTACGTGGGGTGTCTCTCCATTGCTGCAGGCCGTGGTGAGCGAGGAATGTGTCCCTGTGGAGCAGTTTGTTCAGCACCTGCTTCCCAGCCTCCTGAGCCTCAAGTCGGATCCTGTGCCCAACGTGAGGGTTCTGCTGGCCAAAGCTCTGCGACAGACCTTGATGGCAAAGGGTACACATTCTCAGTGAGCTTCGGCCTTGACGAGATGTTCTCCAGGAAATTGGGACAGTTGTCTGATAGCAGACCAAAGATGTACTATGTAAATTAACATGCCAACTTTTATGTGTGATACAATTGTAAAATGACTAAGGAAAGGAATGAATGGCCTTCGGTCTTTATAGAATCTAGAAAGGCAGGAAACTTAGAAATGCTTTTACTGTCATTACAGTACTAGGGATTGAATGAAAGGCCTTCACACTAAGATAAATCCCCAACTTTTTTTGTTTTGAGACCAAATCTTGCTAAGTTGCCCAGGCTTGCAGTTCTCCTGCCTCAGCATCCCAGAGTGCGGGGAGTGCAGGAGTGCACGGCTGTACTTGGTGAAACTTGTAAGTTCAAGTTATGATTTGAAAAATTAGGAAAGATAACAAGCTTCAGCCTTAGCTGTTGTTAAATGTATGTGAGTAAAAAGACATAACCCAACCTAGTTTGTCATTTAAGCCTGAACAAGGCCTGATGTAAGCTGTGTGCTTTGAATGTATTGTTTTTACACCACATGTAGGAAACAGCTTAAGGTCCTCCCTTAAACTCTAAATAGTGTGTGTGTTATCCCTTGCCAACAATCTGTTCCTTCTTCTGTGTTCTTTACATTATAAGGTATTTTGTTATAGGTTTTTTTTTTGGGGGGGGGGAGAAAAAAGCAATACTAACTACTTTTGGTTACTATAATTTTGTTTGCTTGTTTAGAGTCGGGGTCTCACTGTGTAGCTCAGGTTGGCTTTGAACTCACAACAGTCCTCCTGTCTCAGCCTCCCAAGTGCTGGGATTACAGTTGTGAGCCACCATGCCCAGCCAGTTACTATACATTTAAAAATATGCATAGCCATTGTGAGTCCATCTTTAAAATTGAAGAGTTTGATTAAAGTGTTTTATTATTTGAAAGGACTTATGTCTATGACTGTTCTGCCACAAATGATTTATTCTCCTGATATGCAGTTTAAAACCACCAAATTAAAAGAAAACTAGAGTATGTTTTAGAACACAGTTCATGGCACACGATTCACACTTCTGTTCTTTCCTTAGCATATTTTAGAAATGCTGGTAACCCTCATCTTGAAGTCATTGAAGAGACTGTGTTGGCTTTGCAGTCTGACCGGGACCAGGATGTTTCCTTTTTTGCCACCCTAGAACCAAAGCAGCAGGATGTAACAGACACTACTGGCCTGGAAAAGCGAAATTAACTCCTTGGTGATGCTTTGCAGGCTGGTGGCTTCACGCTTGGCACCTGTGGCTTGGAACTTGCAGGTGAACTGAATGTTCCACCTGCTGAAGGAGAAGAGATGTGTGACCTCAGCCATCTACCCAAGTGACTGACCCTTCACTGTCTGCGGCTGTGGACGGAGCCCCAGCTAGGGACTTTTTCAGGTGGCCAAGACCAGTGTTGTGCCGCCTGCACTTCCAGGCCTGACGGGGCCAGTCTGTGCAGAGGTTGTGGGGCACTGGTGGGCATTGGGCCTCCGTGCCATCTGCCTGCCTACCAGCGATTTCTCTGTGACAGATTGTTATTGGATGTCCCCTTGGCCCCAATCAAGTAGCTTATCACATGCTCTTAATTCTTTAACAGACCTGCATATTTACTTCCCTTATGCTTACTTATAAAATCTAGTGTATGATGTTATGTTTTATTTTTAACTGAAATACTGTATATATGTAAATAGCCCTTAACAGGATGAAAATATCAATATTAGCCTCCTGTTAGTGAGCTGAAACAGCACATCATGTAAATTTATGTGCCACTTTGAGTTGCTGCAAATATAAACCAGTTTGTTTACTATTACACAGTGTGATAAATCTTTTTTTTTCTTCAGTACTGGGGATCAAACTCAGGACCTTGTGTTTGCCAGGCAGCACTTACACCACTGAGTTATCTTCCCGGTCCTTTGATAAAGAAATCTAAAGAGTGACTTACTGTCGTCTTTCAAATTCTGTCCTTTTGTTATCAGCTGTACTTGGAGCAGCTCCAGAAGCCCTCAGCGCCCCCTTCCTGCGGGAAGTCTATGCACAGAGATGTGGGCTGGGCCTGGCTAGGGCAGGAAGCTGGAAGTGTTTGCATTTTTATGTGGATATATTGTTTGTAACATGTGTATGAACTCAGGAGGGAAACTGATAGTTGAGATGCGTGGGCATTGACTTCAGGGCTTTAAGAGCTCAGCAGCAATAAATAGGAAACCATAGTTCAGATCAGAAATTGCACAGCAAATCCCAGTTGATTTAAGTTGACGTCAGTGCTGGGGACTTTAGAATTCATGCTTTAAAATGTTGTATGGAGAGAAAATGCCCTGGAATTTAACTTGGCCATTCAGTGACTGTTAATCAGGGTTCCAAAACACCAGCTTCAGTTCTGCAGGCGCACAGGCTGCTGCCATTTTTATTTCTGCTTTTAGCTCCCCAAAGGCGCGGGAGTGGGGGTCCCAGGAACTGGCTGCAGAGGATGTGGGAGCTGTTTCCAGGTTTCCCTCTTTTCTTGTATGTCATTTATTTTTTTTAAATAAAATGTCTGAGACTGTATTGAGTTTCCTGGTAAAAAGCATATCCCTTTTCCAACCCCCAAATTCCATTGATGTGATTCTTTAAAGAGGAGGGAAACTGTCGGTGCTACAGAAAATAAGGTATGTATGAGTGAATTTCAAGCCAGGGTAGCAACAGCATATTTGGCAGAAAATTCATTAAATTAGAGATTACATTAAAAAAAAAAGACAATCTTGTATTTAATACTTGCCCAAAGTAAATAGGTGGTTTTGTTTTGATATCATGAAATTTTTTAGATTTTTGTTTTCTAGGAAACAAGGTTGTCATGTTGTTAAAGTCTGTTGATTTAGCAGCAGGTCGAATTACTTAATTGTGATCTTGTTTTTATACAGAGCTCAATAGTCCCTAAGGAGAACAATGAGCTTCAGCTGGTGAGGGGTAGCCCTGGCATGCTGAACCTCAGCGTGGCTCGTGAGACTAGACACGCTGGCCAATGACCTCGATTTCAGTTCATATGTTAAGATTGTCTGTCGTTTAATACAAATGCCTTTCCAGTGCATTTTGTTTTTAATGGTTGTTATTTCTTTGCAAAGAAAAAAAAAGTTTTTTAAAGCTTCAATTTTATTCTTCTTGTTTTGTAACAACTGGGAGTTATTTGAAATCGTTCTGGCGCCCCTGCCCTTTCCCGGCCTCGTCCCCCTTCGCCTGGCCACTGGTAGCTTTCAGCTCACAGGAGCCACTTTAACTGGAGCCCACAAGTGCGCTTCTGGCTTGCCTGCGCTCAGGCAGTTGGTCTTCGGCAGAGACTGCCAAACACTGCACTTCTGCTTCCGAGGCGGCTGGGAGCCCTCAGGCCGCCCCCCAGGTGGACGCCCCCAGTTGAGCATGTCAGGGTTCTTCTCGCACCTTCCCCCCAGGAGTGACCATTTTTAAATTGGAGGGCTTGATGCCGCTTTGCAAATGTAAATGTCCTGTCTGGGTGCCAAGTCCTCCACCAGTCCGGAGGGCTCTGCTGAAGGGAGTCGTATTTCTGCAGTAGAGGGTTTTCCCTTTATGCTGGAAATATTGTTGAGCCCCGCTTCACAACTCTGTAGACACGCATATTTTAGTTTCTTATGCATAATTCCTCCACATAGTTCGCTGTAAATTATGCAAAGATTGTATTTCAAACAGACCCGGAAAAGAGGGGCCAAGTTTCCCAACAGCCGCAAGAACCCACCCTCCCGTTTCCCAGGCAAAGAAAAGACAGGGGCAGTGGCTGGAAGCTGCGGAGGAGGGGCTGGACCTGGCCGGCACCAATCTCTCTGCTTTTCAGGGCGGCTGTGTCCATTTGCTTTTACTTAAGAATCTAAGAGCTCTTGAAGCTGCTTCTTTGTCCCCAGGCAGAGCGTGGTGCTGCGGGTGGTAAACCATGCTGGTTCTGGGGCTCCCACACGCGCGGGGATGGGGGAGAGTTGGTGGGGGGGGGGCGGAGGACGACCTCCCGAGCCCCGTGTGGAGGCGGCTCCTAGCGCAGGCTTGGGCGTCACAGTCGGGCTGGGCGCAGGCGGCGGGGGCGTTGATGACGCGCGGCCACCGCACTCGAGCAGGAATGACGCGCGCGGACAATGTGGGCAGCTGCGGGGGCGAGAGGAGCGTGGACTAAGAAGCCCTCGGGGGACCCCCCTGCCCGCGATCCTGTGGCAGGCAGGCTGAGCGGCACGGGGGCCCTGCGGTCGCTGGACGTGGCCCCCTCGGCCCAGGTCTGCGGGCGAAGCAAGCAGCTGGCCAGTGACCCGCAGGCGCTTGACCTGGTCCCAGATGTCTTCTTCCTGCGGATTAGGTTGGAGGAGACTGGGGAGATGTTCCGCATGGCCAACTGCCGCAGCGACATGACCGTGCGAGAGCTCAAGGAGGACCTGGACCTGATGGCCGGCATCCCCTTCAACCTCCAGCGGCTGCAGTACCTGGACCAAGGTGTCTCCCACCCGACCCACTCCTACCTTACAAGCGCTCCCTCAAACCCGGGGGTACCTGGACCATTTCTGATGGAGTCCCCAAGGAAAACCTACCTTTAGGAGGGCCCCAGATGTCCAAGTAAACCCCAGCTACCTTGAAACCCTAGTTGGGAGAGCTACTTGGGGTTGTGACCACATAGGGACTTCCCAAGCCCAGACACACTGAGTTCGCATTAGACCCCAAATCCCAAAGCAAATCTGCAGTGCAGTCTATATTAGGCAACATGTATCTACCTTGAACAAATCTTGTTCCTACTGGATCCCCAGATCTCAAAGCCACAGAAGGACAATCCATTGCAGCTTCTTCATAAGGGACCCAAATCCTCCAACCACCCAGATTCACTTAAGACTATAAATCTGAAGCAACATGTGTTCTCATTAGGACCCTAACATCCAGGGCAAACTTGCCACTTCTTCAGAATCCGTTGGAGATACCTCACAACCCTCTGTAGACACATGATTTAGTTTCTTACCCATAGTTCCTCCAGGTGCTCACACCCCAGCTGATCATGCAGACTTGTGACCATCAGCAATGCAGTTACTCTAACCTTCTGTGCCCATGCCGGGGTGACACAACTATCGTGACCTCAGGACCCCAAAACCAGCCTGCCCAAGACTGAACCCCAAATATCCAGGCTAACCCATCACTACCTGAGAACGCTGAATCCTTCGGCAACCGTGTCCACATGAGGGCATGAAATCTCAAAACAAACCTTCCTTCAGGACCCCAAAGCCAAATACAGGCTTGGCTAAACCTGAGCCCCAAATCCCTAGGCTAGCCATATGACCACCAGAACCCGGAGTCCTCCACAAGGTTGTCTGTCTACACAGGGATACTAAAGCCCAAAGCAAACTTCAGCTGCCCAAGGCCCCATGCACTCCACACACTGCCACTTCTGCACCGCAGGTCCCCAAGCTGTCCTTTGGCACAGCAGAACCCTAAGCCTAGGGTGGCTCTCACATCACAGCCCTCACGCAGAAGAGCTATGCATTCTGAGCCCAACCTTCATCTCACTGTCTGGGCATTACACCCCAGCCTATCAGCCACTTCTGCCTAAGGGTGCCCAAGCCCGCAATGCACCTTGCTCATTTCTGGACCCCAAAATTCAAAGCCAACCCTGTCCACATCTGGATACCCTCTGTCCACATATGAGAGCTAGTCCCTGAGTTCATCATGACCACCTCAGAACCCCTAAGTCCTCATAGGAGTTTCAGGAATGAGACAAATCTTACCCACAACAGGACATCAAAACTCAAGTCAAACCTACCCATAGCTGAACGCCTAACCTCCACAGAAACCATCAGCACTCTAAGACAGAAGCCAAACATGTCCATTCAGAAAGGCAAGGTTCAAAGCAAGGCTTGTGCCAGGACCTTAGTACTAAAAGCAAACTTTGTATTTGGTACTCAAATCTTTGAGCCAGAACCTGCCCATCCACACCAAGATTCTAACCAAACCCCGCCGATATCAAGACACTTAAATCCTGGAGCAGATGCTATTACCATGAATAACCCAAATCTCAAAGCAGATTTGCTTTACCCCTAACCCCCAGAGACCTACTATCCAGGGGATACATGAGAACCTTAAATCCCAAGACAAGTCCTGGCCATACAAGGAGTCTACATCACAGAACAGATTTCCCCCAAACCTTGTTTTCATCAGAATCCCAAGTCCAGAATGAATTCTGTCTGCATTTCAATCCCCAGTGTTGACACTAACCCAATCTACATCAGAATGCAGAATTCAAGTTGTGTCCTTGCCCAAGAGCTCAAAGCTATGCCAACCAGACTCAGAACCCAGTCCCTATAGCTCACCATCCCTAAATCAGGATCCCAAGGCACCCTATCCAGACAAATCCCAGGGGAGGCCAAGGATCCTATAGACTCTCTTCTCCCTCTATCCATCTCCTTCCCCCCACCAGAGGTCATGACTTTCCCAGTTCTTATACTATTTAGGATGTGAGAGCAGGATTGAAGCCCAGGGTGGGGAGAGGCTCCATCCTCTCCTCACCCAGCTGAAAGCAATGCAAAGCACTTCAAGAAAATAATGGGGAAAAAAATATCTGTGTTGCTGCACAGAAGGCGAAGCGCCGATATCAGCAAGACTGCAGTCGGATTACCCTTCCCTCTGTGGACAGCATGGACTTGGGAAGCCTCCGATGCGTAGGGAAGGCCAGAAGCTCCTTTCTTTGCATTCTTGCAAGCAAGCTGACCATTTTTCATGCCATATTGTCCTGTAGGAGTCTCAGAAGAGGCTCTTGGGCATTTTGGAGGCTTTATTTAGCAAATCTTGAGTCTAGTCTGCAGTTAACATAAGAATAAAGTGAATCATTAAGGCCTAAGAGCTCCCCAACAAGCAATTGGAAAATTATGTATCCCCAACTACCAATGTCTGGACCCCCTCTGTTCATTTATTTTCACTGATGAGCTATGCTGAGCAATAAATTCAAGGCAGCTAGGAGGGAGAGAAAGATGGGGTGACTTAACTGTGATGTCACAATGCTATCACTTAGCAGTCACTTAGCAACTGCTGCAAGCTTGACCTCTCTCTGTGTGCAGTCCTTACTGTGCTTGGCAAGCAAGTGAGAAGGTGCAGGGAGAAATTTGGGCTACTGCCCATAAATAATCAACCAACACTTCTTCTGCCCACCTCAGAGGCTGTAGGGAGAAGATCAAATGAGATCATGTGTGTGAAAATCCTGAGATGCACAAATCTAAAGGGGTGAGCAAATTCATGAGTGGGGGTCACCCTCCACATCTGTTACCAACTTGGATAATTTATTTAGCTGCTGATAATCAGTGCTGGAGCCCCAGGCAGTGACAGCTTTGTAAAACAGATGAGCTGCAACTTCGCTAGGAGCACATCCTCTCTTCATGCCTGCGTATCCCGCAGTATTTCTGGTAGTTAGGAAGTCAAGTTGTCTTTACACTCATTACTTATTATCCTCCGCTTTCAAGCCACACTCAGGACCCGAGGTAACAGGTCTGCAAATCAGTACGCCTTGTGTACACCCACGCTCTGGAGAACGGCCGCCCAAGTCAGCTAGGAAGCCGCTCTGCCCAGGCGTGTGGACAAGCCTTGATGTGCGCAGGCAGATGGAGGCCCGCTGGCCTTGGAAGGTTGTCATGGGGACTCAAGGATGCGGCATTGATCACAAGCACAGAGGAATGACTAAAGTACCTGGCACATGGGCCCAATGCCACCCCTCCATCAGGGAAGAAGAACCTTCGGGAATTCTGCCCCTTAGAATACAAGGTGACTTGGCCTGGGCACATCTGAGATTTTATGTTTGCCATTGCTTATGACAGAAGTGACTTGTACTGTTATCTTCAAGACTGGAGGTGGCCACCATGCTTCCAAGTGGGCATGTGCCAAATAGGTCAACTAGGCCCAGCTGCCCTTTCTGAAAATGTTCTTCATGCCATTCTCTCCACTGCTGCTTGCAGCCTTCCTCAGGGTCTGGATTCCTGCCACACCTGTGTCTCGGCCCGCTCTTTCACAGGAAGGAGGTGCCTTGCTGGGTGACAATGGGCAGAGGAGCTCTGGCCTCCAGGTGTGGCGAATGTCAGCCTTGGCTTCTTATGTCACCATAAGAAGTCTACTTGGGACCGTCTTGTCCCCCAGCAGCCATCAGCAATATGTGGAGCCATTTTTGACTGTGAAATCGGTGATAGGTACAGTTGGCTTCTGCTGGGTAGAGGCTGGACCTGCTGCTGAATGTCCTGCAGGTAGTAGGACAGAACTATTTCTTTCAAAATGTCACTGGTGCCATGTCTGACAAGCCCTTCCGCAGGCCATCATTTGAATTATCCAACATTTTTTTTTTTTTTTGTCAGTCTCCTCTTTAGTCAGCTAATGGCAGCATTTCAGGAGGAGTTGGTATTTTAGTTGAACGTGTATAACTTGTGTAGGTACATGTTTCCTGGCCTATAATACATAGTTACTTCAGGCTTAAGTAGCTCTTTGTATAGAGTTTTTACCTCAGAAAATTACTTTACCGACTTGTATTCTTTTTCACAACAGGACAAGCTATAATTACAGAATTTTATAAATTGTAGACATTGTTTGTCTGATTGTGTGCGTGTGTGTGTGCGCGCGCGCGCGTGTGTGTGTGTGTGTATGAGCACACACACGCACTCCTTTGGTCCAGCTTCTGTCTGAGCTGAGCCAAATTAATTTTCTAAAAAGCATTAACGACAGCAAACAGACTCATGTGGAATCATCAAATGAGACTTTTCAAGATTCTAAAATTATTTCCGCGATATTTAAGGTCAGATAATCTCTTAGCCAGTGTAATAGTCTGTCTGTAATGCACAAATTGTTTTAAAGGAAAACTTGTTCCCTGTAGGAGATTTAATGGATGACACTACCCTGAGGTTCCATGACATCATTCCGGGTGGAGTTCTTTCTCTATGTATCTGGCATCATGACGGCTGGACAGATCTGGTGGTGGCAGCAGTGGAAGGGGACCCCAATAAGGTGTCTTTGTGCTTCTTTGAAACAATGTTACATGAAGCAACCATAAACTGTGAAGGAAAATCAGGCTTTGGTATGAATATTTGAGTCAAGGCTTCAGAGTAGGAAAAAGAAAAAAGATAAGGACCAAGTCAGGATTATCAAATTCCATATCAAGTGTCTCCTTTCCCTCTGGGTTTATGATTTTACTGGGTTTCTTTATGGATTATAATACACTGTCCCCAAGGACTCAAGGGGACCTATTTTCCCTTCCTATGGCTAGTCTAAAAAGTTGAAAATCTAACACTACTGAAGAAGTCCAGATTATTAAGGTGCAGTGCAGTGCAGTGCAAATCTGTGTGTGACAAGGACACAGGGGTCCACTCTTCTCCAGGGCAAGTCCAGATTTTGGGGATGGCAAGAGGCATGGGCTGTTTCCAAAGCTATTGCTGGGCCCTGTGGGGCTCTGGACCAGGTGGGGAGGGAGCGCAGCAACCAGGAGGTTCCTGATCAGGGAATATGACTCGCTGGCTCCACACAAGCGTACTTTCTAGAGAACAGGTATGGTGGGGAAGAGGCGCTGGAGCTCCCGCGCTGGGTAGGTGTCCGAGAGCTGCTGGGCTTTGGCCTGGGAAGGCCTGGGGGTGGCTGGGGATGCTGCAGGAAGGGGTGGGGACCCTGTCCTGTCCCAGCTTTTGCACATCTTCCAGTACCTTCCCCACCGTTCCTCTTTTGTGCCTGTCTCTCAGTCCCATCTCTCCTCTTCCATGAAGGATTTCATCCGAGTTCTGCTTTTCTGGCTTTTGCTCTGGGTGTGGAGCTATTTTGCTTGGCCTGAGCTCCTGAGTCAGAACTGCCATTGCCTCTGTCCCATGTCTGCCTCTCCTCTGTTCCCTTCTGCTTGGCTCCCCCACCTGACCCCAACACCCAGGGACCCCCATAGCTTTTCTCCCACGCTTGATTCACCCTGAGATGGTTCTGTGCTGCCTTGTTCATCTGGGGGTGAGTTCAGAGTGTCCAAAAGGCAGCAGGGACAGTGGCCACAAAAGCAGACCAGAAGGCCAGAATCCATCATGTCCCCAGGAGGACTTTCCTTGTTCCTGGGCTCCCCTCTGGGTCCATATTGTGATGGCTGATGGCTCACTTACCGACCACAACCACCTTGCCCTGGGCATCGGCAGAGCCAGTTTCTCTCTTCCAAGTGTTGACAGGAACAGCTTTCTGCCTCCCCAGCCTGGCTGGCGGTGCCTGCACGTCCTTCACCCCCCTACCGTGGCATTTCCCACCTTCTCCACCAAGCATTAGGACTTACACCTCTCTTTTCCCATCATGGATCATAACTCGGTTTAGGGTCAGGTAAACTTTCCTCCCGGCAATCCCTGTCAGCCTCTAGCCTCTCACACCTTGTTTTCTAGAACAATCTGCACTCCTGGGAATAACCACACTGCGATTCTTTTGCCCAGCTGTCCTGTCTTGGGATCACTGAAGATTCTTTCTACCGAACGGCAAATTCCGAACGTCTTGAGGGTGCAAAGTGGAAGCAGTGGACGTCTCAGAGGGCTTTTGTGGCGCTGTATGTCACCTCCCACAGAGGGCATTTTGAGGCTGTGCGGTACCTTCTAGAACATGGTAATTGCGGACGAATTTTATCATAGCTAAAGTCGGGGTGGGCACATTATTGTCTCTTCCTGGTCTCTTCTGGTGGCCTCCTGGACCAGACTGTTGTCACCCCTTAAGCAGGGCCCCTGCTGTCTGGGTCCTTCCTAGGAATGTATGTGCCTTCAGGATGTACCAGCTGGAAGCCATGTCCTTCTCTGAACCACACCTCTGGAATGTGCAGGACACTGAGCCAAAGAGTGTGGCCACAGGGTTTCCTTGCATGACATTTCCCAGGAGACAGGCTGCTGGGAGCACCATGTGCTGTTCGAACCTAGAATTCTGCCACGGGCCGCACTGGCTGGGCCCAGCTGCGGCAGCTGTGTAGGGGGTGGGAGGCTGTGAGCTCTCCATCCTTTCACCTCTTCTGATTGTTTCCTAAGCAAGCAGACATCCCCAGCTCTCCCCACTCTCTATTTAAGGGCAACCATATGTCTCTCTCCTTTTTCCTCCCAGTATTGGGAATTGAACTCGGGACCTTGCACTTGCCAGGCAGGCACTTATGCTGCTGAGCTATCCCCTGGGAACCTCTCCATGTCTTTTTGTCCATAGAAACAGAAGCCTTAGCCAGCGGTGTCTCTGAACAAAAGTAGTTTGGATGAACATCTGCAGGAGTGTCCTTTATTCTCTCTGGGTATGGGATATTTGGGAAGGAACGCTATCTGCTAAGATGAGAGTCATTCAAAAACAACAGAGGCTAGCCGGGTGTGGTGGCATGTGCCTGTAGTCTCAGTGCCTTAGGAGGCTGAGGCAGGAGGATGCAAGTTTGGGCAACTTAGCCACCTAACAAGACTGGTGTGTGTGTGTGTGTGTGTGTGTGTGTGTGTGTGTGTGTATTTTAAACATATGGCTGGGCATCGTGGTGCACACCTGTAATCCTAGCACTCCGGAGCCTGAGGCAGGAGGATGGCTGTAAGTCAGAGGCCAGTTGTCTACAAACTGAGTTGAAGGCCCTCTGAACTGCATAATGAGACCCTGATTCAAAGAGTCAGAAAAAGAAACTAAACACAAAACAAAAAGTCATTCCAAAAACAAGTTCTAGGGATAAAGTTCAGTGCAAAGACCCTGGGTTCCATCCACAGTACCGAAAGAGAAAGCCACTTTAGACTATAGTGTAGATGGCCCAGGCCACCGTAAGGAAGGCCGTGCAGGGGGAGCGTGCACCAGGGACTCCCCCCACTGCACCCGCACCACATCCCTCTCCTGCCTGCTGTCCTGCGGCCTCTCTCTCCCAGCCTGAGCTGGAAGCCAGATGACAAGGCTGAGTGTTGGGCCCATAAACGTCTGTGGCGGGGCGGGTGCCGCCGCTGCATTCTCTGCCTCCTCCACCACCCTTCGCTTCTCTCTGGTAGAAGATGAAATATGGGCTTGCCACAGCCCAGTAGTCCTTTAAGCCCATAAAAAGTCATTTTCACTCTGATAGAACTGTGATATATTTGAAGGCACTGGTTAAAAATGACAGCCGGCTTTGCAAAGTTTCCCGTCCTCTGCAGGCGCTGCTTGGGAGGAGAGCTGAGGCCCGTGCTGGTTGTGAGAGCCTATTTAAAACTTTGCCCCACCAACCAACCATAGCTCATAGGAAAGGGCTCCAGAAATGTCAGCTGAATTTAATTGAATTGCTTTGTTTTCTGTGTTGTGATATTTGTTACTCAGTATGTGATACAATGTAACGAGTCTACACAGGGGCACATGGCGGGAACCATCTGTCTCCTGTTTCTGCTGTGAGGGATTTGGTGGAGGTGAGAGCCATCCATGGGTCAGGCGGCTGGCCGTCTGTCACCTCTCCAGGCCCCGCACTATGTGCCCCAGTGAAAACCATGCTGACCAAAACAAGTGTGTTTCTGCCTACGTGGAGTTTAGGAGAAGTGCATAGTCTATTAGTAATAATCCCAGGGTCTATCCATCACAGACAGGGGTGCTGAAGATGAGAGGAGGCTGCTGAGTATGTGCAGGAGGCGGTGTGGGGAGGGCAGGCTTTGGAGGGGTCTTCAGGGAAAGTGAATGAAACCCAAAGGAGTGTGAGCTCTGTGGGGGGAGGTGGGTACCGCTGCAGGAGACATGGCACATACAAAGGGCCTGGGGTGAGTGCTGAGCAGGGCCCGTTGGAGGGGAGGCAGGAGGCAGGTGTTCCTGGAGCCAGGAGTGGGGTAGGAAAAGCAAGGAGGTGGCAGTGCCGGGTGAGGACGGGAATGTGAGTACTGGGTCCAGACCCTTTCCACAGAGCTGCCTCCTCAGCCCTTTGGCACAGGGTCTGGCTCAGTTGCTAAGTTGCCCAGGCTGGGCTCACACTCGGATGTTCCTGCCCCAGCCTTGCAGGGTGCTGGGTTCCCTGAGCCTCTCTCATGACAAGGATCCTGGCCAGCACAGCCCAATCCACTCCTCTGTCTTCCAGGAGCCAGCTGCCTCAGCAGGTCCCCGGTGGGCAGGACAGCCCTGCACGTGGCCGCGGCCATGGGCCGCCTGGACTGCATCGCTCTCCTGCTGGAGCACGGGGCGTCCATCTACGACAAGGACGCCCATGGGGAGACCCCCATTGCCACTGCCCGCCGCCTGCACCGTAAGCAGAGCGAGCGGCGCATGTTCCTCCTGTACAGGTTGGCTAAGTCGGGGGCCAAGGGCCGCAGCAAGCTGAAGGTCTTCAGGCAGGCAATGCCCAGCTGGGGGCTGGGAGGACCCTGACATGGCTCCTGGAAGGCCTGGGGCAGGGCGCAGTGGGGGGCTGTCCAGAGCTCAACCCCACCAAGGCCTCCACCACAGCCATCTGAGCAGAAAAAAAAGACTCCGCTGATTCAGCCCCCAGCGTGCTGTCCTGCTTGCCCAGGGCTCCAGGAGGGTGTAGAGTCCTGCATTGATTTAGTAATTTGTTAGCGACCTCGCAGGTGCTGGTGCCAGCCTGGAATTCTAAGCTATTTTGTACATTGTGTCCAATCCCACTGTTTGGGGTGATAGGAAACCAATTACCTCCTCTGTTTTCTGGAGACCGTCTAATGCACCGGCATAATAGGGGTAATAACAGTAATGACAAGAGAGCTATTGTTATTGTACAAAACAAGTGCCACAGACGTCGGGAGGTCGTGCGTCGTGTGGGCTGTGAATTTCAGTTGGTGAAACCTGTGAAACGAAACGCTGCCCTGGCTGGTAATGTTCCAGACGTTTGGCCAAGCCATCTCTGAGCCATCTACTGACAGATACAGTCAAGGGGCCCAAGTAACAGGGGAGGGGATGGCTGCTGCCCCTTGTCACCCTCACTGAGGGGGACTTGCTGGCCTCAGGTATGGTGGAAGGTGCAGCAGGTGGCGTTCTCAGAGCAGAGAATCAAGCCGCCTCCTCTTCCGGTTGCCCCAGCAGTGCCCCCGGAGCTTTCTCCACCCTTCCTACCTTCTGGCAGACCCTTGCGGTGGTCTACCCTTAACTCAGGCCTTGGTCCTACTTTCCACCGGGGCCCCCTGGCCCTGAGTGGGGAGAGCCAGGCATGCCACAGCAGGGAAGATGAGCCGAAGACTGCCAGATCCTTCGAGAGCTTCCAGAGCAGAAGCCGAGCTTTCTGGCAGCGGAACTCCTGGATGTTTAGTGTCAGCCTGAAGTTTTGAAGAGCGAGGTGTGAAGGGGGGCTCTCCCAGGGGACTGCCGTTCCCTGTCACACTTGATTTGCTTCATTGGAAAAAGGGCCAGACACAACCTAAGTTCCCTAGGGAGGATTTTCAGCCTGAAGCCACAGCTAGCGAACAAGCACAGGCCCTGTGGGGTGACCCGCGTCGCCCCTACCTCCCCAGGGGTTTATGGTTCCTGAGAGCACATCCTGCAAGTCGTCCATTGCTGAAACGCGTGGCAAAGGTCCCTTCACACCACAGTTCTGTTTGCAACCACTTACATTCCAATAACTGGATTTGGCTTTTAAATTAATGGGCCGTGTTTCCTGCTGTCACAGCCAGGAAGATCTGTGTCGACGACGTGGTCTTGCACAGTTTATGTGGCTGGGCCCATCTGTTTGACAATAATAGTCAAGAAAAGAAAAGTTTAGCAGCCACACAGAATGGAAACCCTGCTCCTGGCACATGCACGCACTCTGGTGTCGATAAGTAGACATGCAGCAGCACAGCCTGCTGGGCCAGTTCCCGCAGCTAGCGAGCTGGTGCTGCGGGGCATGGGCCCCTCTTAACCGGTGGCATCAGTCCAGGATGTGTGTCTGGCATGAGCGCAGCCCAGCTGTCTTTGTCGTTGGCAGAGCCAAGTGCCTGGCCCTGGGGCCCATGACTTGGGGGGCAAGCGCTGGATCTTTACAGGCCCCTGATTCAGCAAGACTCTGGGCAAGTTCCAGGCTCTCTGTGGTGATGGTTGGGGTCAGTCTGTGTGCAGGCTCATTTGAACACACTCCTAGGAGCTGGGTGATCATTGCTTAGAACAGTCTGGCCACCCTGTTGGGGACGGGGGTGCAGCTCTGTGGGAGAGCCCTTGCCTAGCCGTGTTGGGCCCTGGGCAGCATAAAAGCTAAAACAATGATCAAATAGCCCGCCTCTCCCAAAGCCCCCCCCATCGCATGGAAATCAGTCCGGGTTGCACCTGTGCTGGTGAACCTATGGCACGGGGGCTGCAGCAGACTGCAGGTATCACTGAGGGCTCGCAGAGGGGTGCTGCCCCTACCACCCACAGAAAACCTGCTGGGCAGGTGGTTGACATGCACTAGCAAATTTTGGAGCTACTTTGCTACATGTGCACTTGCACGTTGGGGTTGCTTTACATACCTGCTGCTCTAGACTCTTGGCCACTCTGGGGACCTCTGAGCGCCTGGGGCTCGGGCCCACCAGGCTTCCAGCGCCCTGCCTTCTCTCCCCTGGGGCTTCAGTGCCAGCTTTTCTTATCAACATGGAGCAAGAGTCCTCTTGGGCTAGTTTCTCCCTGACACCTTGGGGCACCAGCCAGACAGCAAGATCAGACTTTGGGAAGAAACAGGCTTGCTGATGCTGCCTCACAGCATCCTGCTTTGGGACTCTGGGGGGCCGGGTGTGTGACCCAGAGCCTTAACTTCCTCATGCAGTGCGCGTGTCCCCTGCTTCTCACCAAGCTGGTCATGTTGGGGGAATGCACAGCTGCTGGGAATGGAGCCCCCAAGACCCAAGGCCCCGGCAGCCTGAGCCTGCAGTGCCCCGGGACACACCTGGCCTTGCATCTTCCAGACCTGGTCAGAATTCTCTGCCATTTACCATTTGGCACCAGGCCACGTCTGTACCTCTTAGAGCCTCAGTTTCCTCCTGTGTCATATTTGCATAATGAAATCTGTCCCCTGTTGTCACTAGAGGGATTAAATGCAGGGCACAGAACTGACACTTGAAAAATGGTAACCATTATCATTATTATCACAACCACCACTTAATTTGCTTAAAATGTTTACTCACTGGGAATCAATACATTCCCTGTTTCCAGAGAGCCTCGTAAATTCTTCTACAATAAGAGTCTCTGTCTAGAACTAATAATTCCCCCAAGTGGGAGATGAATAATTTCCCTTGCACTTGTTGATTCTGATAGCAAGCAGAGGGGGCCTTCTCCGCAACTTGCGCACAAGTGCGTTCTGAACTCGGCTGGTTCTGCAGGAGAGGAAAACAAGCTCCTGGGGAAGAGGAAAATTCCAGTCACCGGGCTCTGCCTCCGCACTGCGCACTGACTGCCGAAGCAGCCAGCAGAGGGCACAGAAACCCATTAACATTTAGAAAAACACCGGTGTTTGTGCTCATCGCAAATGTCAGAGATGTCGCAGACTGTGCCACTCAGAAAACTCGAGAGCCGGGCGGCGGTGGGGCTCGCAGGTGGGCGTTTCAGCCTGAACCTGGGACTGTCGCCAGGCGGGCACATGGGCCCACAGTGGGGCGCACGCGAGGGTCTCGTGGCATGGCAGAGGACCTGCAGCCCTGTCCCTGCAGCCCTGTCCCTGCAGCCCTGTCTCTGCAGCCCTAGCTCTGCGCCTCTCTTTGACAAAAGGCTCCACCGTGTGGTCGACAAGGAAATCACAAAGCAGCACTTTTGCTGGTGCGGGCGGCATGTGTCAATTCACAAGTGGAAAAATAATCACATCTGGGCCCCGCCTGGGTATGTGTGTGCACGGAGGGCCTGTACAGCTTGCACCCCTGTGAGCTGGCTCTCGGTCTGCAAGCATCAGAATGCTCCGACCCAGCCCAGCCACCGTCCTATAGAGCCCGGGACGGAGTAGGACAGGTTGGCCAAGTCCGGGACAGCTGTTCTTAGTGACAAGTGCCCACCATGGGGCTCGGGGCGGGCGGGGGGTTGTTGCCCAGCTATTAAGAAATGACTGACTCTGCATGGAGAGGCCAAGAGCCAGTCACGAGGCGCTGCACGTGATGCGTCAGGCCGCGGAGGCAGCAAGTTGCCTAGGAGATGCGTGTGTGCTCGCTGAGTTACGATGTTAGAGGCAGACCCAATAAACGTCTCTGTGTGTATCTGAGCAGAAAGGCTGGGGTCAAAGGCAAACCCAGGCTCCTAGCGCTGCGTGAGGCGGAGGGGGTGGGCTTGATGCGCCTGTGCCTGCCAACCCTGGGATGTGGCTCTGCGCCTTGGGAAGGCGCGGGAACCGCAGCACCGTGGAGGCTTCAGTCCTGTGCAGCTGGTACCTGTCTACTTCCGGAATACTTTATTACATCCTCCCAACCTCTTTTCTGTTCAAAATCATCTCTTTCAGTCTCCCTCCACCCCTAAACCACCAGTGTCCACCTCTGTCAATGTGGGTTGTACACTCACATAAGTCAAGCCACGTGTATGTGGCCTCTGGTGTCTGCCTCCCCAGTATCGTGTTTTTGAGGCTTGACTTCATTTCTTTCCATGGATCTACATGAAGATCCATGGTATCTCTGCTTCATTCCTTTTCATGCCTGAGTAATACTCTATGGTGGACCCACTGGCCCATCATCCCTCAACTGGCAGACTGGTGGATTGTTTCCACCATTGCAATGGTGCTCAAGGCCTGGCGTGGGTTTGTGATTTTACTTCTCCCCGGTACACACATAGGAGGAGCAATTCTAACAGAAGAACTGTAATTTTAAAAAAGTACATTAAAAAAAAAAAGTATAAAAAAGACAGGAGAAAGAAATCCCCTCCAGGAGTCCAGAGGCTGGTGTTCAGCAGTCCTGGTCAGGTACCTCCTCCTCCGTCTTTCCTGTGGCCCTGGTAGGCCCATAGCTCCAGTGGTAACAGAACGTGGGGGTTCATAGAGTGCATGGCAGGCCTACCACCTTTAAGGAGTTGGGGGAGTTCAGAGCAGAGCCTGAAATTCCACCTTCCTAAGGCAGCCCTGAGCAGGCTCTGTTCCGCGGCCATTTGTCGCTGGGGACACAGGCTCAGAACAGGCCCGCAGCTTGCCCAGGGACACACAGCACTGGCAGCAGAGTGAAGGCGGATGAGCATCTGCCAGCATCTGTCCTGTGGACCCCCAGGCGGGTTCCCTCTGGGGGGCTGCCAGGCTGGGCGGGGCCGAGGCTGTGCAGCTGGCCTGCGTGGGGCCTCGCGGCGGCCCAGCCGCGTCTGTTCCTCCAGACCTCTGTCCCCGCTTGCCAGGTGCCTGTTCCCAGACCGCAGGGTCGAGGGGTTGGGGTGGGGTGGGGAGCTGGGGGTCTGGGGGACTGGGTGTGGGCTCAGCTGCAGTCCACCTGGGAAAGGCGAGGGCCAGGCAGCACCAGGCCGTGCAGAATGACGATGGAAAGGTCGGAGGTCCTCCGACCCCACGACCTGCTCCTCCCCGGCTCCTCCAAGAGCCCTAGCGCCGGCCAGGACACGCCCCTCGGTCCTGAGCACTTTCTCGCGCTCTCAGTTTTAGAGTCAGAAAGAACACACTTCCGGGTCGGCCTGGAGTTGACTCCCGCCAGGTGGCGCTGCTGTGCACCGCGGTCTCAGCCGAGCGACCACGGAAGACACCAGGGGGCGCTCTAAGACCACAAATCAACTCACCGCACCAGAAAGTTGTTTTAGGTGTCGAGACTTCGACCCCTCCCCCCATCTGAGCTGTGACCCTGCCACGTCCCTTACTTTTCTCTTGTTCCTTATATCCACAGGATTTTCTACTCTTGTTTATTTTGTTCTGTCTTGACCTTTGCACAATTTAAAACATTTAGAAAACCATGTAACTTCATGTAGATCCTATTTTCACATAGAAGTCATAGTACAAAGGTCTGCACACCCCTGCAGAGTCGTCCTCCGGGGCTCACACGCTATGACCTCACAGGCACCAAGGGTTAGAGGGAAACTGCAATTTAAAAAAACCTTCAGGACTTTTTTCTCCCGGCTCCAATGGGGAAAAATTAGTGTCCCTGTTACCCGACTGGACCCGGGGTAGTAAATGTAGCAGGAATGACCGAACCAGCTGCCTGAGGAATTTTCAAGCTGAAGACCCTCTCGCTGTGCTTCTCTAGAAAACGGTAAAGGCGCGCACGCAGGGAAGGGCTGAGGTGTAAAAGGCGCATGCGCTGGAATGACAGTTTTTGCCAAATTACACTTTCAAAGAAACCAACCGCTTCTCCGCGGCGTTCTACAAGCTGCGGTAGATTTCACACCTGGCACGTCCCGCGTGTGGTGTGAGAATTGTACTTAAATAATCCCAAAACGTTTCGCTCTGGTTTTTGTCTGTGTTATCAAATATCTCACTTGCTGCTTGGAACCACCGCGTCAAGTGCTTTTTATTCCCACTGAGCCAGAGGCAGAGGCTGGGGACCCAAAGCTCTCAGCCTTGAAAGGAACGGCCCACCTGAGCAGCTCACTGCGTCCCGGGGCCAGGGGACAGTGGCAAGGCCAGGGAGTGGTGCTTGGGGAGGGACATCTGGTGAGGCCCACAGCTGTCCGGCCCAGTGGGCAAAGTCGAATCCAGACGTGAGATGCAAAAACTCTTAGAGCTTTCTACTTTCCCCCCTTCCCCCTTCCCCCTT
>NW_004524872.1:1577968-1616096 GCF_000260255.1 Octodon degus
ATCTGTTTTTCCACCCCATCTCTTTGAGAGACTTGGGGGCTTTCCTTGGATTGGGGTGCACCCTAATGCAGGGTATTCTCCCGTCCTAATGCAGGACGTATCCCCAGATCCCATCTGCGAAAACCTCTTTTCCAAGTAAGATCACACTAAGGATGAGTGGGTGGGCTCCCGGCTGCCAGCCCATCTTGAGCTGGTCTCTGCGCACATACGGCTCGCACCCCCTAGCAGGGCTGGCTGTGGAGGTCTGGAGGAGGTAGTGGCCTTGGAGGCTGGGCCTTGGCACACAAGGAAGGCAGGTAAGAGGAAGCCAGCAAAGAAGGAAGCGAGGGATGGGCCGGTGAGGGAGGAGGGGCCCCAAAGCGGGAGGATTCAGCCCCCTTGAGCTCTGGAGGGTCTGCCTGCCTCAGCCTCCCGAGTGCTGTGGAGCCATGCACCGCGGAGCCCAGCTCTCAGCTACGTTCAAGCATACCGTTCACTGGCATTAGGGACATTCATGCTGTCCTCCAGCCGTTCCCAAGTCCACCCACAGAACTGGTGAACTGAACATGAGCCAGGCATGGTGGCACACGCCGGTCACCCCAGCACTCCAGCAGCCTGAGGCTGGAGTGTAGCAAGGTTAAGACCAGCGCAAGCAACTTAGCGGAAATTTATTAAGCCAAACCCTGTCTCGGGGCCAGGGATGGAGCTCAGTAGCACAGCACTGTTGGCAAGCACAAGGTCCTGAGCTCAGTCCCTGGAACCACACACAACCCCCGTCCCCACAATCCCGCCTAAAATTAAAAATAGAAGAAGAAAACCCCGGGGCTATAGCTCAGTGCAAAGACACTCCCCTCTCCTTCCCTCCCCCCTTCTCTCTCCCCCATCCCTTCCCCTTCCCTTCCTTTTCCTCCCCTCCCCCTTCTCCCAAAGCACAGCAAACCCCGCACCTCCCTCCCTCCTGCTCACGGGTTTGCCCACCCTACTTGCTTGGATGAGGCCTCTCTCGGCTATGAACGGTCCACATTTTCAGGGTCTCCCATTGAATGGACCACCGCACGAGGGCTGAGCCACGCTCTCCCCCGACTAGACAAGACTGCAGTCCACAGATTTCCACCTCCCAAAACACGCGAGGCCCCCCTCTAAGGGCATCCCACATCTTCCCCTATTAAACCCTTCTCCCCTTTCTCTCACTGGCACAGCTTGAAAATTCTTTTTTCTGCGATGGAAGCCAGCAAACTTACAAACTTATTTAATTTATTTATATTTGTGTTTTACAGAAAACGGAGGCCAGATGGAGCCTTCTCTCCTGATGGGAAGGGCGAGGAAGAAGGAGGAGGAGGAGGAGAGGAGAGAGGTCCCAAGGATGCAGTAAGTTTATTTATCCACTCGGAAGATTGAATGTCACCCGAAAGCCCTCCCTGGTAACTTAGCCGTGAGGCTTGCTTTGGGCCCCAGTGTTCTTGAGACTAGAATGACTTATGCATAATACAAACTTTTTTTTGGTACCAGGATCAAACTCATGAGCTTGCACTTTCCAGGCAGGCACTGTGCCGCTGAGCTATATCCTTGGCTCCTACAAACTTATTGTACAGGGGTGGGTTATTCCATATTTCAGTCATCCTCAGGGACTACAGACCCAACCCAGCGACAGCACCACACACCCAAGCAAGCAATGACAAATGAAGAAGAGGAGCTGGACATGAGCTTCCTGAGCGGATTTTCTGTCCTTCCCGGAACCCCTGGGTTGCTCTAAGCCTGCCCACGTTTGGTGCTGTAGGGACCCCACAGGAGTGGAGTCACCTAATGTTTGTCCTCCCATCTGTCTTACTAGAAACCCGGCTTCTCTGAGCTAGAATTCACTTGCCATTCAGTTCACCCATGTAAGGTACACAATTCAAAAGCTGCTTGTAGGCCTGACACTGGTCACCTCCATCTCATTCCAAAACACTTGCCTCGCTCTCCAAAGAGAGCTGAGCTCAGTAATCAGTCACTTTCCATCCCCGCGTCCCTGGCAACCGCTCCCCCTGACAACCACTGATTAGGTTTCTGTTGCTATGGATGCACCTATTATGGATATTGTATATAAATGGAATTAAACAATATAGGCCGTGTTTGCTTCTTCCACTCAGCAGCGTGTTCTCAAGCCTCCTGGAGCTGGAGTGTTCGTCGGTGCTCCTCGCATTCGTGATGTCCCCCATCCTGTTCATCACCCTGGCTGTCGCCGCTCCTGACCCTACTTTTGGACAATATGGACAAGGCTGTCATGAATATGTGTGGATCAGTTCTTTGCATGGCGTGTAAATTCTTTTGGCTCTAGGCCTAGGAGTGGAATTGCTGGGTCAAGTGGTAGCTCTGTTTTTTTTTTTTTTTTTTTTTTTTTTTGAGACAGGGTCTTGATATGTAGCCCAGGCTGGTCTTCAACTCACAGTGATCCTCCTGCCTCAGCCTCCTGACTGCTGGGATTATAGCTGGCTGCTGGCTGTCTCTGATCTGAGCCCTCCCTCAGTGCGCACTGTACCTCAGTGGGGTTTGTCTCTGTCTACCTTTGAGGCTCAACTCCATATTCCTTGGTGGCCGTCAGCTGGTGGGAAGTTGCAAAGTGGCAGCTTCCTCTCTCTGTCACCCCAGCCCCCTGGTCGACGGGCATGCTCCACAGATGAGCAGTTTGGCTTCACCCTCGGAACTTCCCTGGGAGCTCTTCCCCTTTGGGGGCACAGGACAGGCTTAGTTCTTGGTAGTTTCGGGTGCTGGGACAGTTACCTGAAATGTTTCAACAAGTCATGCAGTTGTTGCGTTTTGGTCCCAAATCTGGCCTGCAGGGTGGGGCGCATTTCAAGGGCGCCAATCAGCAATTGGCTGTGAATTTGCGGACTTGTGCAGTCGCCACAGTTCCATTTCAGGGTACAGGTCTCGCCTGAAAGTGTCCAGGAGGTGCTTTTCCAACTGAGATTGTCCCAAGGCCGAGAATGGTCCCGCAGCCCATGGGGGAGGCCCTGGCCTCCGTCCAGCCCTCTTGCCCTGGGCGCGGTTTCCCGGGTGCACAATGCCTGGGGCTCCCCAGCCCCTGACCCTCACGTGCTGGTCTCAGGCCTAGGACAGAAGCCTTGAAGAGTGACGTCCCGACCCCCAGAGCCAAGGATCAGCTCTGCCTGCTTCCCAGAGCAGCAGCACAGGAGTGGGGGGCAGAGAAGCCTGAGAGGGAAGCCCGCTTGAGGCACGCACCTTTGGGCTGCTGCTGAGCTGCGGCTGCCGGGCCCCAGGGCCGGGTCAGCCCTCTAGGGGCCTGGCGCAGCTGGGTCAGGGCTCCTGCTACTGTGAACTTTTTAGTCCACTGAAAGGCATTTCTAGGTTGCTGGAAGAGAGAGGTAGGGAGGTGCAAGACCCAGACATGGAATTATTTAGTACTCTCATAACTCCGGCTGCCGAGAGTGGTTGGTAATTTGGAGAAAGGTCCCGCATGGAGCAGGCGCCTGCTGGCCCTCCCCAGGGAGCTGAGATGCAGAACTGGAGGACAGGGCTCTCTTGAGCTTCTCCAGAGCAAGTTCACCAGACAAGACCGCTGCCTCCTAGATTCGTTTTCAAACCTGTGACCTCCTAGTGGGAAGAAAAAATTCCCCATCTGGTATCATTTGGAAAAAAAAATTATATATGTTCTGCCAAAAAATACACTTGCACTTCAGCAGTTCGCCATACTAATGAATGAGGATGACGACGGCCACCACACTGAGCACCTTGGGTAACTGCAGAGGCCACAGGGAACTTGGATCGAGTAAATGCTTACGGACAGGGTTGGGGAGATAGCACAGCAGCATAAGCGCTGGCCTGGCTAGTGCAAGGGCCCGAGTTTGATCCCTGGTACTCCAATAAATAAATAAGTAAATAAATAAATAGATGCTCAGCAACAAGAAGCTGTAGAGTCCTGCTTCTATGCATCCAGAACAAAAGATGGAGCTGTAATTTGAACCAAGAGCACAGCACCCCAAAACATCCTTCTCCATGCAGGGCATCTTCCCCAGAACCCACTGCCTGATGAACAGAGTTTGTGCGTGGGGGTTTGTGGCTGGGCTGTGGGACCCTGCCGGGGGGCGTGGGGCTCTGTGGGCCAGCGTGGCTCCTCCGAGTGCCCACCGTGTAAATCAGCGCCTCCAGGCTGCAGCCCAGCCCATGGTGACTGCACTGGGCCCCGGTGACCCACTGGGTGGGTGACTGGCAGGGTGAGAGGGCACTAGTGATAACCTTTAAGCCGGATGCAACACCTGGGATGGAAGGTGACCTTACAGGATCCTCAGTTTGCTGCCCATAGGTAATAACAGAGCTGCGACCGCCTGGAGGAGCCAGTGGGGGGTGGATGCCTCATTCACCAGCTGGCGGCCCTCCCGCTGCTCCTTGTCTGGTCCTGGCTCCCCCTCCCCCTCTGCAGCCTCTTTCTAGCCTTCCCAGCTGCCTCCCTGTTGCAAACTGAACTCAGATGTGACAACTAGAGAGAAGGCAGCTATTTTGTGATCGATACAACCAAGAAAATTGTAGATTCCAGTGCTTGTTCCACAGAGCTCTTGAACTAGGGGTGTCAGTGGCTACCTACGTATTTCTAATGAGAGAAAACAAATTCTTTTTATTCTTAGGCCGCATTTGAGTATTTATCTGCCATTTTCAGCCAAGAATATCCAAACAGATTCAGTCCCTAACTTTCTGGGCCTTTCCCCTGACGGGTTTATTCCTGTACCTACTGTACACTTAGTGCTAACCGTTGGGGGGGGGTGACATCTTTCCACACCAGCGCCACATCTGGTGCTCTGAAGTGCAGCCTGGGCCAGGGACAGCATTTGAAACCCAGCTACAGCCAGCTTCCGCCTCCCTAAACCTGCACCCGGGGCAGGACTCCAGATTCCAGGCTCCTCCTGTGAACGCCTGTCCTTTTCGGTCTCTCGACTTTGGATTCATTCATGTATCTGCACTGGACTTGGACTAGGCAGGAAAGACAGCGCCTGTTCCAAGCTGAGGCTTTCAGAGGCTCTGACACTTCCACTGACACTTCCACTCCTCTTCCTGTGCTTGTGTCAGTCCTGGGAGAAGGACACGCTCGGGCTGCCCTGTGGGCCCAGGGAGGGCTGACACATGCCAGCCACTGTGGCCAGACCTGGCTGTGGCCTGTGAATGCCCGAACTGCACAGGCGCCTGCAGATGACAGCAGAGATCCTGCTGCTTGTTACCTAGCACAAGGCAGCCCTAGCTGACTGCTGCAGTAACTGAGAGGTGCAACAGGGACAGAAGAGGGTGTGGGATGGAGTCCTGAGGAGCCTCGCATTGCAGACATTTTCAGAGGTGTAGGAAACAGCCAAAGCCATCAAGAGCTGGGTATTTCTGAGCCCTCCATGTGAGCGGTTGAGCAGTGGGGGAAGGAGAAGCCCTCAAGAGGCAGATCCAGGAGTGCGAGGGAGGCGTGGAGCAGAGAGGAGGAGGCGAGCACACTGAACATGCTGCAGCCCGGTGGAGCTCTCCTCCTATAGACCTGTCCCCGGCTCAGGCTCTCAGCCTGGTTCCTGCTCCAGCCAGAGCACCGGGAGCTGCCAGGCTCAGGAGCAGGATACTTGAGGTCCAAGGCTGGAGATGGACCCACGCCTGGGTTTGCATCTCATTATGGGAAGACGGGGGGGGGGGGTTGCTGCTGCAGGGGGAGACACAGGGTTTGCGTGGAGCTGCCTGGCTGGGGCGCCTGCCCTCTGTACCCTGCAGAGACAGAGCCCAGCTCTCTCCCTCCCCATCTGGGCATCCCTGTGGGCACAAGCACGGACCCAGGTCTCTCTTGCTCCGTGGTGCCCTTGGGCATCCTCCCTACACATCTCGTGGTGTTCAGGGAAGCTGCCACTGCAGGGTGACACAATGTCTCATCTTCTTTGTTACTTCCTCATGATGGGGGCTGTTCCCTGCTCTGTACTACACTGAGGGGCTCAAAGGAGCCGTGATTTGAGTTTGATTGGCCCACACATCCAGTCAGGGAGGGATTGTAATGTAGCCGACTGCCTGGTCCTGTCACTCCAGGGGTGGCATTCATACAGCAGGTCTGCTGCACCTCTCACTGAGAGCCACCTCTCCCACCACCCTCCCTCAGGCTGCTGCACATCTTTGATCTTATACGCCTGTGTGCATGCGTGTGCATGCAGGACATTGGATATATGTCTCTGTGTGTGTGTGCCCTGTGAGTGTGGTTGGCTCTGGGTGCCTGTGTGCAGGTGGACATGTATCTCCTCCTAGTGTCCATGTGTCCGTGTGTCCCTGTGCCTATTTCACATAGGCAGGAAGCGCCGCTCCAGGAGTTAGCTCTGGAAGGGAGGACATGGGTGCCCAGGGTCCCCCTAGTGGGGAATGTTCTGGTCATAGTACAGGAGGACACTTAGAGTGGGTGGCTGCATTCAGCCAGGTGATGTGAGGGAGTTCTCCATTCACACCTCCCTGCTAGGGCTCAGGTACCTGTTCTGGGTAAAGAGGAAGCCCTGAGCCCTTGGGGTGCTCCGCAGGCTCTTCTCCAAGATGCTGCGGCTGTGGGAACCTGGAGCTCTGGGGCGTGGCTTTCCCTCAAGCTTGTTCTCTCTGGCTGGTGTGGGGGTACTTGTAAAGCTGGGACCCTCCTGCCATCATGGGGGCTCCCCACTGCCTCAGGCCAGTCAGCCTCTTGGTCTTAGGAGGCCTCACGGGGTGCCAGGGCAGGGGAGGGTGAGCTGAGTCCTGCGGGCTCAAGGGACCTCGTCAGATAGTTTAGGCAGCTGTTGTCCCCCAGGTTGTGCCAACAGCTAGCAAGGAACACATCTGTCTATTACAGGGCTTAACGATTTCTCTCAAGAGCGAAGAAGGACAAACACTGTGTTCCCTCTAACTAGCAGCAACTGTGGCTTTGTTGTTGGTTCCACACAGGATGTTGCCTCGTAGCCCAGGCTGCCTCAGCCTCCTGTGTACTGGGACGATAGCTTTGGTGGTGGCTGTTGAACAAACAGAAAGAAATCCCTAGAAAGGAATTGAGGCACTGCGGCCACAGCTCTCGGGCTGTCGGGGTGGATGCCCCGTCCCCTCGCCTGCCCGCAGCTCATCGCGCTTGTCTTGAACCTTCTCTGCGCGCCTGCTTATCTAAGGACCTCTGCTTGGCTCTACTCCCTGTGCCCTGGGACTGTATTTTTCCAGTCAGTGAATGAATGAATGAATGAATGAATGAATGAGTGACAGGAAGTTCTCTTTCCCTCAGAACACTGTCGGATGTAACTAGCAGAAAATCAGTTTAAAGTGGCTTAATTCCAAACAGGACATTGCTGTTTCCTGAAACTAAAAAGCTCCATTTGGGGGCTCCAGGGAGTCAAATGATACCGTCAAGAGGTTCTTTCCCCCGTCACATCCCCACCGACCTTTGCATTTTCTTATATGTTCGTATCACATACCTGTATCATGTATGTGTAAGGGAACAGCGGAGCAGGAAACTCCAGCGGGTGCAGCCATCGCAGCTCAAGGGCCCAGAAGTTCTGTCTCCGCCCATCAACTCTCAGGAAAGTCTCTGATTGGTCTGTTTGGGTCACATGTCAATTTAAAACCCAATCCCTGTGCCTCAGTAGAATGGAGTATTCTGATTGGCTAGCCTGGCTCATGGCTCGGTCCTATCTGTGTGCTAGAGGTGCCATGATTGACATGTGACTCACTGCAGGGCCCAGGAGAGGGAGGTTTTCTGCCGGAAAAAATGTTAAGCAGGAAGAATATATGTTTCTATTCATTATTTTCTTCTGTAATTAACCTAAATCTCTTTATTAGACTGATCTAATTTAGAAACCAAATTTGACCTATAACTTTTACTTAACTGTGAGAACTCTCACAGTTCTTGTGCTATAAGGAACTTAAAGCAAAACATAATAAAACAAAACAAAACAAAAAAAAGGTGGAATTTGACGGTACTTTCCTAGCTACATTTTTGCTTTTAGTGATCTATGCATTAAATGAGTTTATAGTATTAACCCAAAATGTGGCCTCCAAATGGCTCTTCTCCACCATTAGAGTTTGGACATTCGGCTTTGGGGACACATTACCCCAAGTATCCCTGGGAACAGGAAATGGACAAGATCCATCCCCTGTAACCTCAGGAATGAGATCCGTATGACTGGTCATTAAAAGCTTTACTTGAAAGATATTTTTTTTCCATTAACACAACCAAAGCTGTGCTGAAGGCCAGGCTATTATTTCTGGGAAGTGAGGGACTTGGGTTAGGTATAGGGGGAACAGTGTGAGCTTTCACACTTAAAGGAGTAAATTTTGGGGAGTCTGAGGGGCCTTATGGCTGGAGGTCACCTCCGGTTTCTGTGGCGGGGTCTGGGCCAGCACTTCAGCCTGCACAGTGCCCCAGGCTCACCCTGATCCCTGACATCTGTTGTTTTCTGGGATCCTGGAAACCTCTCTCTGTTTGTCTGGTGAAGTCTTAAACGTTGGGCCTTAGGATGGAATATGGCTTCTCGGTGTCCTGCCTCTGCTGATCTCTTTTGTGACTTTTATGTCCTGTGTCCTGACTCTGCCTCCTGGCTGGCAATGACCATCCATGAATTCACAGACAACAAATATAGCCTGAGCTAGGAAGACCGCTGTTGGATGGGAAGCGATTTTCTCCATCTTCCTCATAAGATCTGGAAATGAAGAGCAGTGTAAATAGAAAGGATCAGATGTTCTACTTGACATGTTTACTTACCTGGCCACTTGCATATATTTAAAATTGCACGTGACCTGACCCTGGCGATCCAGCTGAAGGTACAGCGGTTCCCTCTTGCACCTTTCATCAATCAGGTTCATGTCATCTCTTCACTGGGCCTTGCCCGGCACCCATCATCACCGCCCCCTTGAGGGTCTGTGTAATATTTTCCATGGCCTGCCACCTCTGGCCCCACCAGGGGTGTAGGAATACAGCACTCCCCAGATTCCCCCATGAGGCTGTCACTGTGTATTTTATGGTCTAATATTTGCCCAATATTTGGACAGTTCTCCCATTTGTCCTGTAGGTATAAGTCAGTGATCTTCACAGTGCAATCTCTTGCTTTATTGCATTTTAAAGAGATTTTAATAGGCTCATTAGATCGGCTTCCATTGCTGCGGAACAAATGAGCACAAAATTAGTGGCTTAAAACAACACCCATTTTTTAGTTCAGAGCTCTGAGGTCAGAGTCTGGGCATGGTTTGTCTGACTCCTCAGGTCCCTGAGGTGGAACTGCAGGGCCCAAAGGCTGTGGTCTTCTCTGCAGGCTCTACTAGGGGACAGTTTGCTTCCAAGCTGCTTGAGTCAATGACAACAGTCACCTTGTGGCTGCAGAGTTCAGTCAGCTTGCTTCTCTTAGAAGAGCAGGACTCACTTCTAAACCTCTTCAAAGGCTCCTAGATTCCATTGGCTCCGGATGGATAATCTGCCTTTTGTTAAACTCCAAGTCAACTGATTAGGGACCTTAATTACATCTGCAAAGTTCCTTCACTGTGTATCAAGCACAATCAGAATGGTGTCCCTCAGCTCTGCCGACTCCTGCCAGTGGGAAGCCAGTCCCAAGTCCTACCTACTGTCATGCCAGGACAGGGCCATACAACCATCTGCTCCATGCGCTTCTAGATCCGCTTAGAGTCTGCACAGGAGTGAGGTCCCATGTAGGCCTCCCTGCATAGCAGCTTTCTCTGTGTCCGGGTCCATGGCGTCTTCTGGTGCTCTGGGCCTCCTGTCAAGTGGGTCGAACAGTACCGCGGTGCTGACTGTGCCACTCTAAGCCCAGAGGGGCCTCCGGGTACCAAATTCCTCTCCTGGAGGCCAAGGCACCAGGCGCCAGCTACTGTCCTGCGTGGTATGCTCCCTCTGCTCTGCAGTGAATGGCGTGGGTCCTCTGCAGCACCCATGGGTCCTCGCTGTGTTTGTCTGCTGTTCTCCCATCTGTCTGCATCTTGTTCTGTAGTCCCAGCACCATGGCGCCTCTGGGCCGAGGACCAGCATGGTCACTTTCTGTGGCCCCTCACCGCCTTCCTCTGCATTCATCACTGGGTGTGCAGGGGTTACACTGTGGCACTGTGCCCCTGCCATGTGGGCAGGAAGAGTGGCAGACCCAGGGTCTTCTACCTGGCCCAGCCCCCTACAGTTGCTCTTTCTTGACAGGCCCAGGAGTCATGGGGGGTTATGCTAAGTGACCCCTCCTGCTGTGCCCACCCAGTGACACACTCAGGCCCCGGGCAGATGGTCAGAGCCATTTCCAGAAGAAAAAAAAATGACTCCCTTTAGCAGCAAACAGATAAACTCACTCTGCCACACCTGGACGGGAGCAAGGCACAGATGAGCCCCAGCGAGTTTAATGGCTCATTGTTAAGTGGAGACTACCTTCTTCCTTTTTTCTAGAGATGGGTTTCATTATATTGCCCAGGCTGATCTTCAACTTCTGGGCTCAAGGGATCCTCCTGCCTCAGCCTCCCGAGTAGCTAGAAGCCCACGTGTGTACCACCAGGCTCGGCTTTGCTCACTCCCTGCAGATCACAGATACCATCAGGGCTCTTGTAGTGCCCAGCAGCTGCCCTGCCCCAGAGCACCCTGAGCTTTGGTGACCTCTGCAGCCTGTCTCAGCTGCCACCTGCTAATCTGCCTACCTGGCCTCTGGGATGCTGGGGCGTTTCACTCAGTTCTGTGACAGCACTGGCCACTCTGGTCCCAGCCAGATGGGCCTGTTGACTCTTTTCTTTGGCAATCAGCTCTGCACAAGTGGTTTAGAGATAATTTATGTGCTTCCCTAAGTGACAAGAGCTGGCCCATACAATTAGCAGGCAATGATAAATAAACACAAATAAGAAATCTGTGTGGCCAGTTATGCATGTGGAAGCTGCGATTCCATCTGCAGGGATCATCAGCTTCCAAGTGTGTGTGGGCAGCCCTGTGGGGCTGGCTCCTGTCATAGAAGGCACGTGCAGTGACAGCCGGCTACGTGACAGTGTCACACGTCTCCTGTCGGGGCAGTAGGAGCTGGAGGTGTTGAGGGCCAAGGAAGAGAGGAGGACTGGGCCATGGGGATCCTGTCACTCCCAGAGGTCACCTCCTGCTCTGAGCCGCGGAGCCCAAGCACTTAGGAAGCAGCCAGGCTTTCTCCCCGCACCACTGCATTTAATCCTTCCAACCAACGTTTCCGAGCACAGGCTCTGTCCCGTTCTGCAGCTGGGCAACTGGGACTCAGAGATGCCAAAGGTCAGAGCCAGAGCACCAGGAGTGCAGGGATGTGGCGCTAACTCCTGACCAGTGCCCACAACTGGTGATGCCACAGGGCAGAATGACCCTGTCAGAGGAGTGTCCATCAGGGCCTGTTGGTGTGTTCCCTGGAGTCACATGAGCCACATTCCTACCCTACAGGAGGAAACTGAGCCTCCCCAGGCCAGGGAGAATGAAAGTGAGGCTGGGTATCTGCAGCTGGACTCTCAGCTGTCCCATACCTGTCTCCAAGAGCAGCTGGCCTGTCACAGGGTGGCAGGAGGCCTCAGATCCCAGTCTCCCTACTTGGGAAAGGATCATACACGATTAAATCACAGACTGTGAATGTGGTGTGTGTCTCTGGGAGTCCCAGTGCTGCTGCAAGTATCTTTAGAAGGGAGGAGGCAGAGAGATTTGAGACACTGAAGAGGTGGGGTGACCCTCAGCAGATCCTGGAGGCCTCAGAACCGGAACCGGAAGAGGCCAGAGGGATCTTGGCCCACGTGGTGCTGGTTTCAGATTTGCATCTCTCAAGCTGTGCCACTTTCAGCCACCCACTCTGTCATTCTTTGTCACAGCAGCCATAGAGGACTCATGCAGGGTCTCAAGCAGGACGAGGACTGTCCCTGCCTTGACAACTGGCTTGGCTTATCCCAGGGCCTTGGATGCCTTAAAGAGTGGTGGTCACCACCACAGGCGCTGGTGCTGTCACATACTCAGGTCTGCGTGGGGAGCAAGGCTGTTTGGTGGGCAGCCAGGGCCAGGGCACAGCAGAGCTGTGCTCTTCTGGAGGGTCCTGGGGAATCTCTTTCCTTGCCCGTTCCATTCTGTCATCCTACGATGGCCAAAAAACAGAGGTGAGATCTAGCCAGGTTAGGTGGTCCAGAGCCTGGGAGCTGCTACATGCCCGGAGGGGGCATAGGAAGCAGACGGGGGCCCCATGACCAGGACTAAGTCATGTGAGGCCAGAGATGCCCGTGAAAACAAACAAAACAAAACACACAAAAACAAAACTACAACCCCAAATAGTGAAATAAAAAGCAAAACAAAACAAACAAACAAAATCCACCCAAAGCTCAAACTGTACCAGCAATGAAGATAAATGAAACATTGATGCAATTAAAAAAAATCAAAAGTAGTGTAAAAAATTCAACAATAAATATTACACCTTTAAATACAAACAGATGTATCTCAGTGCTCCGCGGCAAAGGACAAAGCGGCAACGTACTGATCCTTCGCCTTCTAAATTTCCATATTTTGTCCATCAGCTGTGTTGGCACTGGTTTCGGATTTGTGTTTATCGGAATATTTTTTCTCACGTCCTTAAGTCTCCCCATCTCATTTCACCCCACTGCTGGGCAGTCCCCGTCTGGCGCTGACCCACCCAGCCCCGCAACCCCTCGCGTCGCTGTCCTCAGGTGCCTGCAGAACCGCGAGTTCCCGGAAGGGGGCGCCATGGGACTGCGCGCGGGAAGAGCTCAGCGGGGCTGCGGAGACCTGGCTCCCAAGAGAGCGGCAGAGATCTTGGGCCTGGGAGCAGCGAGTATTTCTGGGATTTAAGTAAGAAAAAGCAAACGACCCTGAACGTGAACTCCGCGCAGTTCCCGGACGCCCTTTCCCGCGGATCACAGCTACGCCCGCGTGGATGCGGCTCCTGCTCGCGTCGGGTCGCGCAGTGTCCCGCGGACGGAGGACATCGGGCTGGGTCCTGTCCAGGTGGCTGCAGGCCCCGAGCGGTGCCAACCGGCTGCTCACACTGTCCTGGCCCAAACCCGAACCCACACCAGAACCCATAACCCAACTCTAGCCTCACCCCTGCCCCACCCCCAGCCTTAACCCTCGCCTTATCCAGCTCCTCAGACACTCCTAGCCCCATCCCTAACCCTAAACCCAATCCGAACCGGGCCCGAATCCCAACCCAACCCCAACCCCGATCCAGAAGTGCGTGTCCCCAGAGCAGCTCCACAGGTATCAGGGGCACAGCCATCCCCATCCTAGAGGTTCGCACCCCAAGGGAGCCGCTCTGGGGAGGAGTGGAGGTGTATTTTCCTCTTTGTGCATTTTTATCCTTTACTCATTTTCTACAGCAGGCAAGAGTGCATTAGGTTTCATAATTTGAAGAGAAAAATCATAAAATGTAAGACTTTCAGGGGGGAAAAAAAGCACATTTACACAATAATTCACTGAGAAAATGTAGCTAGAGTGAGCTGGTGGCAGGAGGCTGGCCCGAGCTGGTCTCTGGGATGACAAAGAACACAGACAAGTGACTAAGGCTGGGACCAGCCTGTGGCCAAGTGGGTTCCCCCCCTTCCCCGCAAGGGTGGGGCCCAGGCCTCCTGTGGTCCAGTCTTATTCCTGGGAACACAGTAATTCCCTGCTAGACTTGAGGGCTGTGACTGTCAGATCTCAGGAACTCTGCCAGCAAGAACCCTTTCAATCTCCACTGTGACCCCTCCAGGGAGGTTTTACTATTTTTAAAATTGTTCCCATTTCCCAGGAAAATTGAGACCCGGAGGGGTGAAGCAAGTAGCCCGAAGTCCCACGGCGTCCGAGGAGCAGATGTTTCCACTCGTGAAGATTGCCTTCAGCCGAACCCGAACCCGCGAGGCCCACAGATGGTATGGTGTCTGTGAGAAAGTGAGTTCTGTTGTCCCTGGCCACTGCACTCCTTCACCTGAGGTCGCTGATGGGGAAACTGAGGCTCCGGGATGTTAAGCCTCAGCCACCTGCCCAAAGCAATCTGTCCTCCTCCACTGTCGGGCCTGGGCTGTGTGCCTGCCACTGGTCTCCAAAGCTGGGGCTCAGGACTTCACCTTCGAAAGGCTCTCATTGGTGCGGGAGCCAGCGGGCTGGGCCGGCAAGCCCCTGGGGAATCTGGGCCCAGCTCCTGCCCCTGCTGTGCCCGGGTACCACATGTTTCCTTGTGCCCTGCCCCTGCCCCAATTCCTGCTCCTCCTACTGTGACCGCACTGTCCACCTCTTACCCTGCCAGTCCCTATCTCCTCAGATTCTAAGTTTAACAGCAGTAGCCTTCCATGTCCTTCCTGAGGCCGTCCCCAGAGTGAGGCCCTTTTCATCTCGCCCAGTGAACTGAGCTTCGGGGTGTGGGGGCAGCTTGTGACTTTCCCGTCAGTGGGAGGCTGTCACCCTGCTCAGGTGGGTGCTTGCTGAATGAATGCAGTGGACAGGTGACCAGACCCAGGCTTGTTGCCCTGCCCAGGCCCGTGATGGCACCTGCCTGGTGGGGAATGTGGAGTTCTTTCTGTGTTCGTACTTGGAGCCCCAAGTCTGGCCAGTCTTGTCCCCATCCTCTGTCCCATCCCATATCCAGGGGGTTAGGAGTGCCCCAGGGTCCCCTGACACCCTGCTCCAGTGCAGCCCATGCACGTTGCACCAAGAGGCTGCCTTGGCAGAGGATGCAGCTCTGACAGCCACCTTGCAGTTGCTGCTGGAAACTCCAAGGCAGGGTGGGGGCGACTGTGATAGGAAGGTGACCAGCCTTGCTCTGCTTCTCCAGGGGCTCCTTCCCCAGAGCAGAGGTCACGCGGGGCTGGGGGCTCGGGTGCAGGTGCAGGAGAGATGCTGGTCTCCTTCGCTTGGACCAGCCTGGATGTGTGACTCAGGGGCCTATGTGCTCCCCAGGCGAGGACAGGAGCACGAGGATGTCCCCTTGGGTGAGCTGGGGAGGTGACAGCCTGCGGGTGCTCTGGGCAGAAAAACAGGGGAGAAGATGTGGGCCGAGAGAGACAGATGGCAGGGGGCCATCGGGCGGGCGACAGTGATGGCTGGCTTTTCTGTGGGTGTCTGGCTGGTGACCTTTCGGAGGAATGGATTCAGAAGCAACTGCTATTTATTGAGGCCCAGTTCAGAGACATCGGAGGGGGTCACCTCCTCTGAGTTAAATGTCAGGCCCCACCGTCGCTGGGAGCCAGAGGCACATCCCAGCAGGACGCGGGCGGTTGGGCCTGACAGACTCCTGGGCCCAAGTACCTCCTCATCAAACGCAGTGGGGGCCACCTGGCTTATGGGGACAGTAATTTGGTGTTTGTGCATGCATGCATGTGTATATATGTGGGGTGTGTGTGTGTGTGTGTGTGTGTGTGTGTGTTTGTTTGTTTTCCTTTTCCCCTCCCAAAAGGTAGCAGAGCCTTCCAGCCTGGCAAGTGTAAGGTCTTGAGTTTGATTCCAGAAACAAACAAACAAAAACAAACAAACAAACAAAAAAGAAAAGAAAAGAAAAGAAAAGAAAATCAATTTGCTTAAGGACAGGGGACTGCTGGTCTTACTTTCTGGTGTGTGTGTGGGGTGTTTACCTGGATAGTGTGGCTGAGGCAGAGAGACTGAGCCACCAAGCTGGGGAGGGGTCCCAGGGCTGGGGGTCCACAACCCAGTCCCTGCAGTGGAGCATCCATGGGCACTGATGCCAGGGGCTCCTGCCAGGCTGGGCATTGGGTGGCCAGGCCCCTGCTACTCCAGAGGCCCCTGCCCTGCCTCCCAGCCTCGGCCCTCTGGGTAGTGCAACTCAAGGCCCAGGGGCTAGAACCACAGCGTGCTGAAGCAGACTTAGCAAGCCACCAGGGCCTTAGGCAAGCTTGAGCCGCCCTGTGCCTGGGGCTCAGCCCCTGCAGATTCGGGTGGGAGCCGTGCCCACCAGCAGTCTGTGGGGAGGACCAAACTGAGGCCCACCTGGGGCGACACCTGGTAGACAGCTGGGGCTCACTTTGTTGTTCTTTACTTGGTGAGCAGCCAGTGTAGACTGTGGACCTCTGCCTTCCGGGTGGGCATTGGGCTCTTGCTGGACCACTGAGGCTTTGAGGAGGAGCAGGAACCAGATCCCCTTGGCTGGAAAAGAGCACCCCATCGCCTGGTGCAAGGGGCTGGGCCTGCTGAGGGGCCACAGAAGTGGGGGTGTGAGGGTGGCTGTGAGAGCCAGTCTGTGTTCTGTCTCACACAAGGCTTGCTAGACTAGCCCCGTGGTCTTCAAAATGAATATGGTGCTGGGTGGTCCTCGGAGACCGTGTCTCCTGAAATGAGCTGCTTAGGAGGCAGACCCAGGCTGCCATCAGGGGCCCCGACATTCATAGCAAGGGATCGGGGCCCAGGGACTCCTTCACATTAGACTCAGCTGCTTTCTAGGGACCCTGACCTCTCAGGAGGCACATGGCTTGGGTCTCTAGTGGCAGCTAGCTCTGTCCAGGGCCTAATGCCATGTCCTGAGTGTGAGCCCAGCCAGATCCTGATGGCCAGCTCTGTTGAAGCCAGAGCCCAGCTGTGACTGACATGGGCCACCACAGCCACCACCACCACTACCACCCTTGTCTATCTTGTCACATGAGGACAGCAAGTGATGTCACCGAGACACTGCTGTTTGGGACAGACAGCACTGGACAGTGGTATTAACTGGGCCCATCCTGGGAAGTCGGGGCTGGCATCCATTCTTATGGTGGGATGCTGGTGGGAGGAGCCAGGTCAGGGAGCAGCTCTTTCTGCCTGCTGTGGGGACAGCAGGGAGTTGGCACCACCTTTCCTGAGCCACAGGAGGCTGCAGATGAGGACTGGCACCTGTCACTCTTGAGGCAGCACCTGCACCTGGACGGCCACACAGTGTGGTCTGGCAGGAGCAGCTGAGACTCGAACCCAGGGACCCTGGCCTTGTTCTGTGGAGCTGCTCCTTTCCCACTGGGCAGGGGCCACCTCACCCTGGGGCTGCATGTGGGAACCCAGCTGGAGGCCCCTTTCCTGTTCTCTCTGTATTCACTGTTCTCTCTTTCTGCGTTTCTTCCTTCCTCTTTGGCTCTGTCTCCCTCTTTCCACACCCTCGCCTCCCTCCCCTTTTCTCCTATTCCTCTTCCTTCTTCCCTTGCCTACCTCTTGCTTTTTCCCTGCTTCTTTTTCTTGTTTTCTTCCCACCCTTACCTCTCCCCTCTCTCCTCCCTTCCCTGGTTGCAGACCTGACCTTTCCTGGGCCCGGGGCGCAGCAGGGTAATTAGCTCACAGTCCCTGGCTGCCTGCCATTGCTGAGGAGACCACACCCTCCTGGGAATGGGACCGAGGCCTTGGTGGCCCATGCGAGGGGCGGGGGCGCATGCTGGCTGGCCTGGCCTGGCTGCGCTGCACCCTTCCTAGCTTTCCTCTGGTTCCCACAGCCTCAAGCTCACACCAGTGCTTCGGATTCTAAAACACAGGAGAGATGTTTTCTGTTTGCAGTAATGCTTTTGGTTTCCTGATTGGAAGTCTGAGAACAGCTTTGCTGGCTTGTCCTGGTCCTTACAGCGTTGTCGCTGACTAGGGAAGGCTGTGGCCTCAGGGCCCTGTGCCTGTGAGACAGTGACTGCTGGACCCATGCTCTTCTGTAGGGAGCAAAGTGGCTGCAAGAAGCAGCGTTTGGGATCCTCCTGAACAGCCCCCCGTGCGTAGAAACTTGGGGCCACACACACTTCCGGCCTCTGCCACCTGAAGCCAAAGCCTGAGCCCTCACCAGAGGTCTGGCAGGAAGTGAGGGTCTCGGGCAGATTTATGCATTTATGATTGAAAACTTAAAAGGAAGCTACGCAGGAAGGTGTCCGGTCACCACTCCCGGCTGTGTCTCCTCCACCGGGGTGCGTCTGTGGCCCCCGTGTCTGGGTGAAGGGCAAAAGGTGGCTGCAGGCCTCTCCCTCCCGCCCCGACTTCTGTCAGCACGGATCAGTTTTGTCTGTCTTTGCGCTTTATATAAATGGAATCATACAGCGTGTTCTCTTTGTGGCTGGCGTCTCTGGCCCGACATTCTGCAGGTTTATTTTTATCTCTGATCCCACCAGAGCAGGTTTCCTGAGGCCGGGAAAGATCCCCATAAGTAAGTTTCTGGGTGTTGGGAAGGGTGAGGAAACAGCCCCGTAACCAGGTGGCCATCAGGCGTGACCGAGAGGCAGGGTGACCTGTCATGGCCCTATATTGTTTAATTTGACCCGGGTAGCCAGTGATATATATTCACCATATATATCAGAAATGGGCAAGAAAACTTATGATTGCATACTTATCACTCAGAACTGAAAATTTTAAAACTTTCAGTCATTTGTTTCGTTATACAAAACTGACTGAGTGAACAGCACTGATAGAGTTGGAGTCCTCCTTGCCTTAGGAGCCCCTCTGCGGCCTGTTCAGACCCCACTCCCATCCCTAGGGTGACGCTACCACCTTGACATTAGTGCATCCCAGTGTATTCTGGTTTCATCCCTAAATTGGCGACTGATCTCAGGGGAATCTGAAGCTCTACCTTCTTCAGGTGAGTCAGTGCGTCAGGCCCAGTTTGTAGCCGCTGTCGACTGCCTCTGTGTGGCCCGGCTCCCAGGTGAGCCCACTTTTGCAGGTCCCCAAATGCCCCTGCTGGGGGCTTCAATCATAAACACTCCCTGCTTGGCATCTGATTGCACCCCCTAGAGGGATCCCCACTCCAGGGGCTCCCCAACCCCTGTCTGGGCCCCAGGGCATCTCTTTTTGCCGATGTACGAAGCACATGAATACATCTTTCAGTCAGGTTTGTCTCTCTGCTTTCGTTCTCCGTGGTCAGTGGTCAGTGGTCAGTGGTCCTTTTAGGAGACGGGTAGTAGATCTTTTTCCACTCTGCAGACAGGTCATCCTCATTGCAGTTCCCATTGCCTCTCAGTAACTGAGTTTGACTCCTGCACCCCACTGATGCCAAACTCCAAGAACCTCAAGTCCCTTCTGTAAAGTGTGTGGTGTTTGTGTGTAGCCGACACCCTGCCACTTACTGTAAAGCATTTCTGGGTGACCTACAGTACTGACAATAGAAACACTATGGTTATTATTGATCTACTGCATTGTTTGCGGGATAATGACAAGAAAATCAGAAGTCTGTAGCTGGCGAGAATCAGAAGTTTAGGGCTGGCAAGACAGCTCAGTGGTCTAAGTGCCTGCTTAGGCAAGTGCAGGGGCCAGAGTTTGATACCTGGCACCACATGCCGCGCCGGCCCCACCCCTGGGTGCACTGAGCCGGCCACGAGTCCAGGCGTGGTGGCATGCATCTGTAATCCCAGCGCTGGGGAGGCTGAAAACAGGAGGATCACTACGCGTCTGATCACTACGAGTCCGTTCCTGTTCAGTACAGACACATTTTTTTTTTCCTCACAGATTTTGTATCTGAAACTGGCTGGATCCGCCGAGGTGGATCTGCTGTATTCTGCCCTGCTGCAGTTACAGCACAACAGCAGACGGCGACCAAACACAATTTTTTTTTTTAACTTGAAAAATTGAAAATGGAGCACGGGAAGAAGGTATGGTCCCCGAGGGAGATAGCCCTAATGCAAAGGACGCTTCCTTTGCCCTGAAAGCGAGGTGGTGTCAGGTGACTTGCTTTGGGGAAGGAGATGGGAGGAGAGCCACACATGTCACCTCCAGGCTGAGCAATTCCAGGCCAATGTGCAGTTCTGCAGCGTCTAGGGCCCTGCTGCCTCTGAGGAAGGTGTGTGTCATGGTGTTCCAATGCCTGCTCTTTTGTAGTGTGTTGGTTCATTTTTTATTCCTATCACGGAATATCTGAAAAAAAAAAAAGAGGTTTATTTAGCTCACAGTTTCAGAGGCTGAGAGCCTGAGGTCGGGGCCCTGTCTGGTCAGCCCTCCCCTTTGGGGTCATCATGATGGGAGATTGCAAGAGGAGGAGGGAGAGGCAGAAAGGGACTGGGAAAAGGGGAGGGGAGAGAGTCAGGGGTCAGGCTCATTTTTAAATAAACAAGCTGCTCTTGAGCGACCAGTGGAGGGTCTGAGTCAGAAGCACATGGATCCCTTCCAAGGAATGTGCCTTCGACGACGGGACCCCTGCAGCCAGCCCTGCTCTGGAAACCCTTCCACCCCTTGCCTCGCATGCACAGAGGCCCAGTCTTCCAACACAGGTCCTTTGCATTCAACCCTGTCTCAGAGAGAATGGGGTGGTGGGATTTACTGAAGCATTGTTGAGAGGCCATGGGACCTCCTGCCCAGCTGTGTGATTGTCACGCAGTTAGCACTGGGGAGGGGCAGATGGCTAGGGGTGTGTGTGTGTGTGTGTGTGTGTGTCCATGGGGCCTCTGTTAGGTGTGTAGCTAGGTATCTCCCAACAGCCCTGTGCCCCTAAGTGGATCATTTGGAATGGGTGGTAGGGCTCACAACTGATTCGCCCCTCGTGAGGGGCTCTGGTGGGCATGGCTTGAGGGTGCAGCCCCTCCCCAGGCTCCTATGCCAGGCAGGCTGCGCTTTGGAGCTGGCAGAACCCGGAAGGAAATAACTTAGATTATTGCCCCCCCGCCCCCTCCCCCATTAAACTGTAGTTGCTGGAGAATTTTGTCCCAGCTGTAAGAAATGTGGCTAAGACACCTTTGGCCATCCTTGTGAAGATATCAGGAAAACTGTTGGGAATCTGAGTTTATTTTAGAAATGACAAGCCAGGGTTGCTGGCGTATTTGCTTTAACTGGCATAGTGTTCAGTAATCCCTTAACCACAAAATAGGAAAAATATGTAATAACTGGAGTATTTCACATTTATGAAATCCAAATTGTTCCATTTCTAAAAAAAAAAAAAAAAAGCCCTGGCTGTTGGGTGCCCAGGGAAGTAGGGCAGCATCTTCTGAAGTTGGGGAGCATCTCCCCTTTTAACAGATGTGGGCTCCACAGTGGCTACTCTCCTTGAAGTATCCTTGAGCTTGAATCTGCCAGTGGCCCTGGCTGCTTTGTTCAGAGCCAAGAGGAACTGTATTTCTCCACACCCAGGTTGCTATTGGAAGTTGGACAACAAAAGCTAGTGCTGTGCAAACAACATCAGAACGTTATGCTTCAAGTACATCGGGCAGGAAGGCCCTTTTCCTATACTTGGCCTGTTTTGTTGTGTGCTGAGGGTAACTTACTCCATTTTCTGCTGCTAATAACACAGGTTGAGCAAATGATAAATAAAAGATTCCCCCCCCAACAGTTCTAGCCAAGATTGAGGGGCTGCAGCTGGTGACAGTCAGTGGTAGCCTTGCTGTACCAGCAGTGGCACCGTTTGGTGGCTTCCTTGGATTTTGTTAGCCAAGGTCTGACTATGCTCCTATGTTTGGTGTAATTGATTCATAACAATGAGTAGGAGAAATAGGAAATTGCTGTCAAGAAGGACGAGTAGGCAGGGTTTCTGTCACCAAAGCCATCGAAGCCAGAATTGGTGTCACCCGACAACATGGCAAGCGAGTGCTCAAGTGGGATAAATTTAACGATTTTTAGTTGTTTTGAAAAAGAACGCACTAAAGAACAGACATCAAGTTTGAAATATGACACTCTTACATCTGAATATGACACTATTACCTCTAAGGGCAAAGGGTAATTAGAGACTTTGTAAAAATGTTTTCACTTTCTAAGAAGAAAAGCTCCCTAATAGCATGGAATGAGCCTGTTAGGATTTCAAACACTTAACCTTCACATTTATTTCCAGGGAAGCATTATATTTGAGTGTTGGAGAAGCCTGCAATTTTCCTAGGATGGAATGGAGCACAGAGTTCTGACCACACGCCAGCTACCTCTCCCTCCTTTCAACAAGTGCTGAGTGCCTGTGAGCTGGGCATCATCCTAGCCAGCTCGTCTGTAGGCAAGGCAGCCTGTGTGGCCCCTGACCTACTGGGAAGGCTCACCTATGAGGGGCATAAGGTAGTAGCACAGGTTCCTCACCAGTCAATGTAAAGTAGCTGATTTGTTGCTTTCATAGAGTAGAGGAGGTAGGATAGAGAAACCCTTACTGGGCAGGGTCACCAGCTGAGAGTTGTAGGTGACTTGGAGCTTGCTGGTGAAAGGGAAGGAATAGATTGCCTGGTCTGAGATTTTACTTTGCTTATAAATTTATGCATACCTGTTGAGTGTCTTGGGCACTGCCCAAACCAGAGACTCCTTAGTCAGGGACAAAAGACTTCATTATTCTTGACACAGGAAGTAGCAGCACCAGCACACGTTGGTTCTCTGTCCTCCGTCCCTAGGAATAGCTACTATGGTTTGTGTCTAGATGTGCCCCCAAAACCTCATGAGGTCATAGTGTTATTTTGGAGGTTCCTGAATCTGGAGTGTGTGACTGATTTGCAGTGTAGGGCTGGGGTTAAGGGTCCTGGATCCACTGGCTGGATTGGCACCACCCTAATCCTGGTAGATCAGATATAATATAAAGGACAGAAAGGGGCTTCTTTTCCTTTCTTCTTTGCTGCTGTTGTATTTGCTGTCTTCTGCTGCCACCAACTCTTGCCTCCCTGCCATGTGCAAGCCTGTCTCGGAGCCAACCACCTATGGAAAACTCTACAAGCTGTGAGCTAAATAAGCCTTTCCCCCTTTAACTTTGGATGTTGGGTATTTTGTCTCTGCAACAAGAGAAAAATAAGTAAGACAATGGCTTGTGCACAGCTGACGGGCCCAGAGCTTGGGAGCCAGCCCCTCTACAGGCAGTAAGCCCTGCTCTTCTCTGGAGACAGACCCTGGCTCGTCCCTCAAGGCTGAAGGCTGCAGATACAATTCTGAGGGGCCTAAACGAGGGCAGAGACTTCACTCTTGGCATACCTGGTGCATTAGCTTCTAGGTGATTGCTGTAGGAATAAATCACCACAAGTTTAGAGGTATAAAACATCCATCTTCTTTCCCCCAGTTATCTCCGAGCTCGGTGGCTCAGTGGCCTGAACGGACCTCTGTCTGCAAGGGTCTCAGAGTTCCCAGGCAAGGTGTCAGCAGCTGGAGCTCCCGTCTGCAGCCCTGGGCAGATGCCACTTCTGGGCTCATTCAGATCTCAGACAGAGGACAACTCAGTGTGCCTTCAGGACCAGGGTCCCCACTCCCTCGCTGGGTGCTGGCCCGGAGCGTTACATCCTTCCAAGCTGCCACGATGCCTGCATGGCTGCTTGTTTTCAAAGCACCTACCACCACCAAGTCCTTGTGTTTCAATCTTTCTCATATCTTTTTTCTGCTTTGTTTCTTCTTTTCCTTCCTTTTCTTTTCTCTTCCCCTCCACTTTCCTCTTCCTCCCTTTCCTTTCCTCTCCTTTCTCCTCTTCTTTCCCACCTCTTCCCACTTCTCCTCCTCCTCCAATCCATATTGCAGTACACGTGTTCCTCGTGTGGAGTTGGTACCTGTACACAGCACGTCTCCATCTCTTTCTTCATCCCTTTCTCTCGCCTCCCATCTCCCTCGTCTCTGATCCCATATGAGAAAGATCTATCATTTGTCTTTTGTTCTGCTCTTTAGTTATGATTTGGGCTTTTCATATATGAGAAACATACATGATATTTAAACTTACATATCTGATTTATTTCACTTGACTAAATTTTTCTCTCAAGGTAAATCCATCTTCCTACAAACAGCTCACGTTTATCTGCCTTCATGTCGAGCAGCCCTCGACTGTGTGGAAGCACCACGTTTTCTGTACCCATTCATCTGCTGATGGACGTGAAGGCTTCTTCTGCCGAGAGGTAGATGCTCTGCGTCGCCCGCTATAAATGTGTGTTTCACCAGGATGTAAGGTTTTAACTCTTTCGGAAGATACTTAGAAGGAAATGAAGTAGGTTAAATGGAATTTCTAAAAAATACACCAAAGTGTTTTGAGGAATCTCTGTGCTGCTTTCCATAGTGATTGCGCTAAGGCATCCCAACCCCAAGGTGGAAGGCTTCCTTTCCCCAGGCCTCTGCAGTATTGGTTATTATTTGATTTCTTTCTGAGAGTAAGCTGGAAACCGAGGCTTGTTTCAATTTGCATTTCTTTAGTGGCCAGCGATGGTCAACGTTCCTTCATGTATTTATCCGTCAGTGGTTACTCCTCTTCTTCCCCTCCTCTGTCTCCTCCTCTTCTTTTCTTCTCCTCTTATTCTTTCTCCTTCTCTTCTTTTCTTCCTCTCTTTCTCTTCTTCCTTGAACGGTCTATTTCAGTTGTCTATTTTTTGGATTAGATCTTTTATTTGGGAAGTCTAATTCTTGTTTAGCTTTAAAAGAATATTCAAGATATAGGTCCCCTGTCTGAAGAATAACTAGCAAAAAGTTTTCCATTCTGTAAGGTATTTTTACCCTGTTAGTCATTTCTATATATTTTTTAATGTATTTAGTACAGGGTCTACAGGGTCTCACTATGTAGATTGGACTCATAGTGATCCTCCTGTTTTCAGCCTCCCAAGTTCTGGGATTATAGGAGCACACCACCACACCCAGTCTCAATCGCCATCTCAGTGCGCTCCAGGGGTGGGGCCAGCAGTGCAGGCCCGGAGATCGAACCCTGGCCCCTGTGTCTGCCTAAGCAGGTACTTTAATCCCCTGACCTATCTGGTTGGCCCTACACTGTTAGTCTTTTCTTTTGCTGTGCAGGAGTTTTTTAATGTTATATGACCCCATTTGTTGATTCTCAGTATTGTTTCTTGTGCAACTGGGGATTCTGCTCAGAAGGCCCTAGACTGTGTCTGTGACTTCAAGGCTTTTACCTATTTGATCTTCCATCAGGTTGTTTTGTTTTGTTTAGTTCTTTGATCCCTTTTGGTTTTAGCTTCCTACGTGGTGAGATATGTGGGTCTAGAATCAGTCTCCTGCATGTGCCTAGCCAGCTCTCCCACACCGTCTATTAAGGAGGGGATCTGTCCTCCAGTGTATGTTTTTGGTCCCTTCGTTACACATCAAATACTTGAACGTGACTGGGGTTGCTTACACGTTCTCTGTTGAGTCCCTCTGAGCATCACGTCTGGTGTCTGTGCCAGTGCTGTGTTACTTTAAAAAAAATTGCTGTATGTGTGTGTGTGGGGTGTCAAAACCACAATACAAATGAGGTTAGGTACAGGCCAGGGTCATATACTTTGGGGTCTTGCCGGGGGAAGAGGGGTCAGGATGATCAGTATCTGTTCATTTTCTGATATTTTGACATAGTTGTGGGCACAGTCTGTTTGGTTTCTTGGTTCTCATCCCACAGCTTTCAGTTGTTCCTGTGCCCTTTCTCAAACCCCTACTTTCTGTTTGAGGCCATCTATCTTGACCAGGAGCACCAGAGCTCGTTTTCAGGTCAGTTTTGGCTGTGGATACCTGCTTTATCAGTCGTTTCACCAGCAGTGTTCATTCCCCCTGGTTTTGGAAATCATCTCCGGATTTCTTTCTTAATCTTTTATTCATTTATTTATTTGGTACAGTGTCTCACTACGTAGCTTAGACTCATAGTGGTCCTCCTATCTCAGCCTCCCCAGCACTGGGATTACAGACATGCACCACCACGCCCGGTTTCAGGGCCAGTGTGATGCACCTGGAGTTCCAGGGCCAGCACAACACACTGTACTGGGGATCAAACCCAGGTCACTGAGCTTGCCAGGCAGGTGCTTAGACTGCTAAACTATCTCCCCAGCCCCCAGATTTCCTTCTAGGTAAACACCTTCCTCTCATCTGACTATGTGTCCTATGTGTTGAGTGGTACTCTAGCCTAAGCTACTCAATAAACTTCATGTCTTCTGCTGCACTGATTGGCTCAGGAATGGACATGTTAACTCAACCAAGGTCAACGAGACACAGGAGACTTTGTTTGGAGAATCCTGGGAAGTGATCTTTGCGTCTTCCTCCTACTCTGCTTGATTTTGAGAGCAAGGAGAGTCGGGAGCTGCTGCAGCCTCTTGTGACCATGAGTGAGCATGCATGAGAATGAAGCCATAGTGGACATGCTGCTGAGCCTTACTCACTCACCTGCCAGTAGGTATCATAACACAGTGCAGCAGTCAGCCTGGCTGTCCAAAGGAGATAATCCAGGGATGGGCTGGGAAATGTGGACTTGATCCATTTCTGACCAGGGCGACTCCTGGAGGGATTTGCCAGGTAGAAGTGGGAAGCCCCCTGCCAGACGTGAACAAGAAAGCATGTGGTCTGTCATGGTTTGGGGTTTCTACAAGGTGAGCAATATGATACAGAACACATTTTATAAGATTAGTTTATTATGAATCACCCAAAGAATGAAAGTGCAGGAAATCTGTCCACACGCTAAAGACCAAAGACTCCAGCTGAGGGCCTGGATCCTAATATCCCGCGTAAGTCCAGTTGAAAACCTAGAGCTCATGGCAGCGCCTCCCATGCATCCAGCCAGAGGCCTAGAGCCCACAGCAATGTCTCATGCAGGCCTGCTTCACAGATCTGCTCTGGGAAGGTCCGACGGCCAGTGGAAGTTAGAAAGTCTGTGCTAGTAGGAGGAAGGATCTGGGCTAGCAGGCTGAGGGATCTGCACTGGAGCCGGGAAGTGATATTCAGGAACACCAGAGCTCATAGTACCACAGGCATGTTCAGTAACAGTGACGTCCTGGCTCCTCTGTGGATGAGGACAGCCAGGCTCCTATCAGGAAAGCCAACGCAATGAGCTTCTGCAGGAGACTGAGCAGTGCACCACCTTCCCTGCCTGAGCCAGGAAGCGATGCTCAAGGTGAGATCCAGAGCTCTCCCAATGTGAACCAAAGTCATTGTCAGCAACAACGAAGTCCTGATCTCCTCCTCCAATGACAATAACCAAGTTCACCAGGAAAGCCAGCATGACAAGGTCCTCCAGCAGAATAGCCCAGGAGAACCAGCAGCTTCCAACAGCTCTGATAGCTCCTCCAAACAGCTTCCCTAACAATCTCCCAACAGCTTTTCCAGTTCTGCCTCTTATGCTGCCAGCAACAACCCTCAGGTGGGCCTCCCACACCCAGCCCCGTGCTAGTTCACTTCAGCAGGTGTAACAACTGGCCACCAGCTAGCAATCTTTCCATGGCCTTTGTGGCTGGTAGCACCCATCCTACACCCATGAGGGAGCTCAGCCTTAGAAGAGGCTGAGATTGGGAAAGCTAAGGAAGGAAGGACAGACAGAGTGGCTAGGTCTCTGACAGCATTGTTAAGTTAGAATAGGCTGCATCCAGCTTCTGTGGACCTCCTAGTCATGGTGTACGCAGTGTCCTTGCTGCTGGGACCATGCAGAACCATGCCAGTTATAGGTGAAAACAGTCAGCTACAGCACCCTGAAAGGAACTGGTTCAGAAAGATCGGGGGTCCCAGTAACACTGTTTAAATCCTGCATCAAACCATGCCTGGAGCGAGTATCCTCTTGACTTCCCAGCTTGGGTTATGTTACTTTCTCTTACAACCAAGAGAGTCTTTGTACATGTTCATCACTATAGGAAAATACAGGAAAAATCATCCCTGCAGGATTTCTACTAATAACGGAGGTATTAGTTGTCTTTCCATTACTGGACAAAAATGCGTGGCATACACAAATCACAGGAGAAAACGGCTATTATGGCTCATGGTTTCAACATGGTCAGTGGGGTATCAGGCAGGAACATCACAGCGGGAGGGTGTGGTGAGGAAAAGATGCCTTATGCATGGCAGCCAGGAAGACAGCCAGAGAGAGGAGGACTCCAGCTCATGCCCTCCGGTCCGGTTTCCTCCTCCCGAGCCCACCACCCAGCCGTGCATGCAGCTATGACCCCAGCCCTAGAGTAACCCCCTCACGTGCAGGTTGCTGGACCTGCGATCTCATCCTTTTATGAAGTTCCCCCCCTCAACAACGTGCCTGTTGGGGAGGGGTGTTCGTAATCCAAGCCCTAACGCATGATGATATTTTCTTTCCACCACCTCTTATCAGTTCTCGACACCAAAATGCATCGAAACCCTGAAATGTTATTTCAGTTTGATACCAGTATTCACTGGGGGACAAAACCTGAACCAGACTGATAGGCAGCTCCTTGGAATCTTTATTCTAGTGAGTGTGACTATTCTTATATTTCACTACAAAGATATTAATGGATCTCATTTTGTGGGGCTATTCAGACCTTGTCAGCAGGGTCACACAATATATAGTTGAATCTTGTCCCTAAACTGTCCAGGATTTTAAATTCCCACACACTCTGGTGCTAGGCTTAGGACACGTGAAATAAGACTTCCCAGGGACAGTTGTGTTTTAATGTGTAAGACCAAGAGTCATGTTTCCCATGCTTTGATTTTTTTTTTTTTGATTGTGTCTCTTCTAACTCAAACTCAAGAGCTCCTAGTTCACCTTGGTCTGACATGTGCTAGTGACGGAATCCGTTCTTGGTCCCAACCCCATTACACTGTGCCTCACGTTAGAGACTACTCTCTGTGACCCAGGCCAGGGTGGCGTTCATTGCTGGGATGTGTTTCAGTGTTATGCGTACAGGTTCAGTGGCTACGTGTTGACCTTGGAAATGCTGTGATATTCCAGTGTGTAGTGACATTTATGGGTCCTTCTGGACACCCACAAAGAGGTTGATTTCCATAGATGAAATGTCAAGTTTGAAGTCGTCCAGGGTAATTGAATCCTTGAGTGCTGTCCACTTTGATTCTCAGCTGGGCCATTTGACTGGATGTTGGGTCCTGTTTTGAACCCACGAGTGCAGAGCCTACATGTGCAGAGCCCACAAGTGCAGAGCCCACGAGTGCAGGCCAAATGGCGTAATGCAGAAAGGTCAGTTGGGAGGGGCCAGGGAAGAGGTGGCTGGGAAGGGTCACTGCATGGCAAAATCTGATCCCTACCAGAAAACCACCCCATTTTATCTCTTTAAATAAAATCGTGCATGTGGTTGGTGAATAAATTATGGAAAACAGAAAACAAAATGAAAATCATTAACAGGTTATCAGATGTTGGTTAGTTTAAAATCTAGTCATCTGTATATTGACAGGAGCCAAATGGGGGAAGGAATCCCTACTTCAGTTTCTAAGTAAAGTAGGTTTAAGGCACATAAATTTGGAGTCAGTTTCATTTAAATGAACAGGCAGCATAACAAGCATCACATCATTACTACTTCTTAGGTTGTTTTCTCCAGTATTGAGAATTGAACCAAGAATCTTCACACTAAACTATGTTTGCACCCTTTAAAAGCTTTCATTTAACTACGGGGACTCACAAAGTCACCAAGTTGCCTGGGCTGGGCTCCAATATATGATCCTCCTGCCTCAGCCTCCCAGAGTCCTGGAAATACAGGTATACCCAGCTGTTCCCTGCATAATTCAACACGTATTTGTGTGCTGATTGTCCAAAGGGCAGGCAAGTTTGTCTTTGGATATACCACGCCCACTTCCTCTGCTGCTGTGTGGTGTACGGGAAGAGCCAGTCAGCCTGAGACCTCTGCCTGCTGTCAGACTGTCCAGGCTTGCTGAAGTGTCACAATCCACTTAGGATGGGCCTGGTCATCCCCATCTGTCATCCCTGCCAACAGTGCCCACAAGTGTCCTTAAAAGTCTGAGGTCAGTCAACACCGCACAGTCAGTTAGAAGCAGAGTCAAAAACAGCTCCCCGGCATGTTTCAGAGCACCCTAAATGGACCTGGCCTGCTTTGGGGTCCAGACAGATCTAGAGTGCCCCTTTTCTGCAGGGTCATTTTGCTGCCCCGCTCTTGTTGGCACACAGATAACATGGAAGAGGACTGCTAGATCCATCTGTGATGGAGAATTAGAGCAAGTGTGGGCAGGGGACTCAGCCTGGTGGCAGAGTGCTGGCCTAGCACTCGTGACTCCCTGGGTTCCATCCCCAACCATGATGTGAACTACCTCCTGACTGGGAAATCCGTGATCCACTGCTCTTTCTGCCCACTTTGCTCTACTCTGGTGGGGACATGTGGTCACAAGAAGAGACCACAGTTCTTCAAGGGCAAATGCTTTGCCTACTGTGGTGGCCCAGACACCAAACCATTAGGATCAAATAGGGACGGGCCTGGCCAAGCAGCCGGCTGTTTAGTCTACATTGGTCTAAACATCTGGGTTACTGGAAACATCTCTGGAGTTAAAAGAGCCACATGATCTGGTCCCACAAAGAGGCAGCCGTGGTCAGGAAAAATGAAAGACACATGGTTTGGAGGAGGGTGGCTTGTAGGTGTGCGGGGAGTGAGGGAAGAGGAGGAGACAGAAAAATGTTTCCAGGCTTTGGTTATTCTCCAGGGCTGCTGCAATGGAATAAAACACATGCTGGGTGGCTTAACTGTATTCTCTCACAGCCCAGAAAGAATCCAGAAGTCTGAAGTCAAGGTTCCTTGTTCCCCTGAAATAGGCAAGGTGGGCTCCTCCTCATCTCTTCCTAGCTTCTGATAGGTCACTGGTGATTTTCAGCATCCCTGGGCTTATGGGTGTCTCACTCAGATTCTGCCTCTGGTCACACAGCTGTCTCTCCCCGTGTGAGGCCAGTCAAACTGGATCGGTATCTTTCTCCTTTTCTTTAAGGATACCAGTCATACTGGATCAAAAGGCCAGGGTGACCTCATCTCAGCTCAACTAGTCGCTTCTGTAATGACCTTATTTCTGGATAAGGTCATCGCATTAGTCAGGGTCCACTAGAGGAACAGATTTAATGCATGAAAAATATATATGTTATACAGAGGAGCCACGAAATCAGCTAGATATGGTCACCAGTGGCGTCAGGGGTTGAAGAATGAACAATGGCCAGCTGTGTGTCGTGGCTACCTGTGTGCAGAGGGCTGGAGGATCCCGCTGAGAGTCTAAGACCTGAAGCTCACCACAGTCTGATGTAAGTCTGTTGGGAAGCCAAACGGTCTGCGCTGGAAGGCTGAAGAGCTGCACTGGAATCCTGAGGAACTGGGGACGAGCTCCCAAAGGTGATGGTGAAAACGGAAGCTCCTCTAGAGAAGCAGAAAGGGAAGGCTGCCTTCTTCTTTTCCCTTTCATTCCACCAAAGCCATCAGCTGTTATTGGCACTACTTGGCCTTCCTCTTCTGTGTTTTGGCCTGCACATCAATCAACCAGAACACCCAGAGCTATGCTGCATGAATGCTGTTGGCATTTCTTAATCCATTCTGGTTGATGTCACCATGAACTATCAGTCCCAGTCACAAGATCTGGGTGGCTAGAACTTCAACAAATCTTTTTAGGGGACACTGTACAACCCACAACACCCAGCCCTAATTAGGAGCTGTGGCAGCAGATGAATATGGTCAGTGTGGTCGGAGGCGATGACAAGCCTCTTGAGAGGCTGTCCTATGCCTTGGTTGTCCCAGGCTAGGAAGCCCTGGGAACCTGAGCGCCACCCCCCCAAGGGCTGGAAGAGTGATGTTGTGAAGCAGAGATGCGCCTGGGAGGCTTGAGGCCTGTCCTCAGCCCCGAGAGGTTGGCTCTGAAAGTGTTGGCTCAAGAGACAAGAAGCCTGATCTCAAGTCACATTCTACCAAGAGCAGTGTCCCCAAGTAGGAAAAGCTCCTATGCTGGGACTTCTGGGGCTGGGAGGTTCTTAGTTCAGAGCCCGTGGGGATGGCACTGGGTACTGCAACAGTCATGGAGTCCCGCTAGATGTGGATCAGAGGCATTGAGGCTGGTATTCAAGGTCCTCAGACAATCCTAAGACAGAGAATTCTTACACTAGTTGCAGTAGACCTGCCCATGGCTGGATGGAAGAGGGAATAGCAGATGTTAGGGTGAATGGGCTTCATCAATCCCACCAGAGAGACAGAGGCAAACACAGGGAGGCATTCCCTACAAACACAGGGAGGCGTTCCCCATGGCCAATAAGGAGGCCTGACTTAGCACAGGAGGAAGCTACCTGCGACAGTCAGATGAGGAAGCATGCAGAGGGCGTCTGCACAAGTGAGAACGGAGGATTCAGGCCAAGGTCTGGAGCTCACTGCAGCATCCCATGAGAGTCTGCATCAGAAGGCTGGTGGGTCTGTGATGGGAGGCTCACGAGTCTACACCGGAAGCCTGAAGAAACTGTGCCGGAAGTGAAAAAAGTCTACACCGGAAGCCAGTAGGTGATGTCCAGGGTGAAGGTGAAAGACTAGGGCTCCTCTAAAGAAAGAGCCAGGGGCTGGAGAGATGGCTCAGTGGTCTAAAGCACCTACTTGGAACAAGCTTAGCAAAGCATCAGGGACCGCGGTTCAATCCCCCAGCACCACATGCCAGCCAGCCCCGCTCCCTGGTGGGCTGAGCTGGCCACACACACACACACACACACACACACACACACACACAAAATTAAAAAATAAATAAAATAATTAAAGAAAGAGCCAGACACACCCAAAACCCTAGGGTGTAAAACTGCTGAGCCAATTTAGTGTAGCTTCTCACATAACCCTCCAAAAGATGAGCCAAAATAAGCTTGTCCTTTTTGTTGTGGGTGTCAGGTGTTTTGGTCCAGCAACAGAAAGGTGATGGGCATAGCGTGTGTCCCTATGGAGGGCAGATGCCTCTGTGTGGCCTCTCTGCTCTGCATGTGCCAGGTCTGAAGGAGGTGCTGACCCTGAGCTCTAAGAAATGGACCTGCACGAGCTCCCCCAGGCCACCACCCACTGCTCCCTCACCTGTGTTTTGGGGTCCATCCTGAGGCCGAGGACCTGCCGGCTCTTCTTCTTTGGCCACCTGGATGCACGCTTCTCTACCCCTTATTTGAGGGCCAAAAGCAAAGCTCTGGAGCTGGACAGGGATCGGTATAAAACACTAACCAAGAGTTTGATGTGTAGGGGCAGGAACACACTTGTTGGCCAGCCTGGCACTGCCTGTGCTCAGGTGGGCGCCGTGCAAAGCCCAGGAGGGTGGTGGTCTCAGATCCCTGGGGAAGCCTTCTGCAAATCTCCCCTTGACAGCAAATCTTTGGTTTGCTTCTGCCCTGGCAACTGTTGACTTACTACAGATGTCACAGCGAAGGAGCCGCTGGGTATGCCTGGCATGACCAGGACCAGGGTTGGGTCTACAGCATTGAGCAAAAAGGCCCAAACCAATATTTCTAAAATTAAATCACTGCTGTTTTTTTTTTTTTTTTTAAAGCCTTGTAAGTCAGGCATGGTGGTGCATCCCTGTCATCCCAGCACTCCAGAGACCAGGCAGGAGGATCACTGTGAGCTCAAGGGCAGCAGAGCAAGATCCTGTCTCAAAACAATGAGAACAAACACCACCCCCCCATACAATATTGAGATTCCCAAGGTATTGAGAAGCGAGCAAACAATAATAGGGTATCTATTTTGCCTTCTTCATTACATGAATCAGGAGCCATCATTTCACATGGACATTTGGAAGGATGGAGCCAGATGGTTTAAGGCCAACTTCCTGTTCTTTGCTACATCCTTGGGCGAAGACGTGGGATGGGCGATCTCCCTTGGCAGGCACCCAGGGGTCCCGCTCGCTGGCTGGGCTGAGGCTCAGTGGATGCCCTGCTTGGGCCAGCCGAGGCCCCGGGCGTAGGCGCCTTTGCAGCTCCGGATGGCACTGTCGTGTTCCAGGCACTTGTTGAGGCCCGGCACTGCGGACCGCCAGCCGATGAAGCCCTGGGTTGTCTGTGGGACCGGAGGCGAGGGCAGGACCTGGGGTAGAAATGCAGGGCGTTAGGCCCTGGGAGCCACAGTCACAAGGGGCATCCCCGAAGGTCCCCAGGACTGGCCCCAAAGGCCAGGTATGCGTGCAGAAGACAAAACCCAATACTGCCAGTGCACGCCGAAAATAAGCGTGTTGCAGGGGCAGGCCCCAAGTCCGGAAGGTGGAACGCCTTTCTTTAGCTTTTCTTTATCTTGTCTGGTGTGTACAGCATCATAGCTGACCCTTGCTTAGCATATTTAATTCATGAGCTCCAGTAAGGTAGTTTTTATTTGGTAAAAAATCCAGTAAACAAAAAAGTAGAAAAGTTAGAGTACAGAAACACTAAATACAGGAATCCTCCCTGCCTTTTAAAAAATAGACAATATTGTAAGACAGTATTCTGGCAGCTTAAATCTTGTTTTAATTAGAAGGCTGAGTGTGTCACACACACACACACACACACACACTCGCACATTAGAGACCACAGGAATGCAAAGCAATTGAATTGAATTAAAAAACTAAAATGAAAACAGGCTTGTATCTGAAAAGAAAAAGCACAGCTCCATTTGTCAATTCCTTGGACAGATCTGAATTTCTTTTTCTCTTCTTTTAAAATACCCTGTTTCTGATCAGGCGTAGAATTCGAACAGAAGCAGCAGCAAGGAACACGCGTGCAAGCGGAGGTGGGACAGCCCTTTCCTGAGGGGGGTTATGAGTTCATTCCTACCAGAACTCGTCTGCAGGGGTGGGCAGAGGGCAAGGGTCCAGTGGGCCAGCTCTGGCTTGGCAACTAAGCCCCCTAACGTGCTCGTGGGGAGGCACGGACACCAGTCTCTGAAGGACCGCAGGTGGGGACGGAGCAGAAGAGCAGTGTCCTTGCGCCAGTTGTGCACACAGCCACGCAGAAGGAAGCCACTCTGGTGGCCTGTCCTTGGGGCTTTGGAAACACACACGTTGACTTTCCAGTCTCTATCCAATGTGGAAACCACCCAGAGACGTCACGCTTCACGCTCCAGAGGGCAGCAAGATGAAAACACTACTGTTCATCAGGGCCTGCAGGACTACGAGCGGTGCTGTCACCACCTGAAGAACATGCACCAACAGACACCCTTTGACCTGAAACCCAGACCCTGGCTGGTGCCCTAAGGCATCCTGAGGCCTGCACGCATCTGTACCATGTTACTGGCATAAGGGCACGTCAAAGTCCTGTGTGCCGCAGTAACGAATAATCATAACCTACGATTCACGTACGGGACCAATTCTCACCCTCAGGGCACACGTAGCCGATATAAGAGAGTGAGGCAGCTATGTGCTCTGAGATGGAACAGCCTCAAGATCAGCTTCTCAGTGACAAAAGGTGCCACAAAGCAGGGGAACTGCGGCCCGAGCTGGCTAATAAGAGAGCAGGGTGAGGTGCCCCCTGCATACAGGACCGCGTGTGCTCTATCTAGGGAAATGGGGACCCCTTCTCCTGGCAGTGGGATGGGGGTGTGGGCTGCTCACAGAACACTCTTCAGGGTATTGAGGTCACCTGTTAAGAAGGAACATAATTTGAGCTGTGTTTGGTGGCACAGGCCTGTAATCCTGACCCCCTGGGAAGCTGAGGCAGGACTATTGCAAGCTCAAAGACAGCCTGTACAACTTAACCCTTGTTGCAGAAGTGAGGGGATGAACAAGTCGAATGAAAAGGACTGGGTGTGGAGCCTCATGGCAGTGCCTGGGCCTAGCATGTTGGACCCTAGTACCGCACATATGACATACATACACACAGGAAGCTAGTTTTCAAGACTCGATACCCAGTGAGGCAGTGAAAGGGAGAAAAAGGAAACCATAGGTCATTTCTTGGGTGAAGATGGATGTACAGAGGAAGGCTGAGGCTGAGGAGTCCAGTCCGTGTCCCCCCGCCCCCATCGGGGTCCTTGGCCAAGCCAGCTGTCTCTACTGGCACTGTCTGGTGTGTACGGTGTCATAGCTGACCCTTGCTGTGCAGGACACTGACCAGCAGGAGGCAGCACTTCTGTGGGTCACCAGGAGGGTGGTGTGCTCTTGTGTTTGGCTGGGGGAGGACCTTTGAAGGGGGGAGCTCTGGTTCCAGCTACCCACTGAGCAGACACAGCAACCATCTGTGGCAGAAGGAAGGGTCCAGCCCCAACTGGGGGACGCATCTGCGGGGACAGCTTGTGCTGTCCAGCAGATGTGAGGTGGATCCCTTGCCACTGAGCTGTCTCTGGTGCAAAGCTGGGGAGTTGGCGGGATTGGAACTCAGCCCCACTCTCAGTCTTGCATGTGGTCTGCCAGCTGCACTGACTGCTCCGGTCCTCAGGACCAGCTTCCCAAATGTGAGCATCGCCGGACACAGGTCCAGAGACAGGGACCGACCTGGAGCAGCTGCTGTCCTCAAGGGTGTTCCCTGCATGTTATTCTCCCAAATCTCAAACTGGAAATTACCTGGATGTCCAGGGAGAGGAAACACTTAAGTAAATTATGGCAGTGAGACAGATTAGGAGGTCTGGACCCTCCCTAAAGGATACTTTGCCTTTGCAAAAGCATTGGCCAAGAATAAGTGCTGGACTGTGTTCACTTGAAAAAGATGCTAACTTCATACTGGATTTTGGATTCGCTCGAAAATAAGGTTCCTGGTTTCTGCAGATGGAGTCGCGCAAGCCGCACACCATACACCAGCCAGCCACGCAGATGCTTCCGCTTTCCATTGCAGTTTTTAAATTACCTTTTCTTATTTTTTATTTTAATTAAAAATTATTTATTTATTTGATACAGGGTCTCGCTGCACAGCTCAGACTTATAGTTTTCCTCCTGGCTCAGCCTTCCCGGCATGGGATTGAATTTTTATTTTTATTTTTTATTATTTTTTTGTGGTACTGGGAATTAAACTCAGAACCTTGCACTTGCCAGCAGGCACTTTTGCCACTGAGCTACCTCCCAGGCATGTGCCACCATGCCCAGTCTCTGTTTCTCTGTCCTTTTCCGCACCCCCCCACTCGTGCTCGCTCTCTCTGTCTGTCTGTCTGTCTGTCTGTCTGTCTGTCTGTCTGTCTACCTGTCTGTCTCTCCCCCTCCCTCTCCACCCCTCTCTCTGCCTCTGTCTGTCTCCCCCATTTCCCTTTCCATCTCCATCTCTCTCCCTCTCTCTGTTTCTGTCCCTCCCTCTGCTCCCCCCTATTGATTTTGCAGTCCTCTGCCGGCCATCAATTGCTGTCCTCTCTGAAGCCACCTATCTTCATCTCATGGACAGAAACCTCGACAAACTGTGAGCTAAATTAAATAAGCTTTTCCTCAGGGCCGGGGAGATAGCTCAGCAGCTTAAGTGCCTGTCTGGCAAGTACAAGGTCCTGAGTTTGATCCCCAGTACTGGAAAAAAAAAACACCTTTCCTTCCTTAATTTTGGGTGTCAGGTACTTCTCATCAGAGCAATGGGAAAAGTAACCAGGATGGTGAGCAACTCTGAGCACCCAGGTGCGAGCTAGCACTTATGAGGCTGTCATGCTTGTGGGGCCCCAGGGTGCATAGGGAGAGCTCCAGAAAGAGGACCCCAAAATGCTCACTACGGATAAGTGCAGTGCATGTGGGTGTTTCAGTTACCTTTATACACACATGCACACATGTGTTTTTTGGGTGGTACTAGGATTGGACCCAGGGTCTTCGCATTGAGCTATATCCCCAGCACATTGTAAAAACTTTTGGTTAGAGACAGGGTCTCTCTAAGTTGCTAAATCACCAGGCTTGGAACTGTGATGCTCTTGTTTCAGTTTCCCAGGGTGCTGGGAAAACTGGCATGTGCCACCATGCCCCACGTTAAACACTATTTAAAAAAAAAAACTATGACTCTGTTGCCTTATAATCAGGGGGAGAGAAACCCTCCACATCTCTCAACGAAGCCTTTCCCTTATTCTTCCTTTCCTCCCCTCCCTCCTTACGTTCTTTCAGATACACAGAGCCAAGCTGTCCGTGTGCCAGCCAGCCCGGCACCCCACAGGACAGGTCAGGAGGTGGAGCCTCAGCGATGTTCCCAGGAATTCGGCACACGCCTGCAGCTGAGTGCGTCCCCGGGGCACACTCGTTTTCTGGGACAGTGTCACTTCTGACCCTTTCCTCCATTGTCTGCTCTCCACTTGACAGTCACAGGGACCTTCCAGCAGTGGTTCTCTCTGTGCCACAGCCCGGCCTAGAACAGTGGCCATCACTGCAGACAGGGTCTGGTCCCAACTCCTTCCTGCCTGCCTGAGGTCCAGCGGGTCTGCCCCACCTCTGGGCCCCGTCCCTGTCCTTCCCTTGACCCTGGCCCTCCACCCCAGCTCACTAAGCTCCAAAGACATCACCATCACCTGGAACTTGCCAGCTGTTGGGATGTGGTATTCCCTCTATCTAGAATGCTTTGCCCAGAGCCAGGCCTGTGGCACGCTTCAGCCTTTGGGTCAGTGGCCATCTCCACTGGAAGCCTGCCATGCCTGGGCCATCCTGCTCTCCTCTAGCATGTCATCTGCCCATGTCCTCTACGACAGCCTTGTAGATTTTCTCTCCATGGTCCCACCTCCTGCGCATCAGTTTGCCAGCCAAGCACCCTGATGCTGGTAGTGGCTGACTGGCCAGCACCCTCAGCCACGCTTAGCGCTGTTCGAGGTCCTTCACATGACTTATCTCACTGGACCTGACATAGCCGTC
>NW_004524872.1:1617201-1618055 GCF_000260255.1 Octodon degus
TGAAAACCCAGTTTAATTACATATAAGGAATATTAATATAGACTCATTTTATGCACATTATATTAATAAGGCCTCATTTTATGCATACAATTTTAAGTTGTGTAACTCTCTAAGAATTAAAAAAAATCTCATTAAGAATGGCATAATTTCAAGGCTGGCAGGGTGGGGGCGGATCACGGATGCCAGGGTCTGGCACCCTGAATCATTTTGAATTAGTCAGTTACTCAATGCCACAGCCCTCCAGCGAGTGGGGCCTCCTTCCTAGTTGGAGGAGATAGTCTGAGAGGCCACAAGTGGCCACAATCCTGTGGAAACCCACACAAACAGCTCGAGTGTCTGTACAGTGGCTTCATAAATTGGAGATACTTATTGTGGGTGCAGAAGATTTCTTTTGGACATTGGGTTTGGGACTCTCTTAATCTCCTAAAGATTTAGGCTCCATAACTGGCCTTCCTGGGTGGTAGTGTCCAGCTGGGCTTGCCATGGGTGTCTGTCTGGACAGGGCTAATACTCCGCTCGCTTTCCTGCCTCTTCCTGTTATAACGCTGGGCCCCTTCTCCTGTTCCTGCTTCCTGTCTGGTCCCTGTAGACTTCCGGACCCCACTTTAGTTCCTGCCCATAGTATCTCTGTAATTGTCCTTAACAGATCTCCCAGGCTCTAGCTTGACAGGGCCTCCCATGCCTTCCCACCCCACATGCCCGTGCAGTTACTCAGGCAAGGCAGCGGGGGCCCCTGCCCTGCTTCACAGATGGGAAGTCTGAGCGCTGGTGGCCTTGGAGCTGGGCTGACCAGACCCCACCATGCCACATCCTCTCGCAGCCCTGTGATTTTGCAGTCCTGGGGCTCCTTTCCC
>NW_004524872.1:1619145-1630998 GCF_000260255.1 Octodon degus
CTCCCCGACCCGGACAGTTCTGGAGTCTCTGATCAAGGTCTCTGGGTGCAAAGCAGGAAGGCAGAGGCTGTTTCCTAACAGACATAAACTGAGCCTCAACGCGAGTCATGTACATGGCCATACTCTTCCTAGTAGTCCTCTCAAAAGAAAGGAAAATGACCGAGTAATGAAATTTTAATGCTACTTATTCCGTATGAATCTTGGAAATCTGTTGTGTAGTCTACATTTAGAGCTAGGCTCAATTTGGATCATTTCAAGTGTTCAGTAGCTGCACTGGACATTGGACACTGAAGTCTAAGGCTAAGCAGCCCCAGTTCATGAGCTCAGACCATCTGGCTTGGGTTTTGAAGGATGAGTAGGAGTTCTTCTGTTGGAGAGGGGAGGAAAAGGTGTTCAGGGAGAGGGAACAGATCTTTCTATGGTAGCGCTTCCTGTTGAGGATACTTGAACAAAGATAATTTTTTTTTAAAGATGAAATTGTGTATTTTATACCAAGCGATGGTTTTCCATTTATGAGAGTGATATAAAGTTTGCTCTAAAAATAAATGTATTAAGTGAAACAGTCAATTTAAACACCAATATAGTGACTAATCAAGGTGTTACAAGGAAATGATTAAATCACAGACATATTAAATAGGATAATTGAAAGTAAGGTAAGCAATTATGTGGAGTTGTTACTAAAACATAACTTGCATCCAAATTAGGAACTTCTCACACTGGTGCAAACTTCCAAAGAACGAAATAACATTCAGCAACCCAACAGAATGCCAATTAAGAATATCCATTACACATGTCTGCTGAACATACATCTTTTTGAAAAATGGATCTATGTTTAAATTTACACTTTGTTAATACTTAAAATTCCAGGAAAATGGAGAAGTACTGTGCATAGGCATGGTCCTTCAACCTAGACAAATACTAATTTTTTATATCGGTGAATCTTAATATGACGTCTTAGGTCGCCCACGACTAACCAACCCTGTTAAAATTGTTACAAAAATTGTTAACCTTCCTGGTGGTCTTAGAGGGAGGGAAAAAAAGGGCCAGGTCGATTCATTCCCCTGACATCACCCTCTTCCCGCAGGGTCCTGGACTGCCCACAGGGGAATGCCCCCAGCACCCAGAAGCTGACTATCTCTTGGCCTTGGTGGGGAAACTGAGGCTGCCAGGCGTGCTGAGGGCGGCTTAGCCCTCAGCGTTAGCGAACCCGGGATGTTACCAGATCTCATCCTGGGCCACAAGGTTCATGCGCTGCGCTGCCTCAGTGCTAATCATTTTCCCTGCCATAGCGCTGGGGTCTTCGGGGTCTTCTTACGCCCACCGAGCACGCTGGGGTCGGGGCTCAGCATCTAGGGTTGCTAGGGAGACCGGTTGCTGGGCAACATGAGACACTGGAGGGGGTGGGGCAGCTGGGCCTAGGCTGGCCCCACGAAGCTTGGGGCGGGCCTGGCTTCCTTTACTTGCTCTTTGGTCCATTACCAGGGCCATCTGTCCTTCCGAGGGAGGCCTCGAATCCGACAACCCCAATTATTTTATTTTCATTTAAAAATATCTTTTATTTATTTATTTGGTACAGGGTCTTGCTACGCAGCTCAGGCTTATAGTGATCCTCTTGTTTCAACCTCCCCAGCACTGGGATTACAGGAGTGAGCCAGTAAGCCAGGTTTCGATGGCCTGCTAGGTGCGGGGCCGGCATGTGGTCATGGGGATTGGACCCCAGTCCTTGCGCTTGCCAGGCAGGCACTCAGGCCACCGAGCTATCTCCTCAGCCCAACCCCTGACAATTTAAACCTGTTCTGGAAGCACGACGTACCTACCAGTGTGCCAATCCCAAGTGCACGGAGCTTAGTTACTGTCTTGGCTATTTTTCATCATTGCTGGGACAAAATACCCAGCACCCAAAATGAAGAAAAGAAAGGTTTATTTAGCTCACAGTTAGCAGAGGTTTCAGTCCATACACAGCTGGCTCCAAGGCTGAGTGCACAAGGCAGAGGGCAGCCATTCCTGGCAGTGGAAAACAGCAAAGAATAAAGGGAGAGGCAACAGCTGCAGCTCCAAGCAAGCCTCTCTCCCCTCCTTAGATCCTAAGCAGGCTATGCTGCGGTGCGGTGTAGAACTCACACAGTGTCCACGCCCACCTCTTGCACAGGATGAGGATGTTTACAAAGTAGGAACCCTGACTCTCTGCTAAGTCACTAAATTAAATTTCTAAGCTTCTCAAGTTGACACAAGGTATCATCCAGTGCAGTGACAGTGACCTAGGGCAGAGAGCATCACCTCCTAGAGATTGGAAAGCAGAGATTTTCGGCCTCCTCCCCACTCCTTCCTGTTTATGTCTCTGTGGGGACAGCAGTTGGGCCACTGTTGTGGGTCGGGTCATCCAGAGGGTCTTCTTGTGCCCACCTTCCTGGTTCCGTGTCTCTTCCTGGAGGTCCCTGGCTGTGGTCGTGAGGCCCCCGGTGTGCTCCCATCTACTCTTGCTTGGGGATTATGGGTCCCCATTCTACCAACATCCACTCACAGTCCTTCCCAGAGCCAGCAGCCCCCACTCCCATCTTGTGCCCATCGGCACTGACTAACGTTGGGTGATTAGCTCTCTGAGGACAGTGGCCTGGGCCCAGGACTAGAACATGGTCCAGAGACATCAGCAAAAGGATCAACTGAACAGAGCCAAGGCAGTTTTCTGGTGGAGTAGCCCTGAGACTTAAGCTTCGGGTCCTCATGGGCCAAGAGAACCACTGTTCTGCACACCCTGGGTGGTAACCTTCCTGCTCGCTACCAGGGCCTGGGCCCAGAGGGTGTTTCTCTAGCTCAGGGGTGCAGACTGTCCTGGGTCTGTCCCCTGGGCCCAGAGGGTGTTTCTCTAGCTCAGACTGTCCTGGGTCTGTCCCCTGGGCACAGAGGGTGTTTCTCTAGCTCAGACTGTCCTGGGTCTGTCCCCTGGGCCCAGAAGGTATTTCTCTAGCTCAGACTGTCTTGGTCCTGTCCCCCTGCCTAAGCCATCTGCAGACCCCTGCCTCCTTGGTGTAACTGCAGATGGCTCTGTTGGGGCAGTGTCCTCTGAGCATGCTGCTCTGTGAGCTGCTCTTCTTAGCAGTTCAGAGGGCCTGGCAGAAGCCCAAGTCTGAGACCTCCCAGTTGCCTACTTTGTTAGATTAGTGGTGGGCTATGCAGGGGCTGGATCAATCAACAGTCAATTAATGACTTAGTCTGTGTCTGTGGCTGAACCGACAGTAAAGCCGGTGGGCTGGGTCCGGCTGCTGGAGGGTGGACAGCTTCCAGGTGGGCTGTGCTTTTGCTCTTGGCCTTGTCTCCAAAGTCACTATGTCTGTGACAGGAAGAGACATTCTGAGAGGAAAGAAGTAGATTGCCATGCAGAGAGAAAGACCCGTCACAGAGCAAGGACAAATTCTGCTCCCTCTTGGGAGGCTGTTAAGATACTTCTGTTAAAATGATTAATTGAGAATAAATGCACCTGCTGAAGGTCTGTCTCTGCCTGACACTGAGGGTCATTCATTCTGTAGGGGCTAATGGCTGTCCTGATGTGTCTCATGCCAGGTAAGTGCTAGGCCCAGAGTGACAAGGATGCTCCACCAGATCAGGGGACAGACAGTGCAGCTAGTGAGCCAACACACTTGAGAGCCGATGCCAGGGAGAGAGCAATGCTGGGTGGCGAGTTATATTGGGGCCTGTGGTGCACAGTGACAGGGGAAGGGAGGGGTCCCGAGGAACTCTGCGGAGCCAGTGTGGGGTGCTTGAAGACCACACAGGAGGCTGGGGCAGCTGGAGAGTTCTCTGCAACAGAAGGGGCAGGATCTCTGCCTGCCAGGGGCCGGGTCCAGTACGGACGAGGCGCCCATGCAACTAGACAGCAGTGCAGCCCGGTTTGTGAAGTGACAGTCGGGTATGCGTGCACGTGACTCAGCTGAGCCCCAGATGGGGCAGAAAACTCCAGCGGGGGTGATGCGTGATTTGGGCTTTGAAGGAAGCGTGAGTGCGTTAGTCCTGCCTGTTGTCCTTCAAGATATGCGCACACATATCTACTCTGGGGGTGGAATCCAGGACCAGAAGTGGGGGAGTGCTGTGGGGGAGTGCTCAGGTTTGGGGGTCTGATGGCACTCGGGTGCTGACACTGCAGGGAGCCACCTCAGCAGGTGCCTACCCTCTCCCAGCCCCCATTTCTTCATTGGTGAAAGGAGACCACGTCCATACCACCAACTCACGGGGATGGCAGGGCTGCCAGGAGCAACTGGCAGTGGGTTCTGCACGGTGCTTGGGGCAGTGGCAGAGACCATGCTGTTGCCTGGAGTGGGCAGCTGCCTCAGTCTGAGATGAGAAGGCTTGGGTGTGTGTGAGAGGTGGAAATGTGGCTCGGTGTGCAGCCAGGTCTTGTTCCTTAAGGACATCAATGTTGAAAGGAGGCTGGGGGTGGCTGATGGGTCCTCCTGGGGCCCCCGCGGAAAGGAGTCCGAGCTACCCTTTCCCGGCCTCAGAGGCTCAGCCTTCTTCTCAGCTCAGATTCCCTAGGGAAGAGGGACTCAACATTTCTGGTTCTTTTAGCCACTCAGGGTGGTTCTTTCTTGGTGACTGTCACGTGACTGATGTTGGTTGTGAATCTACGTGGCAGAGGAGTCGGGGCCAAAGCTCAGGTGGCCGTGGTCAGGTTGGGACCTGTGAGAGGCTGAGCCTGCCCTATCACTGTGGCACTCAGTGAGGTACCAGGGCGTGTTGCATGCTACTGCTTCCAGGGGCAGCTGACACCCACAGAGAACAAACTTTACGCAGGGGCTCTGCAGCGCATACCCCTTGGTCCTCCCTGATACATCATTGGCCAGGGACTCCATCAGCCTACTGAGCGGCCGGAAGTCTGGTCCTGTCCAATCTGGGTGGCCCTCACCAGCGTTCTCTTTGGAGGGCCACCAGGTGCTCTGCTCCCCAGTGTGGGGCTTCCTCCCCTAGCCAACAGGTGGCCAGGAGCCAGCAAATCAACACCCAGATGTTTGGGAACATTTGACTGTCACGGGGCGCACATCTTGGCTTCGCTTCTAAGAAGCTACTTGTTTACCTAGTGTTTAGATTCACCAGGCTCTCTGGCCCTCTCTGCCCACCCGAGTCCACAGACTTCCTCGCCGGCTCCTGTGCCACGCTGGGTAAGGCTCGCTGTCACCGTTCGGAGTGGCATGAGGCCTGACACAGGGCGTGTGGTTTTGCACCACCGTGTGCTTGTGCATTCTCGCAACACATCTTTACTGAGTTTCTTGTGTATGGCTGGCCTCTCACACCTAGTGGTGTGACACAGACGGATCTAGTTCCAGTCCTTAGGAAACGTCTAGTCCAGCAAATAAATACACTAGAAGAGTTTCATAAAGGATCATTAAAAATATGATGCTATGAGGTTTGGGATTTATTTCTCTTGACGGTTGGTCAAGGTCCCTAGTAATGCAAGGAGGCCATTCTGGGAAACAGCAGAGGGTATCACTCCTGGGGGCTGGGTCTGATAACCTCTGCATGCTGGGGCAGTGTATCAGTCTATTACCCATTACCATGTCAAGTGCCCGACAACGGGGTGATTTGGGAAGAGTGGAAGCATATTTGCCTCACAGTTCTGGAAATGCAAGAGCAGCACTGGCTTTTTTTCAGCTCTGGAGAGGGCTTCACAATGGCAGGAGCATGTGCAGAGAGGTCACATGGTGCACCGACCCGTATCCACAGAGAAACAGATTCAGTGTAAGATGTACAAATAAATAAGGATTCATGAGATAGGCTTATAGTGGCTGTTGGCAGAGTCGGGCACGGAAGAGGGCAATAGGGCTGTGTGCGTGCTGGGGAGCTGAAGGATCCAGAGGAAGGCCTAGAGCTCATTGTAGAGTCCTGAGCAAGTCCATCTTCAGAGGCTGAAGGGCCTGCGCTGGGAGCCAGGAGACAATGTCCAAGGTGAAGAGGAAGAGTAGCACTCCTCCCAAGAGACAGAAGCAGCCTTCCTTCTTCATTTCCCTTTTATTCAGGCTACAGACCTGTTGGTTGGTGCCATTCACAGCCAGGGTGGGGTTTTTGTCTGCAGTAAATCCCTTCAGGCACATCCAAACTGTGCTGATCCAGTTTAGTTTGCATTTCCTACTCAAATCGACCCAATCGGCTAACTAGCATGCATGGTGAGATAGGAAGGAAGAGACGTGGAGGATCAGTGTTGCTCTTTTTCTAGCCATGCCGTCTGAAGAAAATCAATGAGGGCTCCATAAGAATTACATCAGTCCCTTCAAGGGTGACTGATGCTCCCAGTGACCTAGCCACCTGCAAAGAGGTCTCATGTCTTTAGAGCATCATCATTTCTACACTGCTGCACTAAGGACCAAGCTTCTAAAGGGAAACATATTTCAAGAGTATCAGAAATTTCAGATTTGAGGTAAGACCTGGTGAGAGAGAGAGAGGAGGAAGATGGCTACTCCCGAAACTTTGGGGGAGACTTTCCTTCCTGGCTTGCTGTGGTTCTGGGGTAACAGCTAATCACTGAAGTTTCTCTCCTGTTCCAGCTGAGTCACAGGCCTGACCAATCATCAGGCTTCATCTTCCTGGCTGCAGTGATTGGGCCTCAGGAGGACATGTGACTCAAGCAGAGCCAATCAGTGTCCTTTCTCAAGTTTCTACAAACAAGATTTTGTTACTAGCCTGGAAGAAGGCATTCTGGAAATCTTTGATCCAAAGCCTTTTGTTCCTACTCACTTTCCTGTGGTTTTCCCTGCGTAGAAGAAACCTACGTATTTCAGGCAAAACTGAGGGCATGGACAGAAAGTGAGGAGATGAGAGATGGGAAGGAGACACAGAAAGATCTGATTATTTTGTTGTCTGCAGCTTCCTGAGGCCAACTGTACCTTGAATTGCTCAGTTACTTGAACTTTGGATTGAGTTTCGAACACGGCAAAGCCAATTTCAGACTGCTTCCCTCTGGAATCTCACCCTTCTCCTGTCCCAGGGAAGGCAGCATGGCTTCTTGAGGATCTTAAGATCCTTCTTTTTTGAAATTTTTATTTATTTTATTTTTTAATAGATTGCAAATTGAAAATAAATTATTTACAAACATAAATGAATATAACAAAAACTGTCCAAAATAAAAATGAAGAAAGAATTTACAGATCAGTCATAATAGTTCACTGTGTCAAAACCAAGAAATTTATATTCATATAATTAGAATTCTCAAAGTAGACTATTTTGACTATTGAAAATATGTAATTGTAGTGAAGGAAATTAATAGTTTTTTTGTTTTGTTTTTGTTTTTAATTTTTAAATTTTTAATTTTTTTTTCTTTGTCAGAATCAGTGATTGAACTCAGGCCCTTGCACTTGCCAGGGAAGTGCTTATTCCACTGAGCCACCTCCCTGGCCCCTAGTGTTTGTGTTTTACAAAGTTAAAGGTATGTGGAGACGATTTTCCCTGGGAACAGAACGGCATTAGTGGTAAGATTGCATGTTTGGAGTTATGAGTCATGTTACACCAACACTAAGACTCAGATCTCAAGAAACAAAAGTAAAAAAAAAAAAAAACCCTCCAAAAAACTAAAAACAAAAAATGGAAAACCATTGAGCACTTGAAATAAATGTATAATGTTTGCATGTGATTGTAATTTACAGGTTGCCTAAAGCATATGATATAGTCCTGTAGCTCCACATTCTTAAAGCCAATATACTCGGCTATTGAATAAACTAATTTCAAGGACAAAGATCACCTACAATATCTGTTTATGTCTCTTAGATACTAGGCAGGAAGATAGTGTTTTACTAGTTAGGACCTGAACAGTTTGAAAAGCTATCAAAGAAGTGAACAGCATTGCTCTTTTCTGCCCACCCCTTCTCTTGGGCATGAATGAGAAGCCTTTCAAATAAATATTTCTTGGATATAATAAGACTCCCTGTGGACTAGGGTCTCAGTTTCATTTTTTCCCTTTAGACTCAGCCACCTGACAGGGCTTAGCACACAGGAAGTCCTCTGTGGATCCTCATTTAGTTGAACAGAAAAGGCTGTTTTAGCAATGCTGAAGCTTCCTCAGCTCCTGAGATGGCAACATGAGCAGTCCCCTCTCTGTGCTGAGTAGGTAGAGGCAAGACCCACGGGGCCTCACTAGCATTTGTTATTGGTTGATTTCTTGATTTCACTCCATTGTTTTGGAGTGAGATGGGCTCTCATGTTGTTTTAATTTGCATCTCTCCAATGAACAGTGATATTAAACATTTTTTTTCATGTGTTTTTTGGCATTTCTACTTCATCTGAGAAATGTCTAGTCATTGCAGATGCCCATTTTTGGGCTGGGTCTAAATCTGGAGGGTCTGCTTTTTTTGAGTTCTTTAGATATTCTGGATATTAGTCTTTTGTCTAAGGAACAGCTGCCAAAAATTCTTTCTCACACTGTGAGAAACACTGTGTGAATTTCTGTTGGTGGTTTCACTTGCTGTGCAAAAGCTTTTTAAATAGGATGAGATCCCAGTTGTTGCTTTTTTTGTGATAGTTCCTGTGCACTTGGGGTTGTGTTCATAGTGTCTTTGCCTACACCAGTGTGTTCAAAAGTTCTACCTGTTGTATCTTCTAGCAGAGTCAGTATTCCTGTTTTAATATTTAGATCTTTGATCCATTTCAATTTTAGTTTGGTTTATGGTGAAAGATATGGGTCGTTTTAATCTTCAGTGTGTGCAGAGCCAATGGTCCTGTGCTATTTATTAAAGAGGTTATCTTTCTTCCAGTGAAGTTGATTGGCTCCTTTGTCAAAGGTAAGGTGGCTGAGTATGTCTGGAGTTGATTCTGCATCTTCTGATCTATTCCATTTAACCTCAGGCCTGTTTTTTTTTTTTTTTTTTTTGCCAGTATCATGCTGTTTTATCACAGTAGCTTTTCAGTATAATTTCAAGTCAGGGATTGTGAGGCATCTGCCTTGCCTTTGTTGCCCAGAGTACCTTTGCTATTCTAGGTCTCTTCTTGTTCCAAATGAATTTTAGGATTTTTTCCTCTAATTTTGTGAGATATGCTGTTGGAATTTTGATTTGGGATTGCGTTAAATCTGTATAGCAAGTTTGGAAGTATGACCATTTTTACTATATTGGTTCTTCCTACCCAAGAACAAAGGATCTCTCACCACTTTCTGGCATCTTCCTCAAGCTTCTTCAGAGCACTAGTTTTCAATGTAGAGGTCTTTTATTTCCTTTGTTAGGTTGATTCCTAGGTATTCTTTTCTGGATGCTATTGTGAAAGGCATCCTCTCCCTAATACTCTGTCAGTGATTTTGTTATTTGTGGATAGGAAGGCTATTGATATTTGAATGTTTCTATACTACTGAAATTGGTTACTAAATCTAGAAGTCTCTTGGTGGAATTTTTGGGGTCCTCTTTGTAGAATATCATGTAATCCTCAAATAATGATAGCTTAACTTCTTTCTTTCCTATCTCTATTTCTTTCTTTTGTCTCATTGCTCTGGCTAATGTTTCCAGGAGTATATTTAAGAAGAGTGGTGACAATGGGTATCACTGTCTTGTGAAAACAAGGCTTTAAAGTAAAAGGTTTTAATTGTTGTTCATGTGGTATGATGTTGGCTGCTGGTTTGTCATAGATGGCTTTTATCAGGTTGAACTAGAGACCATCTATTCCAATTTTCTGCACATTTTTTTTTTTACCCCGAATGTCTTTTAATCTTTGTCAAACACTTTTCCTGCATCTATTGAAATGATCATATGGTGTTTGTCCTTGACTCTGTTAAGATGGTGTATTACTTCTCTTGATTTGTGTCTGCTGAACCATACCTGCATCCCTGGGATGAATCCTACTTGGTCATGGTGTAAAATCTTGACAATTTGCTGTATTCTGTTGCCAGTACTTACTGACGATTTTTGCATCTATGTTTATTAGGGAGATTGGCCTGCAGTTCTTTTCATCGATGGAATCCTCCTCTGGTTTTGGTATTAGGGTTGCTTCCAAGCACGGAGCTGCAAGTATTTCTTCCTTTTCCACTTCATTAAAGAGCTTGAGAAGTAGCAGCATTAGGTCTCCTCTAAACTTCTTGTAGAATTCCACAGGGAATCTCAGCAGAGCCTGGGCTTCTTTCTGTTGGTAGGTTTTTAATTACATCTTCAATTTCAATGACTGATACTGGTTTATTTAGAATTTTTATATCTTCTTGATTTAGCTTTGGTAGTTCATATGTATCTAGGGTTCTGTCCATTTCTTCTCTATTTTCCATCTTGTTGGAATACAGGTTATTGAAGTAGGTATTGATGATCTTTATATTTCTACAAGATCTGTTGTGATTTTACCCCTTTCATTCCTAAGTGTATGGATTTGAGGGTTTTTCCACTTTTTTGGAATAAGAGTGGCTAAGAGTTTGTCAATTTTATTTAATCTTTCAAAGAATCTGCTGTTCAATTCATTAATTCTTTGTATTTTCTTAATCTCCACTGCTTTAATTTCTTCATTGATCATTATAATTTCTTCCCTTGTATGAGATTTAGGATGGACTTGTTCTTCTTTATCTAGAAACTTGGGGGTTCAATGTTAGGTTGTGTGAGCTTGCTCTGTTTTCCTGATATAGGTATTCACTGCTATAAATTTCCCTACTAGGACTGCTTTCATTATGCCTTGTAAGGTCCAGTATGTTGTATTGATATTGTCCTTTTTTTAAAAAAATTGTTTGTTTGGTACAGGGTCTCACTATGCAGCTCAGACTCATAGTTTTCTTTCTGTCTCAACCTCCTCAGCACTGGGATTAAAGGCATGTGCCACAATGCCCACTTTCAGCAGCCGGCTTGGTGCCTGGCTGGCATGGCATGCTGTACCAGGGATCGAGACCAGGTCCTTGTGCTTGCCAGGCTAGTGCTTAGACTACCAAGCTATTTCCCTGGCCCTGGTATTATCTTTTAATTGTAGAGACTATTCAGTGTCTTTTTAAATTTCATCTGTGATTCATCAGTTGTTCAGGAGTTTGTTATTCAATTACTATGAGTTCATGGAGTTTTTGTGGTTTCTTTGGGCATTGATTTCCAATTTCATTGCACTATGGTAATAATATGCATGGGATAGTTTCAATTTCTATGCATTTACTTAAGCATGTTCTACAAGGTAGTATGTGGTTTATTTTGCAAAACATCCATGTGCAGCTGAGAAAAATGTGTACTCTGATGTTGTTGGGTGGAACACTCTATAGAAATCTACTAAGACTTTTGGTTCAGAAGTTTGGTTCAGTTCTAAGATTTCATTGTTGATTTGTTGTCTAGTTGATCTACTTGTGACAGTAGAGTACTGAGTTCCCCATTACAATTGTACTAGAGCTTTTTTTGATTTTTCTTTCTTTCTTTCTTTTCTTTTCTTTTCTTTTTTTTTTTTTGTAGCTTTTAGGGAAGGGTCTCCAGAGTGTTCAGGGTCTTACTACCAGATTGGACTCATAGTGATCCCCCTGTTTAGAGCTGGGTTTACAGACGCACACCACCACGCCCAGTCTCAATTGCCATCTCAGCACACCCTGGAGGCAGGGCCGGCACAGCAGGCCTGGGGATCGAACCCCCTGCCCTTGTGCCTGCTTGCAGGTGCTTTAATCTGCTGAGCTATTTGGCCGGCCCCTTTATTTTTTTATGTCCATTAATTTTTTTATTTAGTTGGGTGCACTTGTATTTGGTGTATGTATATTTATGATTGTTATGTCTTCCTCTTGTATTGCTCTCTTTACAAGGATGTAGTGATGGTTATTTTCTGTCTTAATCAGTGTTGGCTTGAAATCCACTTTGCCTGCAAGTAGAATGGATACTTCTGTGTTTTTCTGAGTTTCTGTTGCATGGAATATTGTATTATATCCATTAACTTTCAGTCTATGACTTTAATTTTTTA
>NW_004524872.1:1635448-1636744 GCF_000260255.1 Octodon degus
GTTGGATCTTGCTTCTTGGTCCATTCTGCCAGTCTGTTTCTTTTGATTGGTGAATTGAGATCATTAACATTGATCATTGATGGTTATAACTGATATATATTGACTTATCCTTATGTTGTTTTTATTCCTGATGGCTCAGGACTCAAGGTTTCCCAGGCACCCTGCCCCAAATTCTCCCTGTTCTGTACACTGGTCTTGGCTCACTTCCCCTTGGCCCCACACAGAGAGTCAAGCCACAAAGAAGAAAAATCACCTCCACCTATGATCCAGCTATTCCAGCTCATGATCACCCTCTACCTCCACCTGCAATTTGGCTATTCCAGCCCACAAACCCCCTCCCCTAAAAGCCCTATAAAATCCTCCTGTCCCCTTTTGTTTGGGGCTGTTTTGGTGCACTAGATAGCAGCCCACTTGCTATCTCCAGTAAATCTTCTCATGTCAGAATGCCTGGTTTGGTCCATTGCATGGATTTGTACCTAACAGTTTCCTTTTGCTGTTGCTCCCCCTCACTCCATTTAATTACTTGCCTTGTGTGGCAGATTCATTCTGTTGGGGGTCATGATGTTGTAGTCCTTGTTATCTCTTTCTATAATGTCCTTCAGAATGCTTTGAAGGGTTGGATTGGTATTCTTAAGTTTCCTGAGGTATTTCTTGTCATGGAAGTATTGTATTTGTCCATTACTATTGAAAGATAGTTTTGAGGAATACATCAATCTGGGTTGAAGATTATTTTCTTGTCCTCCTCACATCATTATATTTTCAGTGCCTGGACACCAAATCTCCAGGATATGTTAATAACTCTTTGGTCAAATATTGTATGGTAGAGTTGCACAGATCTATTGGTATGTCCTCTATTCTACTCAGTTTTTCTATGTGTATATATTTTTTTGGTCTGTTTTTATTACTGTAGCTTTGCAGCATTACTTGAACTGTGGTATTCCAGTGCCTCCTAGTTTACTCTTTGCTTAGGATTGCTTTGGATATTGTTGGTCTCTTCTGATTATATATAAATTTTGGGATTGTTTTATCTACTTCCGTGAAGAATGTTATTGCTATTTTTTATTGGAATTGGATTATACCGTATGCATCAATTTTACTACTACTACTACTACTACTAATTTTATAATATTGCCATTTTGACAATATTGATTCTACTTTTCCAGAAACAGGGAATATCCTTCCATTTTTAAAATGTATTTAGTGTTTTTTAAAAATGTATTTAGTACAGTGTCTACAGGCCCTCACTGCACAAATGAGACTCATAGTGATCCTCCTGTTTTCAGCCTCCCAAGTGCT
>NW_004524872.1:1637234-1640768 GCF_000260255.1 Octodon degus
ATGTAGTCCCTATACTCCTCAAACTCTTCCATGAAATTGAAAAGGAAGCCATCCTCCCAAAATCATTCCTGGAGGCAAGTATTATACTGATACCAAAACCAAGGAAAGATGCAATTAAAAAAGGGAACTGTAGGCTGGTCTTCCTCATGAACATAGATGCCAAACTCCTCAATAAAATCCTAGCAAATAGAATACAGCAAATCATCAAGAAGATTATATACCATGACCAGGTAGGATTCATCCCAGGGATGCAAGGATGGTTCAATATACGCAAATCAATAAATGTAATACACTATATCAATAGAGCCACATCCAAAAACCACATGATCATCTCAATTGATGTGGAAAAGGCTTTTGACAAGGTCTAACACTCACTCATTCATGTTCAAAGTCCTACAGAAAATTGGAATGGATGACCTCTCTGTCAGTCTCATAGGTTGATTCATAGATATTTATTTTTTTTTGATGTTACCATAAATGAGATTTTCATGATTTTTTAAAAACTAGTTAGATTCATTACTCACACATAGGAATGCTACTGACTTTTATGCTTTAAATTCCCATTTTGCCACTTTGCTGAATTTGTTTATTAACTCTAAGAATATTCTGGTGGATTTTTCTTTTTCTTTTTTAGAATTTTTTAATTGATTTTATTGAGAAACAAATAGTAATGACACAGTTTCACAACCAATTAATTGGACAGTTTCTTTCTTTCTTTCTTTTTTTTTGGCGGAACTGGGGATTGAACTCAGGCCCTTGTGCTTGCCAGGGAAGTGCTTATTCCACTGACCCATCTCCCTGGCCTCAGGACAGTTTCAATAATTAGTACATCGCATATTGTTGTTTTCATAGTGGTTATTCATAGTACAAGATGCAGACATGATATCCTTTGCAAACACTATTAGTACAAATCTTTCTTCTCATTGAATTAAGGGAAAGTAGCTGTGTGTCTATCCTCTTTTGTATATATAGATACAAAATGGTCCTTCATTTGTATCCCCTTTTTTGTTTAGTTTTGTCAGAGGTGGGTATTCCATTGCCATTTAAATATTGTAGGTGTGTGAATTCAGCAAAATAATCCAATATAGTCCAATAGTCCATAGTAGTAGTGGGCTGTCTGTAGGACTGGCAATGCTGGGATATAGTTCAGGACTGGGGATATAGCTCAGTGGAATAAGCACCCGCCTGGCTAGCTCAAGGTCCTGAGTTTGATCCCTGGTACACTTCCCCTCATAAAAATATATAATGCAGTGGGTTTGCAAATCAGAATTTTCCTTTTGGATCTTCATTGTAAAGAATTGTATCATTTAAAACTCAAGATAATTGTCTTTCTTTCCTGTTTATATTTCTTTTGTTTTATTCTCTTGCCTGATTGCTCTGGTTAACATTTTTAGTTCTATATTGAATAAGAGTGGATACCTTTATCTTTTCCAGGATTTTAGACATAATGCTTTTAGTTTTCCTTACTGTGATGTTGGATGTGGGTTTATCATAAATGAACTTTATCAGTTTGAGGTCAGTTTCTTATATATCTATTTTCATGAGTGTGTGTGTGTGTGTGTGTGTGTGTTTAAAATCATGAATATTGTTGGGTTTTATTAAAGACCTTTTCCACATGTATTGAATGAACATGTAATTTTAATACTTATTTCTATTTATATGGCATATCACACACACACACACACACACACACACACACACACACACATATATATATAGTACCATCCTTGTGTCCATGGGGTGAAGTTGACTTGGTCAGGATGTATAATTTTTTTTGTACCACTGATTGAACTCAGGACTTTGTGTTTGCTAAGGAGGTGTATATGCCACTGAGCTATCTTCCGGCCCATGATGTATAGTATTTTAAATGACTTTTTGTATTTTTAAAATAATTTTGTTGAGAATTTTTACATCTGTATTCATTAAAAATATTGGTCTGTAATTTTCATGCTACTTTTTGGGGTCCTTGTCTGATTTTCACACCAGGGTAATGTTAACTTGCAGGAAAGAGTTTATGTTTCTGCTCTTCTTATTTTCTGGGAGAATTTGAAAAGTACTGAGATTTGTTCTTTTCTTATGTCTTGGTTTTCCTTAGAGTTTTTATTATGCTTCAATTTTATTTTGGATTATTGGTATATTCAGGGTTTTTAAATCTTCCAGTTTAATGTTGTTAACTAACAAAACTAGAAATTAATTCATTTTTTCTAAATTCTCCAATTTATTGGAATATATGTTTTCAAAATAGTTTCTTGTAATCCTGTGGACTTTAGTGAAATCAATTGTGACTTTCCCCTTTTCATTTCTAATTGCTCTCATATGTGTTTTTCCTTTTACTTGTAGGGTTGGCTAAGGGTTCTTCAAACTAATTTATTCTTTCAAAGAATCAACACTTTGATTTATTCTTTTTTTTCAGTCTGGACATGATTTCTATTGTCATTTTTGTAATTTCCCTGGATTTGGAATTTTTGTTTGTTTGTTTGTTTTAGTACCTTGAGATGAATCACTTAATGTTTTAGCTGGGATCACTTTCTGTTTTTCAAATGCAGACATTCATAAATATAAACTTTTGTCTTAGAACTGCTTTCACTGTGTCCTACAAGTTGTGGTATGCTGTATTGCTGTTGTCATTTGATTCTAGGATTTTTAATTTCTTCCCTGGTTTCTTCAGTGATGCACTGATTACTTAAGTTTGTATTATTTAATCTTGATGTGTTTGTGTAGTTGTTTCTGTGGAGTTTTTTTGCTGTTGATTTCTACTTTTGTTTCACAGTAGTCTCATAGGCTTACAATTAGATAACTCAAGATATAAGCTAAATTCTTTTGTATTTACTTAAAAAATGCTTTGTGGCCTAAAATATGGTCTATTTTTGAGAACGTTCCATGAGCTGCAGAGAATAATGTGTACTCGCTGTTGCTGGTTGAAACAATAGATATCTGTTAAATCTGTTTTTTAATGATATGGTTCAAGTCTGTTATTCTTTCTGTTCATTTGTTTGCTCATTTTTGTTTTTGAGACAGGGTCTTACCAGGTAGTTCAGGTTGGCCTTGAACTCACTGTGTAGCCCAGGCAGTCTGAAACTCACAGTGACCCTCTTACCTCAGCCTACCATGTGGTGAGATTACTGGCATGCACCACTGTTCTTGACCCCAATTCTGATATCCTTTTGTTGAATTTTTATTTGGTCAATCTAGTTGTGAGAGTGGGATGTTCAAATCTCCCAGTATGATTGTACTGATGTCTATCTGTCCTTTTATTTTAAGCAGTTTTTCTTGATGAAATTAACGTACTAATATTCGGTGTGTATGTGTTTATAATTGTTATTTATTCCTGTTAAATGGCTTCCTTTACCAGTATGTAGTGAGTTTATCTTTTTCTGATCAACTTGGGCTTAAAGTGAATTATGTTAGAAAGTAGGATAGCTATTCCTGCTTACTTTCAGGTTCACTTGTGTGGAGTATAATTTTCCACACTTTCACTTTTAGACTTTCAGTCTATCGTGTGTGTGTGTGTGTGTGTGTGTGTGTGTGTGTGTG
>NW_004524872.1:1645299-1667429 GCF_000260255.1 Octodon degus
GATGCAAGTATTATATTAATACCAAAACCAGGAAAAGACGCAACTAAGAAATAGAACTACAGGCCAGTCTCCCTCATCAACATAGATGCAAAAATCCTCAATAAAATCTTAGCAATAGAATACAGCAAATCTTCAAGAAGATCATACACCATAACCCAGTTGGATTCATCCCAGGGATGCAAGGATGGTTCAATTGAATCTTTTATCTGCCTAATTATATCATCTTTGAGCTCATTGAGCATTTTAGTAATTTTTTTCTTAATATGCACTTGCCTTTTCTTGTTGATCTTTTCAAGGATTTTAGCTATTTGGGTTTTGAATTCTTTGCCTTTAATGTCGGTCAGATCAGCTTTTGGGAATTAACATTTTGAGCCATCTGATTACATTGCTCTCTTATAATTCTTGTATTCTTATGGTGAATGTCATAGGTTAGTTAGGCTACAAAGTTCTGCCACTGTCATAGAGATCTCTTCAGTAGGTGGATTTCTCCCTGTTCTGGACCCTTTGCTCTGGGTATAATCCAGTGCACAGATACCTACTCAAGCTATTCAAAGCACAGTGAATAATCCCTAGCACTGAATTACAACAGTAGAACAACTACTGGTAATATCAACAGTTACAGAACCAGTTATACATCAATACATAATTTAGAGCTTGTTTAGCAAGTTTTCCACTCTTTCAGTAACTTAGGAATATGAAGAGTAAGTAATAATGGAGAAAAGGCTGGAAGGCATGAGAAGATAAGAGAAAATAATTAAAAAAACCCCAAAGAATTGAAAAATTGAGAAAAACAGAAGACCAAAAAGAAAAAAAGGCAGGTAAAGGAAAGCATTTTTGATAATATTATTTTCATACCCAGAAAGAAGAGAAAAGGAGAGTGTTATAGTCAGGGGTTGTGAGGGAAACAATTTAATACAGGACACATAATTTATATGATTATGTTATAATAGCCACCCAAAGACTCAAATACAAAAGAGTGCAGGAAATCTGTCCACACACTAAAGACTCAAAGAATCCAGCTGAGGGCCTGGATCCCACAGCAATGTCCTTCATGAGTTCAGCTGAAGATCCAGAGCCCATGACAATGCCTTCCATAAGTCCAACCAGAGGACTAGAGCCCATGACAATATCTCATACAGGCCAGTTTCACAGATCTGTGCTGGGAAGGCCCAAAGGTCCGTGGTGGAAGCTAGAGAGCCTGTGACAGTGGGTTGAAGGACCTGCACCAGCAGGCTGAGGGGTCTGAGTTGGAGCCAGGAAGCAATGCTCAAAGTAAGGATGAAAGCTCCCCTGAAAAGTACCACAGCCATCCTTCACAATGACAAGGTCCCAAGCTCCTCTGCTGATGGCTTGTCATCAAGATACATACCTTGAATGTATACATACCTCTGATACATACCTTGTATGTATTTACAAGGTCCCAAGCTTCTTTGATGATGAGAACAGCTGAGTTCATATCAGGAAAGCCAGCGTGACAAGCTCCTCCAGGAGAATCAATAGCGCCACTTCTTCCTCTCCAGTTCTCCTTTGTATGATGTTGGCAACAATCCTCAGGTGGGCCTTCTATGCCAAGCACCATGCTAGTTCTTTTCAGCTGGGTGTTACAAGCTGATCACCAGTTGTTAAGCCCCCACAAGGGAATTGACAGGGTATGTGTGGGGGTAGAGAAGAAGTGGGGGGAGGGTTTTATAAGCAGAAAGTAGGAAGTCTTTGTGGAGATAGTACCCAATTTATAAACTGGAACAAACTATGTTAGAAGACTTACATGACAGCCTTTGATAAAAAGAACCTGGCAAGGTCAGTGTAAGACACTGCAGGAACATAAATGATAGTGACCACTTGCACACAGGTGCTCATAAACATGTGGTCCCAGAGTCACTCTAAAAGAGAAAAACAAAAATGAAGTTGTTGTAATAGTTTTTCTATACAAGAAAAGACAGGAGGAGGGAGGGGAGACTTGTGAGGGCATGTGTGTGTGGGGAATTGTGGAAGAGACCACGGGAGGGGCTGTAAGGGGGCAGAGGGGAAGGACAGAGGGAGGCTGAGGCCCTGGATACTCTAACAAATACACAGATGTTGAGATTCCACAAAACAGTGCATGGCAAGGTGGAACAGGCTGTGGAAGCATTTACATTAGTGTAAGGAGTTTGTATTAAAAGGAGAGGAATAGATACAAGGGGAGAGGCAAACAGAAGAAATGTTGGGGCCAGAGAGATGACTCAGTAGAATAAACGCTTGCCTGGCAAGGACCTGGTTCTGAAAAAAAAAATTATATAGGGAAAGAAAGGTAGGAGATGGTACACAGGGGTTGGCATAAAGAAGGCAAATAAGGGGATGAGATTGGAGCCAGAAGCCAGAGAAGAGCTAGGTGGTTGCATCCTATGCTGGACTCAAGAGTCCAACAAGGTGAAGTAATACCAAGAAACGTGATGTGAGCCCATGTGACCAACTAAATGGTGTTTTGTAAGCTGCAGTAGGAAATGTGTGTTCATAGCTGTGACCCTTCACGTACATCTACAAAGGCTGTCATTCACAAAGTCATAGGAAAAAGAAAGAACAGTACACAAACACACACAGGGTGCTGTGGTCAGGGGCTCTGGTGTGAGGAATCCAGGTGCGGCCAGTCTCCTCTCCTTGCCCAGCAGCAGCCTCCAGCTTGTGCTTGGATTTCCCTGCAGTTGGCCTCTTTTGGCCTCCCTCGCTCTCCGTTTGTTCGCAGTGTATCTCAGTTCTGCTGAGCCTCTCTCTGGCTGGCAGTTTGGTGGCCCTGTGGTCAGGTGGGGAGGCAATGTCCCTGCGTCTGTGGCATGCTGGTGACTTTCTCCATCCCCTTTCCCCTGCTTAGAGTTTCCATCTGATCTGGGATTTCTGTGGTTTCTGGGGCCAACAGGAAGCAGATACCATGGGGACTTGTCTGGATGGTTCGTCACGCACCCACAGTGATCCTGTTCCCCATTTGCTCTACTTCACAGAACGGCCCCTTTCAGCTTGCAGTGCAAGGGCATTTAGGAAGAGAGCCCTTCTGCATGCAATTCAGTAGTATTTGGTGGGTGGTGGGTGGTGGGAGGAGACCCACTCAGGTGCAGAGCTCCTTTGGGGGTGGGAGGGATGCCCGCTCTGGTGGTGCTCCAGTGTCTTTTCTGGGACCTGGGGTTCCACCCATTCTAGCCACTGTGAGCCTCATGAGTCTCGCTGGCTCAAAGATCCCTAACATGTGGTTCTGGGTCCCTAAGTGGGACTGTACCCTTTACTCTGCTCCTCCTCTCTGTGCCTAGGGCTTGCCCTCTGGCTTGCACTTTCCCTAAAGCCCTTCCTCGTACATATCTTCCTTGCAGGGCTCTATTCCCAGCAGAAGGAGAATTAGGCCCCGGTGGATGCCGGTTAGCTGCGAGGCTGGGCGGAGCTAGACAGCCAGAGCTTAGAGCTGCTGAGGAAGTGTTGCAGCTTGGCTGGAACCAGCCTCAGCTGCCTCGTCACTGAAGGGGCTTTCCTGGTGCAGGGGTGGGGCTGGAGGCTAGGGACACTGTCAAGGGGCTGTGATCTGCTGTCAGCCTTGTTGCCCCCTACTTCCTCCTTCTGTGGGAGGAAGAAGGAGGATGTGGGAGAGCTGAGTTCCTGGGGCCCATCTTTGACGGTAACACCATGGCCAGAAGAGGGAAGAGCTGATGGGTGGGTGGAACCACACACCTGCTGCACACACAGATCAAGACTGAGGCCTGTTGGCTCCCGAAGACATGACCCAGGTATGGGAGGCAAGCCTGCCCCACTCTACTACTCAGATGTGGAAGCCCAGGGAAGCTGGGGGAGGGAATGGCAATCACAGGTGCCCCTGGCTGTGACCAGGTGCTGGGACTAGGGGCCACGAGCTGGAGCAGAGCCTTCTGAGAGGCCTAGAGGGGTTGAGGGGAAAAGCAACAACATTTGGGCCAAATTAAACCCAAATGACCTAGTGGTTCTGCCTGGCTCAGGTTCTCATGATTTATGCATTTGTGATGATCTAGTTTTCAGCTGCCTACAACTCAGCTGTCATTTGCACTCTGTCTCCTATCTGAGGCTGTGTCACACAGCTGTGTCTTCACCTTGATTCCTTGTGCAGGGAAAAGGGGTGAGCCAGTGCAGTTCCACTGTTTATCTCTTGGGACACTTGGCTTTTCATGCTGATGGCAATTGGGATGGGTTTGCAGGAAAGCAATTCTTGGGGGGAGGGTCCAGCATGGACAGCACTTTGCTGGTGAGTCTGTAGGGCTGCAGACTGTGGAAGCTGAGCTCAGGGATGTCTCTGTGGAAATGAGGCGCTCTCCTATGTGGGTGACTGTGAGGCCCCCTCTGCACCCAGTGTAGGCCCCCTGCCACCTCTCGTCCTTTGTATGTTGTCTACGAAAAAGGTGTCTGCACGTGTAAGTTCCTCACCTTTTAAGACAGAACTCATGTCCTTCGGTCTCACAGTGTCCCCCCATTGGTCCCCGAGGCCCCTCTGCTTGTAGGGAAAGGAGGGCCTGCCCCATCTCTGTCTCTTACAACTGTGTCCCAGGACAGGTGGCTCTGCTCACTTGGTTTTTTATCAACAAAAATCCCAGCCTTGAAGGACTCTTGGTTTCCACTGCTCCTGACTCAGTCTGTGACACCCAAATAAACCAGGACCCCCCACCCAGGAGCCCTCTCACCAAGCCGGGCAGGGGCTATGTATTGTCACACATTAACTGTGCCACTGTCCACCATCACCAGGCCAAAATCGGTTTTAGAACAGAAATTGTGTACTCTCCTCATTGCCGGATATAATGTAGTGATGAGTTCAGGGAAAGTAAAAAGAAAGTAACATTGAATCAGAAAATCGGATTTCCCCGTGAAACTCTACATGCTTGGCGGCATCGGGGGTGCTGTGGGTGGGCAGGTGTCCTGCCTGGGGAGAGAAACCCTGCGAATGTGCCCCCACAGATGTTGTTTTCTCGGGAAGACCATGTCAGCTGCTTGGATGCCGCGGGGACATTGCCACGTGCCCCCAAATTGACTCCCACCTGGGACCCGTGAATGTGGCTTTATTTAGAATGAGGTTCTTTGTAATTAGCTAAATTAAGATCAGGTCATACGAGTTCAGTGGGGCCTTGATCCCGTAGCTGATGTCTTTGTTAGGAAATCACCTGAAGATACAGAGACTCAGACTCATGGGAAGGCAGAGGCGGAGGTGGGAGGGAGGCACAGCCAGCAGAGGGTTTCCAGCAGCTGCGAGGACCTGAAGAGGCAGGTGTGGGCCTGCTGGAGACTCTAGGGGCTGCCCCACCCAGCCACCACAGGAGTGCTATGAGAACACAGTTCTTCATTTTAGGCCGAATCCATTGTGCTTGCTGGTTATGGCCTTGTAGCAAACGCACGCAGGGCGCACACAGACTGCAGCATCCGCCGCACAGCCTGAGGACAGGGTCTGCTGGGCCTAGTGAGACGCTCCCAGGGCAGGCTCATAAACCCCAGGGATGCTTTCCCAGGGGGACCTAGAACAAAACAAGAAGCCAAACGCTCATCACATAACCAGGCTTGGAGGGGACAGGGGTCATGTGTGTTGGCATGGGGGAGGGCTTGCTCATGTGAACTATCAGCTGAGCATGGGTGGGGACAGTCCTGGGCTAACACACTCTGACCTCGTGTCTTGCTGTGGCCCTCCCCCCTCCCTCCAGGGGTCGAGGGCACAGACCAGGGAAGGGGCCCAATATGTGCTGAGAGTGGCAGGCTGCATCCTCTGACTGCCCCATCCTGTGCTACATCCCAGCCCCACCAGCCCATCGGTGAGCTTTTGGCCCTGCCCCCAGCAGGAGGACATGATGGCGCCCACCTCCTGGGGCTCAGGGAAGTGCTGGCTACTCGGTGTGTGTCGTGCCGGCTGAGGCCGCAGAAGCTTCCTGAAGCAGAGTGACCTTGTGTGTGGACTGCATGCGTGTGTCTCATCGACGTGTCTTCCTGGAAGGTACACAAACTGAGACCAAAAAGAAGAGGAAGGTCAAAAGACTCACGCACTGGGGACACTTGTAGGACGCTGCTCTGCTGCAGCAGGAGTCGCACAGGATCTCAGGATGTCGCCTGCGTCCAAGATCTGCCTGGAACGCCCCACTGCTGCCAGGGGCCTGCCTCCTCTGGTGCAGAGTGCCTCCGTGTACTCTGGGCATGCGTAATGCACGTTTCTCGTCGTGCTCTACACACTAGCTGGTTTTACAGCTTCCCCAAGGAAACAGGGATTTCATAAAAGTTTCTGGGATGATGGGAAAAGAACTTGGATCTTTTTAGACACAGTTTGTAAATTTGAATCGGCACAGCCCATGTTAGGGAAGGGCTGCGCGTTCTTCAGCTCCGATCCTGGGTGTGTTGGGCCCTGACAGTGCGCCAGGGCTGCAGGAGCACGACTCTCTCCGCGGTCTTTAGATCAGTCCTGCAAAGCAGACATTATCCTTCCATAAGGCAGCGAGAAAAGCGAGGCCCCGCGCAGCCACGCCATCCGCCAAGGCTGCTGGTCACCATAGGTAGTAAAATCTAAAATGCAGGGCTGGAGAGGTAGCTCAGCAGTCTAAAGCACCTGCTCAGGCAAGCTTAGGCAAAAGCGCAGGGACTGTGGTTCAATTCCCAGCACCATATGCTGCACCAGCCCCACCAGGGTGGGCTAGCTGGCCACAAAAAATAAAAAATCTCTTCACTCTCGCTACCATATTAATATGCTGAGCCATAAAAGTCAACAACTTCTGATGTTTCCAGTCCTGCGGATGACTCACTACTATTATAGACTACTGGACTATATTGGATTACTTTGCTTAATTCATGCACCTACAATATATGAATGGCAGTGGAATGCTCATCTCTGACAAGCAAACAAAAAAGGGGATATAAATGAAGGACCATTTTGTAGTGAAATATGTATATATATATGTACATATATATATCTGTATACACAAAATAACATAGATATACAGCTATTTTCTCTTAGTTAAATGAGAAAGTTTTGAACTAATAGTGTTTAGACAAGATATCCTGTCTGCATCTTGTACTATGAATAAGTAGTACAAAGACAACAATATGCAATATATTAATTAGTATAACTGTTGTACTAACCTGTTTTGAAACTGTCTCATTGCTACTTCTTTCTCAATAAAATTACTACTAAAATAAAATAAATGCCTCAGAGTGTTTGACACTGCTATTCTGCGCATCATGAAAATGCTGTGGTACAGCAAGAAGGCTTGGGTACAAACACACACAAAGTGGCATTTGTTACAGACTTGGCAGAGGAGGGCTTGAGTGCGTGTGACCTCAGAGCTCTTGCTGTGCCTCGGCTGGACATGGCTGGACCTTAGAGGGAGCTCTGAGTCACAGAATCCCGCCCTGTACCGCTCTATGTGTGCACAGGGGTGGAAGGTGAGGAAGATCTAACCCACCTTCAGTGGGCACACAGAGCATGTGGCCCCTGTGCCCAGCAGCTGCTGTCAGTCTGCATCTGGGGAGAGAACTCAGATCTGCAGAGCCAGCTCCCTGACAAGCACCTAAAAGAAGGAGGATGTGTCATCTGGGTGTCTCTCCTCACTCTGCCTTTAAGCTGACACCCATCCATTCTAAGTTGGTGTCAGCTTCAGAGATGTTAATGTATAAAGCAACATGAGCCTCAGCATCACAGTATAGTCTCTTCTTAGGTCTGGTGAGAAGAATCTTTATCTGAATTTGGAGAGCGCTGCTGGCCCAGCCAGGTATGCTTGTAGGTCCCAGAGGGGACCTGCTGGCTCTGCCGTGTCCTGTTCATTGGCCAAGTGGCATGCTGCAATTGGCAGTGCACTCCTGAGCCAGGCAAGGATGGATGGTGACTCTCCAGGCCCTATCAACGGGCGGGGGGGGGGGGCCTCGGGGAGGTGTTGGAGGTTTGCTGGGAAGAGGGCAGGAACAGAGCTGGGCAGAGATGAGTGGGGCTCGCTCAGGCCCTGTGACTGCAGGTGTGGTCAGCTGTGCACAGCGGGCTCTGCCAGCCTGGTGGACTCTGCCAGCCTGGCGGACTCCAGGGACTTTGGCTTTTCCACCACAAAAGTGTCAAAATCTTGCTCGTGTTAATTCTGGAAGCTTTAAAGATGTGTGACTCTTTGCTTTGTCTGGTTTAGCTCATTCCAATTGGGATCCATCCCCTTGTGCCTCTGTTGGCCTTCACACTGTCATCAGGAGAGCCTGAGCCAGTGCACATCAGAGACTGGGTCATGTCCCCTTGCCTGGCTGCCCATCCACGTTCTCAGAGGGCCAGCAAAAGTGGGGCTGTTGAGAGGGCCCTCAAGGCTCAAATCTCCTGCCTCTTATCAGCATTCTAAGGCTCAAGTTCTCTTGTCTATAGCATAAGGTTCAGAATGATTCCCACATGGGCAGTTGCTCTGAGGAATAAGTGGAGTAGCACCATTCAGAACAGGCATTGGCACAGGGCTTGACATGCGCTAAAGATGCTGTAGGAGTTCACTCTTAGGGTCAGGTCAGCTGTCTGCAGTGGGCACAGCACTGCCTGGTGCCCATTTGCTTTGTGCCTTTCCTCCAACCTCCCTCACCCTTGCCGCATTGGCCTGGGTCCTATGTAGGACACATCCCTCCTACCACAGTGGTTTTGCACTCTCATTTTCTGGGCCTGTCACACTCTTTTTATTCCCCCTCTGCCCATAAAATGAAAGATTTGTATCACTTCCTCTAAGGAGCCTTGCTAGACAAGGCAGATGCCTTCCATCATTTTGTCTGTCACATTCCTTTCCTAGTGTGCTTTCCTGGTGAGATTTCACAGCTGAGTGAGCTGGACACTGAACTCTTACAGTCCAGAACAGGGATAGCTCTTGGCTCGGCTCAGGATATGTCTGTTACATGGACGAAGGATGAAACAAGTGAGAGGAGACGGTTTGGGGGCAAGGCTGGCTGTTCTTCTTGCAGTACACTCAGGCCACCCAGCTCTGAAGACCCAACCAAGGGATCAGAGTCCTAGCTGTGTGGTGAAGATGCTTGGAAAACTGAGGGTGAGGTGGGCACAAGACAAGGCTCCACTTTTGCACTCTGTTGTCTGCCCTGCTTAGAGTTTCCTGCCCCCAGCTGGGAGCCATGCAGACAAGGGGAATGGTGCACCCCCTAACTGGGTGCCTGTGGATACCTCCAGCTGTTCCCCAGCTCTGCTGCACACAGGAAGGTAGAAACATCAAGACCCAACTTTGAGTTTGCTGGCTCCTGTGGGTTTAAATCAAACTCTTCATGTTATTTCAAAGTAGTTTTCTCAGGGAGGGGATGAGCATATTTTATCCAGAGCATGTTTCAAATCAAAGAGAGAGCGTCCCCCCTTCTTCCCGTGAAAGGCAGGGGGTCTAAGACATTTTAATAGCTCTCATATTCCTTGCTCCAAATATATTATTTCAGCACAATAGTTTCTTTGCAGGAGAATTGCTTAAATGATTCAAAATGGATTTAAAAATATATTTCAAGTTTTAATTTTATGCACAGAACATTAATGAGCGGAGTGCCTTAGAGACTGCCTGTCACTTTAACGTATTCACAATATTCTCAGCACAGATGTTATTCCATCCAAATCCTTTTAGAGGGAAGAAACCAGTAATTTTTTCTTGGGGTATGTCAGAAAATATATTATTTGGAAATTATATTTTGATCCTAGAGTTCCGCACAAAATATCACTGAGCGGGTTTGAGTTTGTCAAGTCCCTTGGACATCAGACTTTAAAAAAAGTCAGAGGAAGAAAAGCAGCCCTGGATCCTGCATTTGCCCCATGCCTCTGTCTTCCCGCTACAAGGACCTGGATGACAGAAAAGGGGTGGGAGAAAAGGAAAACTTTCCTGAGCTGTGTATGAGCGGCTTGACCTCCTTAAGCAAGGGGTTGAATGGAAAGCGTTCAGGAAGGACAGCACTTATTTGTGCGTCATCTGTCCTGGTTGTCTGTGTCAGTGCGGTGTTAGCCTCTTTGTTTCTCCAGTGAAGACTCAGGCTCAATTCTTCGTGTGTGTGTGTGTGTGTGTGTGTGTGTGTGTATGTGTGTAGATCAGCACTGAGCTCATGTGTACATAACTATATATGCTTAGTAGATGCTTGTGGTGCAAGTGTCTAGGTTTGTTAGCTGTCGCACGAGCTCCAAGTCCCCTTAGCCAGGGGTGACGGGGTCTGATCATCACCCTGAAGCTTCCTTTCAATTCCCCATTCCCCAGTCCCTAAAATGGGGTGTACTGGAGCTCCTGGGCAGTGTTGCGGATGCAGGCATGGAGCAGAGGTGCGGTCCATTTCTTCTCCCTGTCCTGGCTGAGAACTGGTCCAATCTACAGCTCCACACTGTGTCACTAGCATCTTCCCTTGTTTGTCTGCGAGCCAGAGCTGGTTCTTTGTTAACTAGTGCTATCCCTGGAGTCTTGGGAGGTACTGTGGGGCTCCCAAGCAGGGGCATGATTGAGAAGTCCCCAGTCCCCTGTGGGGCTGGGGCTTAGGAGTTGGAGGCTCCATCCGCCTCACCCCCCAGCTACCTGGTTGTGGGCCAATTCCTGGAAATAACCCCAGTCATTTCCTGTTTGGGATATTGGCATGTTTTGTTTCTGACAGAGTAAAAAACTGGTGCCTGTGGATACCTCCAGCTGTTCCCCAGCTCTGCTGCACACAGGAAGGTAGAAACATCAAGACCCAACTTTGAGTTTGCTGGCTCCTGGTTGATAAAAGACCTTAATCCCTAAAAAGATTTGGTTCTTTTTGTGGGGACGCTCAGGTTCACAGCAAAATCAAGCAGAGATGCAGCCTGTCCCCAGCCCTACAGCCTCCCTGACACCATCACTTCTGCTAGAATGGACCCTTGTTGCGAGCGATGGGCCTGCATGGACAACGGGAGCCAGCCCAGTCTGCAGTATGCTGGTGCCTCCCCTTGCTGCCAAGCGTTCTTTGGGTTTGGACCCCTGTCTGCCAGCAGGTATTCATCGCTGCAGCAGCCACAGGGAAGGTCCTGAGCCTTCCCCGGCACTCCGCCTCTTCTTCCCTCCCACATACCAGCCTCTGCAAACCACTGACTGTTTTACAGTGTCCACAGTTTGGCCTTCCTCAACTGACGTGTCAGTGAGTTGGGACCCTGCTCTGCGCAGCAGCCTGTGAAGATCGGCTCCTCCTCTTCAGTAGCACACACTCAGCTTTCTTCCATGTCTTTCCGGGCTTGAGAGTTCATTTTGCTTCAGCACTGAGTAAGAGTCCATTGCGTGGATGAAACATTGTTTATACGTCCGCTCATCTTCCTTGCAGGACATCTTGGTGGCTTCTGAGGTTTGGCAACTAGGAATAAAACTGCTAGAAACACCCGTGGGCATCCATATGGGTTCATCAGTGTCCATGCGCAGGTGTTTCTGTGAGCCTGCTTTGAGCTCCCTCGGCGAAGCATCGAGGAAGATGATCGGTGTTGGAACCTATGGCTGAGAATGGGTTGAGGTTTTGGGGGGCTCTTTTTTGTCCCAGGAATTGAACTCCGCACCTCATGCTTGCAAGGCAGGAGTTGTGCCACTGAGCTACATGCCCAGGCCTTTGTGTTGAGTTCTGTAAGAAACTGCTGAGTGTCCTCACAGCATGGCTGGTGTGCTGTGCCTTCCCACCCACAGCACGTGAGAGTGTGTTCATAAGAAAATATTTAATTTTTAAAGTTATTCTTTAAAAAATTAAGATCTTAGTATTCATAAAGAAGAATACATGCGCCCTGAAGAGCCGAGGAGCAAAGGAAAGGGATGTGAGTGGGCCTCTTGGAGGCAGGCTCTGACACAGGGGCCTGGTCAGTCTGAGTGAAGAGCAGGAGCGCTGCAGGGATGGCGAGGTGGCTGGTGACGTGTGACAGCCATCAGAACTCAGAAGGCCCATAGGGAGGGCCACCAAGGGGAAGGATGGGCTCTCGACAGACGGGACACAATGCAAACAGAACCGACCATCAGCATATACAGAAATAAATTCCTGGTGGGTTCAGTACTCATAGGTAGTACCGTAATAATACTGCAAGAAATTTATGCCACCACATGTACAATCTGGGAGCTGCTAAGAGCCCAGAGGCTAAAAATAAGGATTGATTTTTTTTTTTCCTGGACTTTGTGTAATGGAGTTTTGTGTGCCAAAGATACCCCAACGTTAATAAACAAATGTTCAACCTGGACAGGAATATTTATATCCAAGATGCCAGACAAATTTCTATAAATTTATATTGTCCAGATGTGTTTAAAGTAAAAAGCGAATGTTTTCCTGCGGCCCCGAGTCCCTTCCCTAAGGGGAACTGCTTTTTAGGGTTTGACGAATTTCCTTCCGGAAATCTTCTGCATCGCACTGCAGGAAGAATCTGTCTTAAGCTTTCTTTTGAGCTGCAGCGCGGGCAGGCGGGAGAGCCAGGCCGACCTGTGTTTTCACTGATTGTCGCGTACAGCCCACCTCCCATGATCTTTCCTTTTAAATTTACATGCTTTCAAAAACTAGAGTTATTCAAAAAGGAAACTCTGTGACTGCTCTGGCAGGGACCTAGCCGGCCTCCCAGAGTCTCCAGTGTGTGGAGGGCGGGTGGGTCACGGGGCGCTGTTCCCCTCGGTGCTCGGGTCTGCTGAGGGCTTCTGCAGCCGACTGCTGCTAAGGGTGCGGGCCTCGGCGGTGCCCTGCGGGCTGCATTCTTGTCCCGGGCTCCGCACGCCTCCGATCTCTGCTTCCCGACAGCCCTTGCCCTCCCCTCTGCCTCTGCCTTGGAGCCTGTCGACCTTGGGCTGCGCCTCAGCAAAACCTCTCCTTGAAGTTGAGGGTGTCAGGTAGTTTATTCCTGGGAAAGCAGTTAAGACAATGACCATAGGTGGAAAACCAGAGCTCCTTGAAGGCTGCAGCTGTCAAAAGAGCGAGCCCGGATGTGGTTGTCCAGTCCCCACCCCACTCCAATGTGGTACCCACCGGCGCACTGAAAAAAGGGCAGAGGCAGCATTAGAGTCCGGAAGGGGTGGAGCCAAAGGGGGACCGTCCTTGGCAGAATCAGGGCTAAAAAGGGATAGCTTTGCCACGGTGTGTTTCTGTGGTCTTGGTGCTACACATACCTCTCAAACCACCTTGTGACACCCACAAGCGTACCTCTCTGAGCAATCTCAGGCTCTGGATGCCATTTTGGTGGAACCGGGGATTGAACTCAGGCCCTTGTGCTTGCCAGGGAAGTGCTTATTCCACTGAGCCATCTCCCCAACCCCACCAGCACCATTTAGAAGTCAGACTTCAATCTGCCAAACATCCCAGTTATTCTTTGCGTGTGAACATGAGTTCAGAAGAGAACCCAAAAGCAAGGAAAATATGCATAATCCTGCAGCTAAATTTCTAGAAACTCCCAGTGTAGTCTCTTAGGACTTGAATTGGTCAATGTAGTGTTTTGAGAGACACTGAAATACTTAGAGAAATTTGGTTGTAGTCAATGACAGCCATATACTTTTGCCCTTTTGAGTTAAACAATGGGGCAGGCGGGTAATTATTTGGTGAAGTTTTCGGAGCTGAGAGGTTGCCAGTAACTATTGGGAAAGATAGCGTTCATTTCCAGCAATTCATCGAAGCAGAACCGAGGATCTGATCTTTGGATGTCTTTTTTCCTTCATTCTCATCTCAGTACTTTTTTTCCTTCCTGACATGGAAAGATTTGTCTTTTTGACAAATTGCCATGGAAGGCAGTGCACCTGCGACCCAAAGAGAAAGTGGAAAATCTATCTAAATCAGAGTTCGGTCATGGTAGCTTCATCTGAATTGTACAAATGATCTCGGTGAACGCTCCACATCTTCTGAGTCATCCTGTGATGGGCTCAGGTCTGGGCACGAGGGAGCCCAGGTTGCAGGCTGGGGACCAAAGAGCATCTGACCCCAATTAACTGTGAAGAGGAAGGGATTTGATTTCAAACAGAATGTTTCCAGAATTGTCCATCTTTTTTTTTTTTTTTTTTTTTTGTACTGGGAATTAAATCCAGGTCCTCTGCCCTGAATGACATCTCCAGCCCTTTTAAAAACAAGACAGGGTCCTGTTCAGTCACTAAGTAGCCCCGGCTGAGCTTAAGTTTGTGCTTCGCCTGCCTCAGCCTCGCTGAGGGCTGGGACTATGCCACCCACCCATGCTCACGGTCTGTGGTGAGGTTATGTTCCAATGTCCTATACTCAGAAAGTGGAGGCAGTGCTTTGAAGTCCTGTTTCTCTGTGGCATTCATGGCCCTTTGCAACTGCGTGGTCCTTGAGTCCTCATTTGTGAATCTGTCCTCGGGGCCACTCTCCATGAACAGGGTGCTCTGCTTGTCCTGGAGGCTTAACTTACTGCCTGGCACAAATGACAGAATTAAGATGGAAATGAAAGTTTGCTCCCTGAGGTGTCGATACATAAATCAAGTGAGTGTTCTAAGCGACTGGCTCAATGATTGCAGACAGAACATCAGCCTTCCGTGGTCTCCAGAGGAAAGCTCAGCATCTAAAACTCTCCCAGCGATGTCGAAAGCAAGTGTCCTAATTAAAGTAATCCAACTAAGGCAAAGAAGTCGGAGAAAGTTGCCGCAGCTTGTTGCAAAGGAGCTGAGGGGGTGGTGGTGGTGAAAATAAGATTTCACCAGAGGAATGAAATTGCAAGCCTTCGGATAGAGAGTCCCATTCCCCTGAGAAGCGAAGTTCAAAGCCATGAGCAACACAATCTCTGAGCATCCACTGGACAGAAGAGGGTTGGGACAGGAGAGAAAGGGCAAGATGCCAGGCAGCCTCAGCATCCACCCACTCCTGCCCACTTACTGCCTCCAAGAAGCCCAGAAGGGTTTGAGTTTCTGGTACAAAGCCTTAGGGGAAGCAAGTTTAAAAAGTATTCAAAAAATGTTTAGAAACTTTTCTAAGCTGGAATTTTCAAAATTAATTATTTAAAAAAATTATGGTATGGTATTTAGTAGTTCTGTTTTTGGACATAACCAGAATTTTTAAAAGAAAAAGAGAAAAGAAACCTAGAGAATAACTGGGATCTTCAGGGGGACGTGTCCTACATGCACCCCTTTTCCCCTCAGGACCAGCTGCAGAGAACCTGAGGAGGGACCAGGAGGGGCTAGGGCCTGAGGTACTGTCACACACTTGGGCTTCCTTTTGCCTGTGACATGAAAAAAATGACACAAAGCACAACAAGCTTGCAGGTGGCTTCTGCTCCTTTCCGGGCCAGGTACTCTCCTTGGGGCCTGGGGTCACCAGTCTGGGTGGGTTTTGCCTGTGATGCAGTGGCCGTGTGGGGTGGGGGCTCTGGGAGCCCGTCCCACTGTCCTGGACCTCTGTGTGCTCTGCTCTCAGAGCTGAGTGAGGCTTGTTGAGAAAGCCCTCGCTCAGTCTGGGACAGGCTGCTCTGTAGCCATGATCACAGACCCTGCCTCCTCATACAACTGACCCCTAGCAAAGAAGTGACGGGCTGGGAAGATAGGTTGGTGATCTAAGTGGTGCTTGCCTGGCAAGTGCAAGGACCCCAGTCCAATCCCCAGAACTGCAAGCCATTCTGGCCACCAAAACCCAGCAGCAGTGGGGAGGCTGAAACAGGAGGATCACTATGAGTCTGAACTGCATAGCAAGACCTTGTACCAAATAAATAAATAAATAAATAAATAAATAAATAAATAAATAAATGCAAAGGAAGTGATGGAGGGATAAGACTAGAGACAACCCAATCAAAAACACAAAGATGAAATGCCCCTGGCCTTTCCTCTCTAGCTTCCATTTAGAGTCTGCCTCACACCACCCAGTCCGCCATCTCATCGATTTGGGTGTGGGCGTGTGCATGTGGGTGCGCCTGTGTGTAAGTGCACGTGCGTGTGTGTACTGAAAATCACGACCATTTCATCCACTAGGACACGTGAGCTCTGTTGCGCTTGAGAAGGTTGATACCTGCCTGATGTTCCACAGCCAGCCAGTGAAGGTGTAGCCTGGGTCTATCTGTCCTGGCTCCTTTCCCTGCCATCCCAGGCCACACATCCCAAGGGGTGCTGTCTAAGTTTTTGAAGATGGGAGCTGAAAACAGGGTTTAGTTTGCTTTAAAGAAAATATGAACAGAGGAATTTGCTAGCTCGGGGCACTGGAATTTGTGTCTTCAGTTTTTTTTTTTTTTACATTATTGGGGATTGAACCCAAGGCTTTTGCAATAAGCCATATGTCTAGCCTCACTTTATGATTATTGTTATTATTTTGAGACAGGATTTGGCCGAGTTTCCCAGACTGGGCTCAAATTTGTGAGCCTCCTGCTTCAGTCCCCCCAAATGCTGGGATTAGAGGCACATGCCACCATGGCTGGTTGTGGCTCCAGATCCTTACTAGCTGTAGGAATCTTCTGGCTTATAGAGTCAAAGAACATCGATAGACACCCTCCAAAATGATTATGTTTGATGTGGTTACAGGAAGAGAGAGGAGTGACCCTGGAGCAGTGGGGGAGCTGGGTGGGTTGGGCCCACTCAGACAGGACTCGCCCGAGAATGAGGCCACACAGTGAATGCCGGTGGGGCATGGAGGGCAGCCGAAATTCTCTCCCCTTCCCTCTTGGCTGTTGGCTGAATTCCCATAGGAATCTGTCCTTTGGGAGCAGAAAAACCTCAGGAGCCTGGTTCCCTGGGGTCCTTAGCGATGGGCCTGTGCCCATAGGAAAGTCTGCCAGGTTGTCATGGTGGCGAGGCAGTGTGATGTGGGGATCCAAGACAAGGAAAGCTGCGCCTACACTGACTCCCCCATTCTTCCCCTTGGTTTACCTCAGACTTCCTCTTTTGTTTCGTGCTTGTGCGCCAAACCTTCGCCAATCAGCGCGGGTTAAGAGGACGCAGTACCGCCCCTGCAAGCTCCACCCCCAGCTGAGCTTCTTGGTCTCCCTGCCTCCGCCCCGAGGGTCCTTGCAGTCTCTTCAGTGGCCAAGCAACAAAGGTTTTCTTCTGCTTCTGTTTTGCACAGAGGAGGGCTCTTTACACTTGCCGCAGCTCCACAAGACAGCGCTGGACTTTCAGAGGACTCGAGGGCCAGCGTTGCATTTGTATTCACTTGTCTGTGACCCAATGTCCAGCAACTTAAAGTGTGCAGGTGACTGCGACCCTTGCGACTGACGGTAGGAGAGGCAAGGCCTGCTCGTGAACCAAACACTGCAACAGTGAGACCAGGGCTCCAGACAAACAGCTGGTGGTAGGATACCTTTTCCTTCTGCTCTTAGTTACGTTTCTCTTTATTGTCGAGACAAAATACGGACAACCGAAATGAAGGACGGAAAAGTTTCTTTAGCTCACCTCCTGTGGAAGTTTCAGTCCGTAATCGGCTAGCTGGCTCCAAGGCAGGGTGGCATGGCCCATGGTCAACAGTTTGAGGCACCAGAAGACAGCAAAAGTTCCTCAGGATTTATCCTGTAACCCTGTACCGCAGTTTGTAGGTCTTTTGTCAGTGTCAGCCATGTGGATGAGTCACGGCCATTGCGTGTGACTCTCACCTTATCAGATACAAAAGCTACATTTCTTGTTATATAAGTGTTAGCTTATCTTGGTCTTAACCATCCAACAGAAAATTATAAAAACAAAGTATAAAAAATAAAGCCATATTAATATGCTAAGCTGTAAAAGGCTCAAGTCAACAACTTCTGACATAGCCAGTCCTACAGATAACCCACTACAATTATGGACTACTGGACTATATTGGTATATTTTGCTGAATTCATGCACCTATAATTATTTAAATGACAACAGAATACCCATCTCTAAACAAAAAAGGGGATACAATGAAGAACCATTGTGTATCTGTATATTCAAAATAGGATAGATATAGAGCTACATTCTCTTAATTCAACGAATAGAAAGATTTGTTCTAATAATGTTTGTGCATAGGATATCATGTCTGCATCTTGTACAATCAATAACCTCTAAGACAACAACATGTTGTGTATTCATTATTGAAACTGTCCTACTAATCGGTTTTGAAACTGTCTCATGCTATTTCTCAATAAAATTATTTTTTTTAAAAAAAAGACAGCAAAAGCAAAAAGAGCAGAAGGTGGTGGGGACAAACAAGCGTGTTTTCCTCCCTTATAGTGTATGCTGGCTACCCAGCCACACCACCTCCCTGCCTCCTCTTCCACAAGCTCAGGATGTTTACAAAGTAGGACCCTGGCTCCTTGCTTCAACTTCCTTCTCCAGTTGGCAGAATGTATCAACCATTACAGGATCCATGACTTTATGCCTGATTATTTAATGGGCTACAAATATTGTAAGCAGTTCCAGTCCTCGGGGAATGTGGTTACTCTGGGAACAGCTGTGGACAGCACTTAGCACTGAGCCATTCTGCTAGGCCATGGAGGGGCATCGCCTGGCATTCCTGTTCCTGCAGTTGAGACTGAATTCCACGGTAGCGAGGCTGGTCTGGCCTTGATAGAAGTTGCTGTGACCGTTCTAGGGCTCCTGGTGGTTGGATCTGGCTGGGCCAGGTCTCAACTCTGCATTGGAACAGATGTACCTGCCTAGGAGGTGCACAGGGTAAAAGGAAGGGGCTCCCTGGAGAGAGGGCCCACTCGTGCTGCGGCTTGGAGAACTCAAAGACTGAATGCCTGCATAAGCAGCCATGAGAGTGGCATGTGGCCAAGGGCGGTGGCAGAAGTGGGGTGCTCTGGAGTGAGCAGACACCTCACATGATCCATGTTCTCTGTAGCACCTCAGAGATTTTGTGGTCATCCCTCCGTAGGGACAGATTAGTTCCATAAAGTGACGGATGGGCTGTAGAGGGATTGAGAAGCCTCCCTCAAAGTGTCTGTCCCTAACCCTTTCTTTCTACTTCTTTCCCTCTTTCTCAGCACCTGTGGAACCAGAGGAGAGGTTAGCACATGCAAGGCCTTACCAGAGGACATGACCCTTAGAGGTGGCAGCTCTGTCTCATTTACCAGCCTAAACATTGTTTATAGAGCCTGACAGAGCCACCAATCTGTCATCCACTCATCCATCTCTCCCAGAAGCAGCACAAAGCGGGCACCCACCATATGCTGAGCCCTGAGCTCAGCACTGGGGTCACACAGACATGGTTCCTGCTGTAGCCTGGTATCTGCTATATAGAAGATCTAGGTCAGTCCTGTTTAGTGAAGAAATGTGTGACATGAGAAGTGACAAAGTGCTTATCTACAGTCTCCACATCTCATGAGATGCCTAATAAGGAACTGAGAAAAGGAGAGCTTTAGAACTTGGGGGTGGCTATTTGTCCAGCTCCTGGGGACAGATTATGGAGATCTCCCCTTGGTGAGGTCAACTGGAGGAACAGGGTGCCCTTCAGAGTTCAGGATCAAGTTCTGCAGAACAAAGCCAGCAGTTCCCTCCCCACCTGCCCAGCAGTCAGTGTAGCTGAGATGCCAGGATTTAGGGTAATGAATTCCATTCTGACTGTGCAGGTGAAAGAACAGAGGTGGAGATTTCAGGAAAGCACCTGTGAGGGCTGCGAGTGGGGGTGGGCAGGTTGCTGGGGTGGGCAAGACCAGGGAGAGGTCTGTGTGAGAGGCGTCAGTAGGAGGAAATGAGCAGCATCCTGGACAGTGCCTAGCTAGCCACAACAAGCAGTGAGGGGGAAAGGGAGCTGGCCCCGCCGTCCACCTGTGCCAAGCCCAGTCACATCTGGGGCAGAGCAGGAGAGAAGCTGAAATGCTCCCTTCGGGAGAATAGTCTTGTTGCACATATGTGTGCTGGGCTGTGTACATGCCATGCCTGTGTTTTCTCTGTGTGTACACACATGAGTTATACAGTGACAACATACACTATGCACTATGCCTGCAGTCAAACATCTATACCTCTGAACACCAGCTTTGGGTGTGTATGTGTGTGTGTGCATGCACACGCGTGCGTACCCATCTGAACATATGATTTTTGTAAAATTAATTTTATTGAGAAAGAAATAGCAATGAGACAGTTTCAAACCAGATTAGTAGGACAGTTACAATAACTAATACATTGCATATTATTGTCTTCATAGTAGTTATTCATAGTACAAGATGCAGACACGATATCTTGTCTAAACACTATTACTACAAATCTTTCTGCTCACTGAACTAAGAGAAAGTATCTGTATAACTATCCTATTTTGTATATACAGATATAGATTTATACATTTCACTACAAAATAGTCCTTCATTTATATCCCCCCTTGTTTTAGTTCTGTCAGCGATGGGTATTCAATTGCCAATCAAATATGGTAGGTGTGGGAATTCAGCAAAATAATCTAATATAGTCCAATAGTCCATAATAGTGGTGGATTATGCTCAGAACTGGCACTGTCTGAATATGTTGACTTGAGCCTTTTAAAGCTCAGTATATTTATATGATTTTACTTTTTATACCTCACTTTTTAAATTTTCTGCTGGATGGTTAAGACCAAGATAAAGCAAGACCTATATAACAAGAAATGGAACTTTTGTTCCTGCCAAGGTCAGTGAAATCTCAGGATTTACCCTGAAACCCTGTACCGCAGTTTGTAGATCCTTTGTCAGGGTCAGCCATGTGGATGTGTCACGGCCATTGCTTGACCAATTTGCTGCCTGTGAAAGCCTGAGAGAATGTTTTCTCTCTATGTGACTCTCCTTAGGCACACTCTACATCATCAATCACTTTCCTCTGTGGCCCCATAATCTCCTTGATGAGAAAATTTGGGATACCACTGACTTACAGGATGTTATAGTACAGGTTCTATTATGTCCTGAGTCCTCACTGACCTTGAAGGGCTGGGGCCACAATGTTGGCTATCCTTGTAGCCCTTCTTTTGCTCTAATTATTTGTCTGCAAACTTGTGTTGTTCACCCTCCAGAAGAGAACTTAATGATATTATTACCCTATAACATAGGCAGTTGAGTCGACCATCACTATCTCTCTGAATAGCCAATGCCTTAGACATAACATGGAACAGGTATTTTCCATCAATCATTATATGCTAAACCTTAAATCCCTATAGAATGCAGAAAAAAAAATAAAAAATAGGAAAAACAATTACAAAATTTTACACAGAAATTTAGAAATCTAACCATATACAACATTGTAGCAGGACAGTCCTATGACGTTTTTTTCTTGTCTTGTGTTCTTTCATTAAATTTTTATAAAAAAAAACATTTAGTTGAGAGCGAGTGCCATGTGCAGGAGTGTGACATACTCACACTTATGAGCATGTCTTCAAGTTGCATCCACTTATACACGAAGGCAACCCTTTAGCGAAGACAAGGTGGCTGAGTGTTTTTGTAGAGGTTTCTGCATATTCTAGTCTATTCCATTGACCCTCAGGTCTATTTTGTGCCAGTACCATGCTGATTTTATTACAGTAGCTTTGTAGCAGTAATTGATGTGACGTTAGGAGCAGTATGCCTGGTCTTCTTTGGCATCTCCATTTTCCGCAGGGTTATTCCCATCCTTGCTGGCATCAGCTTTTCCCTTTGGGTACCTTCTCTCCCTTCTCTGCAGGGGCCTTTTAGGCCTGTGCTCTGACTTTGGAGGAGCTGGTGTAGCAGACGACTTGCAGGTCTTCTCTGTGGCTCATCCTTCATCTTGGCTTTATCACACTTAGCATCCCCTTCAGCCTTTCTCTTGGGCATGGTGGCGGCGACGGCGGCAGGTCACAGGCGCTAGACGTGACATGCAGCAGCGCGCAGCTTTGGGTGGCCCGGGGGTCGCCCTTGCTTCTTCTTCACACTGTTCCCTTCCTTTTCTATGTATATCTCTTTTATTTCTGTCTCTTGCTTAATTATGCGAGCTAAAATTTCAGATATTACTCTGAGCAAGAGTAGTGAGAGTGGAGCCATTTATTTTATTTTTGATTTTAGAGGGAACACTTTCTGTTTTTTCTTCATTCAGTATGTGCTGTCTGTGAGTTTGTTCTATGTAGCTTTCATAATGTGAAGTACGATGTTTTGTATATTTAGTATATCCAGGTTTTTTGGTATTGTGAAGGGATGTTAAATTTCTTCAAAGGCTTTTCCTGCATCTAGGGAGATGATCATGTGGTTTTTATCCTGGATTCTCTTCATGTAGTGTATTATGTTTATTGTTTTACACATGTTGAATATCCTTCCATCCTTTGGATTAAACTAACTTGGTAGTTGTATTATTTATTTATTTATTTATTTATTTATTTATTTATTGTATTTTTAGGGAAGGGTC
>NW_004524872.1:1669311-1671307 GCF_000260255.1 Octodon degus
ATTTCTTCTCTCTCTCTTTGACTGTGCTTCATGCGATCTATTTCTTTCCTGTATTGCTCATTCAGGGAATCCGTCATTTTTCTAATCTCCTCTATTTTTTTCATCAATATCTTCTTTAGAAGCAGTTAGAAATTCTTTTACTGCAGTGTTTTTTTCAGATTGGATTTCCTGCTTATATTTCTGTAGTTGCTTCTTTACTTCATCTGCTATGAGTTCTGAGAGTCCTTTTTTTATTTCAGAAAAGAATTGCGGTCTGATTTCCTCTATTTCTGTTGTTGCTTATTTACTATCGACGCTCTTGATTCATGCATTTGAGCTGAGCTAGTGTCCTCCGCACTTGTTCTGGGTGGGCACCTGGTTGCTTCCTTATGTTTCTGCATTTGATTCTTTAGTGCAGATGTTATTAATTCAGGGATTTCTTTTTTCGTTTCCAATCTGAGGTCTTCTATATTTTTCTGCAGCTGTTTTATTTCAGAAGCTGTTGATTCATTGCTTTTAGCTGTGTGATTTCCAATTTTTTCTGTGTTAATGTCCTCTGTGCTTGTTACGGGTGGGCTTGGGTTCTGAGGTTGCATTTTGTTCCTTCTCATCATTTTGTGGAGCACTGTCTTCTGACCTTTGTTATAGATCTTTGCTGTAGTTGTAACCTTCACACGTATTGAAGTTCAGGTGGAGCTCTACAGAGTTTGGACTTATCCAGCTGTGTCTGGCTTAGGTCTGGCTGATGTGCTCAGCTCCTTCCCGCTGCGGACCTGGGCCAGGACTGGGTCTGGGGGTTCCCGGAACTCGGCAGAAATTCCTACTGGGTGGGAGGCGTGGGGGAGGTACGATGCAGTGGTAGGGGGCGGCCCGAGGGGGTGGGAGAGGGTCCGTCCCACGCTGTGCCTGGGCTGGGACTGGTCTCGCCAGCACAGTGTAGCAGGAAGCTCTCCAGACACTCACTGGACCTGGGCTAGGATTGGGTCTCCCCTAAATTTTCAAAATAATTCCCAATACTTTTTTAGATTTTTGTGCTGTTTGTTATACTATCTCCTTTTAATTTTCTTTTTTTTTACTTATGTATTTCATACAGGGTCTCATTATGCAGCTTAGACTGGTAGTGATCCTCCTGTTTTCCACTCCCCAGCATTGGGATTACAGGCATAAACCACAACTTCCGATCTCGTTCCCAGCTCAGCGCACCCTGGCGGCAGTGCCAGCACAGCATGCAGGACTGCAGATTGAACTCTAGTCCCTGCACTTGCCAAAGCAGGTGCTTGGTCCATTGAGCTATTTTGACAGCCCTTCACCTTTTTATTTTCTAATCTCATTAATTTTGAACTTGTTTTGGTGAATTGGCCTAAATGTTTATCAATTTTGTTTAACACCCAGCTCTGCTTCATTGTTTTTTTGTATCATTTTTATAATCTTGGTTTCATTAATTTTATCTTTGATCTGTTTTTGTTTCTTTACTTGTATTGGCTTTTGTTCTCTAAGCCCTCAGGATACATCATTACTTTACTTATTTGAGCCTTCTTAGTTTTTTAGTGTAAGTACTGAGGGCTATAAGATAAACTTCCTTCTTAAGACTGCCTTTTCTCTAGCCCATAAATTCTGGAATGTTGCCCTTTTTTTGCAGCACCAGGTATTGAACTCTGGACCTTGCACTTGCCAGGCAGGCACTTAAACTGCTGAGCTATATCCCTAGCCCCATGTTGCATTTTTATTGTCATTTGATTCTAGAAATTTAAAAATATTGTATGATTTTTTTCATTATCTAAAAGTGTGTTAGTCAATTGTATATTTGTGTATTTTCTATCATTTCTTTTATTGATTTGTAGTTTCATTCATTTTCTTATCTAATAGAATACATGGAGATGATGATAACGATGGTGATTATTATTATTATTTTGTAGTTGTTAAGGTTTGCTTTATGGCCTAAACAGTCTATTTTTAAGAAAGTTCTATAAGTTGCTGAAAATAATTAGTATCCCATTGTTGGATGGCATAATCATGC
>NW_004524872.1:1671602-1677473 GCF_000260255.1 Octodon degus
TTAAGCTTGTTCTAAGTAGGTGCTTTAGACCACTGAGCCATCTTACCAGCCCTACAAATATTATATCTTCTTGATGGACTGCTCATTTTATTAATATGTAGTGACTTTATCTCTTCTAGTCTATGAGTGTATACAAATACACCAGGATGCATTAAGACACAATTTTTATGGAATACCATTTCCCATCCTTTAATTTTCAGATTATGGCTTTTTCAGTGAGGTGTGTTTCTTGTGGGAAACACTCGTTGAGTTCTGATTTTTTAAAATTCAATCTGCCCATCTGTATTTGTTTGATAGAGGGTCTCAGTATGCACTTCAGACTTGTGGTGATCTTCCTGTCTCAGCTCCCCATCACTAGGATTACAGGCATGTGCCACTATGCCTGGTGTGCTGAGCACAGCATGCAGTATTGGGGATAGAACCTGGGTCCTTGCACTTGCTAAGCAGGTGCTTAGACAACTGAGCCACCTTCACAGCCTCAATCTGTCTTTTAATTGAGAATTAAGACTGTTTATATTTGGGGTTATTACTGAAACGTGTAGTAAGGGCCAGGGAGATGGCTCCATGGAATAAGCAAGGGCCTGAGTTCCATCTCAAGATCCAGAACAACAACAAAAAGTATAATAGTTCTTTCCAGCTTGTTATTTTTCTGATGTTTAATTCTTTCCTAATATTCTTTTGTTAATCTATTTTTCCTCTTCCACTGCTGTTTGCATGGGTATTAATCTGTAAGTGATTTTGCCTTTTTTCTCACAGATTTCAGTATTCTTTGTTTCTTGCACTTGACATCTTAACTGTAATGTGATGTGGGGAGGTTATCTTCTCATTATGTCTGCCTTGGGTTCTAAATGCTTCCTATACCTGGATGTCCATGTCTTTCTCAAGATTTGGGAAAATTTCTGCAATTATTTCACTGAGTAGATTTTCTATGCCTTAGCTCTGCATCTGAAACCTCCTCTATATTCTAAAGACTCTTAAATTTGGTTTAAAAATCAGATCCCAAAGATCCTAAATTTCTATTTTTTCCTTATTATAGTCTGAATATATTAACTTATCTACATTATCTGTCTTCTCCTAGTTAAACATGCTCACTAGGATTTCCATTGAAATTTTTATTTGGCTCATTGAGCTTTCCATTTCTGAGATTTTATTATATTTTATTTTATCAAATAATCTCATTGAGAAGCAAATAGCAATGAGACAATTTCAAAACCAATTACTAGCACAGTTTCAATAATTAATACATTGCATATTGTTGTCTTAGTGGTTATTCCTTGTACAAGATGCAGATATGATATCCTGTTGACAAACACTATTAGAATAAATCTCTCTATTAATTAAGAGTGCAGCTGTATATCTATCCTATTTTGAATATACAGATACAAAATGGTCATTCATTTGTACCCCCTTTTTTTTAGTTTTGTCAGAGAAGGGTATTCCATTGTTATTTGAATCTTATTGGTGTATGAATTCAACAAAATATTCCAATATAGTCCAGTAGTCCATAATAGTAGTGGGTTTTCTGTAAGACTGACAATATCAGAAGTCATTGGCTTGAGCCTTTTACAGCTCCACATATTAATATGGCTTTACTTTTTTTACTTCGTTTTTATACTTTTCTGCTGGATGGTTAAGACCAAGATAAAGCAAGACCTATATAACAAGAAATGCATCCTTTGTATCTGATAAAGTCAGTCAAATCCCTTAGGGGTTTATCCTGAAACCCTGTACCACAGTTTGTAGATCCTTTGTCAGGGTCAGCCATGTGGATGAGCCACGGCCATTGCTTGACCAATTTGCTCTCTGTGAAAGCTTGTGAGAATAATTTCTTTCCATGTGACTCTCCTTAGGAGCACTTTACATCACTGATCACTTTCCTCTGTGGCACCATAATCTCCTTGGTCAGAAAATTTGGGCCACAACTGAGATACATGATGGTACAGTACAGGTTCTCCTACATCCTGAGTCTTCACTGATCTTGAGAGGCTAGGGCCAAAATGATGGCTGTCCTTGCAGCCCTTCTTATTCTCTAAGTTTTGGTCTGTGAAGTTAGATTGTTAACCTTCCAGAAGAGAAGCTTTTTGTTATTACCCTACAACATAGGCAGTTAAGTTTAACCTCACTATCTGTTTGAATATCAAACATCTTAGGCATAACATGGATCAGGTATTTTCCATCAATTATTGATATGGTAACCTTTCAGTCCCTACAGAATATGAAGGAAAAATTTTTTCAATTAAAAAGTATTTTAAAAATAGGAATAAAGACATATTTTTATACAGAAGTTTAGAAATCTAACCATATACAGCACTGTACAGGACAGTCCTGTGACATTTTTTGCTTGTCTCTTGTTTTCATTTATTAACATTTTTTAAACAAACATATACTTGAGAGACAGTATGGCAGTAATAGGCATTTCATGAGAAGAAGTACACATTTAGATGACCAGAATGACAGGCATTCCAAGCATGATAGTATTACACATGGCTATCTTCAGTGCAGTTGCTTAGTTCACAGGTATCAGCATATACAGTTATTCAGGGTGAGAATCTTATGAATTAACTGCTAGTTTTGAAAACATGCTGAAGAGTCTAAGGATCATTGACTTAACCATCTTGTACATATAAATGTATGGCTTTGCTGCTGTCACGTTTCCTAGTTTTGCTCCTTGGCCTCTCTTCATTGTCTAATCCTCAAGTTCTCACTTTCCTTTTAATTGTGTTATACATTTCTATTTTTATTTCTTCTTTTAAGTTCTTATACTAGGGAGACATACAATATTTACACATGTGGGTCTGGTTTATTTCACTTATGAGTATATCATCAAGTGGCATCCACTTCAATATAAAGGCTTTGAGTTTAATCATTCTTTATAGCTAAGTAATACTCCATTGTGTAACAATACCACAGCTTTTTCATCCTCAGCTGACTGGCATCTTCATTGTTTTGAAGAATTGGCTATCACAAATTGTGCTGCTATAAACATCGGTACACATATATCACTATGATATGACATTTTCGCTTCTTCTGGGAAAATTCCCATTAGGGGGATAATTGGTTTGAATGGGATTTCTGGTCCTAGGTATTTAAGGAGTCTCCACACTGATTTCCATGATGGTTGTACCAGGCTACATTCCCACCAGCAGTGGAAAAGGGAACCTTTTTCCCCACAGCCGCTCCAGCATTTGTTTTTGGTTTACTTCTTTATGATAATCATTCTTTCTGGGTTGAGATAGTATCTCAGTGTTGCTTTAATTTGCATTTCACAGATGGCTAGTGATGTGGTGCACTTTTTCATATGTTTATTTGCTTCTTTGCTTTCATTCTCTGAGAAATGTGTGTTCATCTCAGATGCCCATTTCTGGATTGAATCTTTAAATTTTGGGGCCCTAATGTTTTTTTAATTCTTTATAAATTCTAGACAGAAGACCTTTGTCTGAGTGCTTATTAGTCAAGATTTTTCCCAGTTTGTGAGTTTTCTTTTCACTTTGTTGGTAATTTCTTTTGACGTGCAAAAACTTCTCAATGAGAGGAGATCCCAGTTGTCAGTTCTTCCAATTATTACCTGTTCGATTTGACTTTTGTGCATGAACTCTTTGCCTACCACTATATATTCAAGATATTCTTCTACTTTCTCTTCCAGTAGATTTACTGTTTTAATGTTTAGCTCTTTAATCCATTTTGACTTTAGCTTAGTGCATGCTGATAGACCTGGGTCAAGTTTCAGTTTTCAGCATGTAGAGAGCTAGTTTTTCACTGCACCATTTGTTATGGAGGCTGTCTTTCTTCCAGGAAGCATGTTTGGACCCTTTTTTGAAGATAAGATGGCTGTGTGTGTACACAGAGGCTTCTGCATCTTCTAATCTATTCCACTGATCCTCAGGTCTATTTTGTTGCCAGTACCATGCTAATTTTATCACAGTAATTGTATAATTGTATACCACAGTATAATTTTAAGTCAGGAATTGTACTGCCTCTTGCCTTGTCTTTGTTGGCCAGGAGTGCCTCTGCTATTCTAGGTATTTTTAGCTCCAAATTAATGTTAGGAATGATTTCTCTAGGTCTGTGAGCAGGTCCTGATTTCTCTACGTCTATGTTGGTGGCAGTTTGATAGGGATTGCATTAAATCTGTACAGCAATTTTGGGAGTATGGCCATCTTCACAATGTTGGTTCTTCCTCTCCCGGAGCAGGGAATATATTTCCATTTTCTGAAATCCTACATGATGTCTTTTTTCAGAGTCCTGTAATTTTCCTTGAAAAGATCTTTGACTTCTTTAGTTAGATTAATTCCAAGGTATTTCATTTTCCATGGTGCTATTGTAAGAGGTATTGTTTCTCTAATTCACCTCTCAGTGAGTTTGTTATCTATGTAGAGGAATGCTATTGACTTTGTATATTGCTATGCTACTGAATTTATGTATCAATTCTAGTAGCATCTTGGTGGAGTTTTTTGGATCTTCCAAGTAAAGTATCATGTCATCCTCAAAGAATGATAATTTAATTTCTTCTTTACATATTCTTATTCCTTTTATTACTCTCTCTTGTTTCATGGCTCTAGCTAATGATTTCAGAACTACATTGAATAGGAGTGGTGGTAGATCCTTGTCTTGTACCAGATCTGAGAGTAAAAGATTTCAGCTTTTCCCCTGGGATGAATCCTACCTGGTCATGGTGTATGATCCTCTTGATAATTTGTTGTGTTCTATTTTCTAGGAATTTAATGAAGATTTTTGCATCTATGTTCATGTGCAAAATTGGCCTGTAGTTCCCTTTTTTAGTTGCTTCTTTTCCTTGTTTTGGTAGTAGTATAATACTTGCCTCCAGGAATGATTTTGGGAGGATTTCTTCCCTTTAAATTTCCTTGAAGAGTTTGAGGAATACAGTGAATACATCTTCTGTAAATGTCTTGTAGATTTCAGCTGTGAATCCATCTGGACCTGGACTTTTCTTTGTCGGTAGCTTTTTTTTACATTTCATATTTCATTGGATGTCTTTGGATTATTGAGAGTTCTTATATCTTCTTGATTCAGTTTTGGTAATTTGTACATTTCTAGGCATCTGTCTATTTTTTCTGTGTTTTCTACTATGTGAGAGCAAAAATTCCCAATGTAGCTATTGTTAACCATCTGAATTTCCACTGGGTCTGTGGTAATTACACCCTTTTCATTCCTTATTGCTTGCATTTGAATTTTTTCTTTCCTCTTTTTGATGAGGTTAGCTAGGGGCTTGTCAATTTTATTTAATCTCTCAAAGAGCCAGCTTTTTGATTCCTTAATTCTTTGAACTATTTTCTTTTTTGGTTGAATTAATTTGTGCTCTAATCTTTATGATTTCTTCCTGTCTTTTGCCTGTGGCTTTGGTTTGGTCTTCCTTTTCTAGATGTTGGAGGTGCAACATTATGGTGTTTATTTGTTCCTGTTCTCTTTTCCTATGTGTGAGTTCACAGGTATAGATTTCCCTCTGAGAACTGCTTTCATTGCATCCCATAAATTCTGATAAGTTGTGTCTGAATTTTCATTCAATTTTGTAAATATTGTTCAGTTTCTTGTTTAATTTTATCTGTGACCCTTTGGTTGCTGAGTAGAGTGCTGTTTAATTTCCATGTATTTATGGGTTTTTTTCTGGTTTGTTTTGTTGTTTATTTCTAGTTTCATTGCACTGTGTTAGATAATATGCATGGGATAATTTCTGTTTTGTTGCATATACTTAAGCATGGCCTATGGACTAGTATGTGCTCTATTTTAGAAAATGACCCTTATGCAGCTAAAGGAAATGTGTGTTCAGCTGTGGTTGGGTGGAAAATTCTGTATATGTCCACTAAATCCATTTTTTTCCAAGCTCTGGATCAGTTCTGCTACTTCTTTGCTATA
>NW_004524872.1:1678153-1689613 GCF_000260255.1 Octodon degus
TTGAAACTGTACTTCCAATTTGATTTGAAACTGTCTCATCGCTATCTGTTTATCAATAAAATTTTGAAAAAAAAAGATTTGTCTTATATAGTTTGGTGCTCCCTTGTTTGGTGCGTACATATTTAACAGTGTTACATCTCCCTCTTGAATTTTTCTCCTAAATAGTATATAGTGGCCTTCTTTAAATCATTTCAGCATTCCTGGTTTGAAGTTGAGACTGAGAACAGGATTGCTATGCCTGCTTTTTTCTGAGGTGCTGGTTCATGTAGTATTGTTTTCCATCCTTTGACTTTCAGCCTATGAGTTTCTTTATGAGTTAAATGTGTTTCTTGTATACAGCATATTGCTGGATTTTGTTTCCTAATCCACGGTGCCAGTCTATTTCTCTTAATTGGTGAATTGAGTCCATTTACACTGATGGTTATAATTGAGATGTGTTGAGTTATGATCGACATGTTATTTACCTGCTGTTGTTTACTCCTTTTTCTCCCATGTTTAATTGTTTGCCCCATTTAATAGGTTCCTTCTGTTCTTGTTCATGGATTTCTGATCATTTTGTTTCCTCTCTAGAACATCTTTTAGTAGTCTGTGTAGGGTTGGCTTTGTCATCATGAAATTCTTTAGTTGTTCTTTTTCACAGATGTATTTCACTTCTCCATCAAATTTGAAAGAGAGTTTTGCAGAGTATAGTGGTCTGGGTTGGAATATGTTTTCATGGAGTACTTGAAGTACTCTGCTCCATGCTCTTCTTGACTTCATTGCTTGTGAAGAGACATCTGCCATTATTCTGATGGGTTTTTCTTTAAATATGATCTGTTTCTTTTCTCCAGAAACTTTTGTTATATTGCTCTTGTCCTGGATTTCTGGGATCTTGACTATTATATGTCTCAGTATTTTTTTTTTAATTGACTTGAAGTTATTTGGAATTCTGTATGCTTTGGATAACTGAATATCATGTTGTTTCCCCATATTTGGAGACTTTTCTGCTATTACTTCTTGCCATATTCTTTTTATATCATTTGTATTGACTCCTTCCTTCTCATTGATGCCTATTAGTCTCACATTGTTCATCTTTCCATCATCTTACAGCTGATGAATTATTCTTTTACTGCATCCTAGTTGTTTTTAAGAGATGTTTTCTTACCTTTCCACTAGATGCAACTTTGACTTGAAGATCTGAAACTACACTTTCACTCAAACAGTTTTCCAAGCTTGTGATTGGGATTTTAAGTTCCTGTATATCTCTTGGACTCTGCTTCATGTGATCTATTTCTTTCCTGTATTGCTCATTTGAGGAATCCCTCGTTTTTCTTTTCTCCTCTATTTTTTTTTTCTGTCAGTGTCTTCTTGAGAAGCAGTTATTCTTTTGCCACCGAAATTACTTCTGATCTAATTTACTCCATACATTTCTGCATTTGATTTTGTACTTCAGAGGCTGTTAATTCAGAGATTTTTTTTTATTTCAGAGGTTATTTCTTATCTGAGTTCCTCTATACCTTTTTGCAGTTTTTTCTTTACTTCAGACACTATTGACTCAGATATTTAAGCTGTGTGATTCCCAATTTCTTCTGTGCTAGTGTCCTCTGCACCTTGTTCTGGGTGGGCTCAGGTCCTGATATTACATTTTGCTCCTTGTCTTTGTCATTTTTTATAGTACTGTACTCTTACTTTTGGTGTAGAGCTTTCATGCAGTCATAACTTTAGCCCTTACTGAAATTTTTGTGCTCATCTAATATGTTTGAGCTCATCCAGTTGTGCCTGGCTTGGGTCTGGCTGCAGTGCTCAGCTTTTTCCTGCTGCAGCCATTGGAACTGAACCTATTGTGCCCCACTGGCAAGATGTTCTGGTCCTGGATTAGTTGGTTGTTTCTGTCCCCTATTCTGTCTGCACATACTTGAGCTGTAGAATTTCACCCCAGGCCTGTATGCCAGGCCTGACCTGGGTTCAGAGGGGTCCAGGGCCCCATGGGGTCTGAGGAAACTCTCTCACACACTTGTATGGCCTGGGCTTGGGCTGGATCTAGAGGGGTCCCAAGAGTGCGGCGGAATTTCTCACTCATGCAGCAGGCTTGGGCTGGCTCCAGAGGGGTGGAGGGGTCCCAAGAGTGCAGTGGAAAGTCTCACTCATGCAGAGGTCCTGGCTTGGTTTGGAGAGGTCCAGCGGGTGCATGGGAGCGTGGAAGCTCTCCCACACACTCATTAGGCCTGGGATTCAGCTGGGTCAGGGGTGTCCTGAGAGTGCCACAGAAGTTCTCACTCATGTGTTGGGCTTGGGCTGGCTCCAGAGGGGTGGTGGTGTCCCGAGAGTGTGGCAGAAGGTCTCACTCATGTGGCAGGCCTGGTCTTGTTCTGGAGAGGTCCAGCAATCACTCCGAGATTTTATTTGTTCCAGAATTTCTGCTTACTTATTAAAATCCTGAGTTATTTTCCCATTTCATTCAGTTGTTTATTTGCTTCTCTTTTATTTCAAGTGGGGCTTTAGGCAAATGATTAGCTCACATGAGTGTGATACTTAGTAGTGAGTTTATAGCTAAATTGTGAAGTGGGAGATTGAAACTCGTTGGATGAAGTAGTTCACTGGGATGGCCTGGAAGAGTCTACCTCTTGCCCTCCACCCTTATCCTTTTCTCTGCTTCCCTCCTGCCATTCTAAGAGGAATCCTCCTCTTCCTTGCCTCTCTGCTACACTGCCCTGCTTTAGATCTGACTAGAGACTGAATTGCTTTATACTGTGAACCAAAATATATCTCTCTTCCTTAGAGTTGTGGTGTTGGGTATTGTGCCCCAGTGACAAGAAATTTATTAAAACATCTGGCATTCCACCTATGTTAGTGTCACTGGGGTCAGTTACTGTGGAAATGTTTTTTTTTTTTTTTTTTTTTTTGCTTTCAACTGAGTTAAGTCTTTTTATTCTTTTGGTAATCTCTTCCAGGGTTAACTACTTCCATTGTAGGTGATGAAATATGTAAGGCTCCACTTCAAATGTTGGCACTGCTATGAACATAGTCTCTTTCCCTTCTCTGCAACTTAGAATTAAAACTTTGATTCTTGTTTTATATTCCAGTCTCAGAAGTAGTTCCACTGCAGAAGTTATTTGCAGGCAGTCTTATGCTTTTAGCAGTGGTCTCTGACCAGGTTCTATCTTTTCCATGAACACTACCAATGGACTTAGTTTAGATATGTATTAAACTAAGAGGCATTTTCTCAAATGAGTTTAAATGCACTTTATTTTTAGACAACCTACATGACGTGTTTTTTCCCTAAAAAACAATGCCTCCACTCCAAATAAATCACGGTCAAAATAAACGAAGCGTTCAAGATGACATCAGTCCCATTTGTCTAAAATCCTGGTGTTGTGTAGATGACAAGCAGCAGCCAGTTATGACAAGTGATAGATCCAAGGTTACCATCAAATCCATTAACATTTTTCCATTTCTAAACCATCCTTAAAGAAAATCATAAATGGGGTCACACCATCCTCACGGTAGTCCAGGAGAGCAACCATGCCATCTGGATTCATGTTTGCACCAATAAAGAACTGATAGTTTTTGAAATTAGCAAGGATGTGCTTGATTTGCTCTGCAGCCCCCGTCATAAACGGTTTTACTCTTTCTGGTCTTTGTTCTTCAAGTTTGCCTTTGATTGATTTCATATAATCTTTGATGTATTTCTTGTAGGCCTCTTTTGTGAAGCTGGTTTCCTGCAAGTGATGGTTCATTACAATATCTACACCATTCACTACTGTGCTTTCGGTGCCTTCGCCCTCTGGGCCTTCAGCGGAGGCATTGCCACCAATGAGCGCGTCGTCAATGGCACCCTCTGTTCTACTGACCATCTTGCCCTCCACCTCCAGGCACAGCCCGTCCGCGATCTCCCGGATCTTGTAAATGTCGGAGAACATCTCATTGTGGCTGATGAGGTCCCGGTAGATAATCATGATGGTGGCTGAGGGAGGTGGCGGCCTCCCAAGCTTAGCAGGAGCCCGGAGCTCAGAGCGAGCGCGGTGCAGCCAGAGTGGCGCTCGGGGGGAGGGGGGAGCGGGCGGAAAAGCTGGAAATGTTATTTATTTATTTATTTTTGTGCGGAAACAGGGATTGGACTCAGGCTCTTGTGCTTGCCAGGGAAGCGTTTATTCCACTGAGCCATCTCCCCTGCCCCGGAAATGTTAATTTTTGAAGAAGACCTGTTGCCTTGTTTTTTCATATTTCTTAAGTATCTATGTTGATACTTGAGCATTTATTGGGATGGTTTCTTAGCCTTTGGATCTTCTTAGGGAACAGGTTTTCCTAGATGTTAAGTGCTGTGTACTTTTGAGTTTAGTTGTAAGTCTCAGTATGTGTTTTCCCTTTAGTTTCTTAGATTTTTTAGCGTGTTTTTTATCTTTGCTTTTTCCATCCTTATGTCTCACAGCCATGCGTTTTTGATGTATGGCTAGTTTGGGTTTGTCCACATGTGGGGACTGCCACTGTTGTTATTTTCCCAAAGTTCTGGGGAGCAAATTAGGCCTACAGGCATGCTGAGGGTGTGTGTGTTGCTGACATACTATGTCAGAGCTCAAGTGCTTTCTTTCTCTGTAAATCTTGCAAGAATGGGCTCCATCTGGTAGGTGAGTCAGGTGTGCTTGAGACAGCAGAGTATGTAGGGATGGGCCTTCTAAGGGTCCTTTCTGATTTTTGTCAGCAAAGTATATTTGAAAGGTGATGGATCTACTCTTTGCTGGAGTCCTATGTAGGTGTGTTGTTATCTACTAAAGTGTTATTTCTCCCTGTTGTTGCTTGGAAGTACATGTGAAAAGCAAGACTTCAGTTTCCCTTTGGATGTGCCCATTGGAGTCAGTTTGTTGGCTGTCATTATCATTCTTATTTTTTTCCATAATTTTATTGAGAAATAAATAGCAATGAGACAGTTTCAAATCAAATTAGTAGGACAGTTTCAAAAATTAACACATTGCATACTGCCTTCCTAGGGGTTATTTGTTGTACAAGATGCAGACATGATATCCTATTTACAAACACTATTAGAACAAATCCCTATATTCCTTGAATTAAGAGAATGTAACTATATTTCTACCCTAACCATTTTGAATACACAGATACAAAATGGTTATTCATCTATATCCCCCCCTTTTTTTTTAGTTCCATCACTTAAATATAGGTGTGTTAACTCAGCAAAATATTCCAAAATAGTCCAGTAGTCTGTAATAGTATTGGGTCTTCCACTAGACTGTCAATGTCAGAAATTGTTGACCTGAGTCCCCTACAGCTCAATATAGCAACATGGCTTTAGTCCTTGTACTTTGTTTTTATGCTTTTCTGCTGGATGGTTAAGATCAAGATAAAGCAAGACTTATGTAACACGAATTGTAGCTTTTGGATCTGATAAGGTCAGTCAAATCCCCTCAGGATTTATTCTAAGATCTTGTACCTCAAATTATATATCCTTTGTCAATGTCAGCCTTGTGGATGAGTCACGGCCATTGCTTGGCCAGTTTGCTCTCTGTGAAAACCTGAGGGAATATGTTCTCTCCATGTGACTCTCCTTAGGCACACTCTACATCATCAATTTGTAATAGTAGGTTCATGCTTGGAGTGCCTGTCACTCTGGTCTTCTGAATATGTGCTGCTTGTCAGGATATGCTGGTTGCTGCCATTCTGTATCTCAGGTAGATGACTGTTTAAAAAGGAAGAAGGTGGTGAATGAAGGCAGGAGACAGAAAAAGGAGTATTGTGGGAATGTCCTGCTACAATGTTGTATATGGTTAAATTTCTGGACTTACGTGTAAACATATATAATTCTTTGTTCCTATTTTTAAAATATATTTTAATTTTTAAATTTTTTTTGTCATATTCTGTAAGGACTTAAAGTTTAACATATCGATACTAGAGGGTTAACAACCTAAGTTTTCAGATATAATTCTTATTTTTAAGGTTGAAGTTTCTGCTGAAGATTACGTGGAAGCAGGTTGTAACTGAAGCAAGGTTGGTCTTCCCCAGTTGGACTGGAGAGTTAACTAGGGAGTGCAGTGCCCTCATAGTATGCTTGCAAGCCTGGTTTGCTCCCCAGAATGTCTCAAAGGGAAGATGACAACAATATGCCCCCAATTTATAAATATTCCAAATCTATAAATGCAGCAAAAATTAAATAAAAATCCATAACCACAGCACCAATTATCATAGAACTAAAACGGGCAAAGATAGTGTATGATACAATAAAATGTTAAAGATTAGTAGCACAAAACATGATATATCCATTATAAAAAATAGAAAGGAAAATGTGTAACACATGACATATAAGGGGAGAGAAAGATAAGAAAGTAAGAAAAATTTTAGGTAGTTATTTGGACATCCGCAGGCCTGAGGGACAACAGAAGGATGTCCAAAATAGTATGTTTGGGCCAGCCCGATAGCTCTACAGATTAAAGTGCCTGCTTAGGCAGATGCAAGAACCAGGATTTAATCCCCAGTGTGCTGAACCAGCCCTGCCACAGGGGTGTGCTGAGATAGCTATTGAGTCTGGGTGTGGTGGTGCCCACCTGTAAACCCAGTGTGTGGGAGGCTGAAAACAGGAGGATCACTATGAGTCTGATCTGCATAGAGAGATTCTGTAGACTCTGTACTAAATACATAAAAGGATGTTTTCCCTGTTAAAGAAACAAAGACTTGACTATGTAATACATTTGTTATGATTTGTTAGATCTGAGCATAATGATTTTTTAAGATTACACAGAGTTCTCCTTTCTTTTTAGAACTGACCACATTATTCTAGTTCAAGAACAAGCTTCCTTGGATGCCATAGACTCTAGCCTAATGATATCAGGAAGAGGGAAACATTCTTGAAAATCTCTCCTGCCTTGGGTGTGGACCTATCTCTTAGTTGCATTCTCATTGAGATACAATCCCAAACACCCACAACTTCAAGGAGGAAGTTTTATTATTTTGGCTCAGTTTGTAGTGGTTTCACTTCATAGTTTGCTGGGTTCAAGGCAGGGTAGCATGGCAGAGGGACATGGTAGAGAGAAAGTATTTGTGGTCCAGGAGGTAGGGAGCAGACAGGGCTCAAGGGAATAGGAAGGAAATGTACTTCCAGTCTAAGCCCCAGTGACCCAACTCTTTGGACCAATCCTGACCTAACCCCAGCTGTAAATCTATCAGAAGACCAATCCAGTGAAGGGCATCACACATCCATGACTTAGTCACCTCTCAGAAGAACCATCTATGAGCCTAGGAGCTTGAGCAGGGGACATGTAGATATATAACCTGGTTTACATTAAGAGATCAATCATCTTTTCCCCTACAGACTCAGACACACGTGAGAACTTCCACTGTGGTTTCTGGACCCCTGCACCCCTCCAGACCCAGTCCAAGCCTGGCACATGAGAACTTCTGCCATGCTCTTGGGACCCCTGAACCTCTCTGGACCCAGCCTGGGTCAGACACATGAGTGAGCACCACAGCCAGACACAAGCGAGGCACAACTGGAGGAATTCAAACTTCACAGATCTACAACCGAATTTCAATAGGTGCTAAGATTATAACTGCACCAAAGTGCTGCACCAAAGTCAGAGGACAGTGCTATACAAAATGACAAACACAAGGAGCAAAATGCAATCTCAGGCCCTGAGCTCACCCAGAACAAGTGAAGAAGACACTGGCATAGAAGAAATTGGGAATCACACAGCTGAAATGTCTGAATTAATAGGGTCTGAAGTAAAGAAACAGCTACAGAAAGGTATAGAGGAACACAGATCAGAAATAATCACTGAAATAAAAAAAGAAATCTCTGAATAAATAGTGTCTGAAGTAAAGAATCAAATGCAGAAACATATAGAAGAAATCAGATCAGAAATTAATCTCTGAAGTAAGAATTAATAACTGCTTCTCAAGAAGACACTGATAAAAAAATGGAGGAGATTACAAAAGTGATGGAATCCTGGAATGAGCAATATAGGAAGGAAATAGATCGCATGAAGCACAGTCAAAGAGATACAGAGGAATTTAAAATCTCAATCACAAGGGTGCAAAACCATTTGAGTAAAGGTGAAGATGGAGTTTCAGATGTTAAAGATGACATCACAGCTAGTGGAAAGGTAAGAAAACATCTCTTAAAAAGAACTAAGATGCAGGAAAAAAATAATTTATCATCTGCAAGATGATGCAAGGATAAACAACATGAGACTAATAGCCATCAATGAGAAGGAAGGAGGCAATATAAATCATATAAAAAGCATATGACCAGAAGTAATAGCAGAAAAGTCACCAAATATGAGGAAACAATCTGACATTCAGTTAACTGAAGCATACAGAACTCCAAAGAACATCAACTCATTTAAAAACACACTGAGACATACAATAGTAAAAATCCCAGAAATCCAGCACAAGAAAAATATACTGAAACCTGCTAGAGAAAAAGAAACAGATCACATTTAAAGAAAAGTAAATCAGAATAATGGCAGACTTCTCTTCACAAATCATTAAGTCAAGAAGAGCATGGAACAGAGTACTTCAAGTCCTCTAGGAAAACAAATTCCAGCCCAGACTACTATACCCTCCAAAATTCTCTTTAAAGTTTGATGGAGAAGTGAAATACTTCCATGACAAAGAGCAACTAAAAAATTTAATGATGACAAAGCCAACCCTAGACGGATGACTAAAAGATGTTCTAGAGAGGAAACAAAATGATCAGAACTCCATGAACAAGAAGAGAAGGATCCTGCTAAATAGGGCAAACAATTAAACAGGAGAAAAAGGAGTGAACAAAGGCAGGTAAATAACATGTCAATCATAACTCAATACATCTCAATTATAACCATCAATGTAAATGGACTTAATTCACCAATTAAAAGAAATAGACCAGCACAGTGCATTAGGAAACAAAATCCAACAACACGCCATATAAAAGAAACACACTTAAGTCAAAAGAAATTCATAGACTGAAAGTCAAAAGATGGAAAACAGTACTACATGAGCCAGCACCCCAGAAAAAAGCAGGTGTAGCAATCTTGTTCTCAGACAGTCTTAACTTCAAACCAAGAATGAACAAACAAAATAAAGAACACCACTATGGTTAGGAGAAAACTTTAAGAGGAAGAGGTAACACACTTAAATATATACGCACCAAACAAAGGAACACCCAACTATATAAGATAAATCTTAATGGACATGAAAAATCTAATATCCAATACCACAATCTTCACAGGAGAACTTAACACCCCTTTATCCCAAAAAGATGGGTTAAGCACACAAAAAATTAGCAAAGAAGCAGCAGAACTGAACCTGAGCTTGGAACAAATGGACTTAGAGGACTACACACAGTGTTCCACCCAGCCACAGCTGAATACCATTTCCTTTAGCTGCACGTGGATCATTTTCTAAAATAGATTGCATACTAGTCCATAGGTCATCCTTAAGAATATGCAACAAAACAGAAATTATCCCATGCATATTATCTAACCACAGTGCAATGAAACTAGAAATAAATGACAAAAGCAACCACAAAAGTCCCATAAATACTTGGAAGTTAAAAAACACCCTATTCAGCAACCAACAGGTCACAGATGAAAGTAAACAAGAAATTGAACAATATCTACAATTCAATGAAAATTCAAGCACAACTTACTGGAATTTATGGGATGTGATGAAAGCAGTTGTTGGAGGGAATTTTTTCCCACAATTTTATTGAGAAACAAAAAGCAATGAGATAGTTTCAAACCAAATTGGTAGGACAGTTTCAATAATTAACACATTGCATACATTCTTCCTAGTGGTTAGTTGCTATACAAGATGCAGACATGATATCCTATTTGCAAACACCATTAGAACAAATCTCTCTATTCATTAAGAGAATGTAACTATATATCTATCCTAACCACTTTGAATACACAGATACAAAATGGACACTCATCTGTATCCCCCCTTTTTTGTTAAGTTCTGTTATTTGAATATTATAGGTGTGTAAACTCAGCAAAATATTCTAAAAGAGTCCAGTAGCCCATAATAGTATTGGGTCTTCTGCTTCACTGGCAATGTCAGAAATTGTTGACCTGAGTCCCCTACAGCTCAAAATAACAGCATGGCTTTACTTCTTATATTTCATTTTTATACTTCTCTGCTGGACGATTAAGACCAAAGTAAAGCAGGACCTATGCAGCAAGAGTTGTAGTTTTTGAATCTGATAAGTTTAGTCAAATCCCCTCAGGATTTATCCCGAGATCCTATATCTCAGATTGTAGATCCTTTGTCAGTGTCAGCCATGTGGATGAGTCACAGCCATTGCTTGGCTAATGTGTTCTCTGTGAAAGCCTGAGAGAATGTTTTCTCCCCATGTGACTCTCCTTAGGCACACTCTACATCATCGATCACTTTCCTCTTTGGCCCCATAATCTCCTTGATCAGAAAATTTGGGACACTACCGAGATACATGACGTTACAGTACAAGTTCTCATATGTCCTGAGTCTTAATTGACCTTGGAAGGTTAGGGCCAAAATGTTGGCTTTCCTTGCAGCCCTCCTTTTTCTCTAATTTTGGTCTGCAAACCTTGTTAACCATCCAGAAGACAAGCTTATTGTTATTACCGTACTACCTAGGCTGCTAAGCTTAACCTCACTATCTGTCTGAATATCAAACATCTTAGGCATAACATGGAACAGGTATATTTCATCAAGTATTGATATGTTGAACTTTAGGTCCCTCTACAATGATGAAAAACATTTAAAAATTAAAATCTGTTTTAAAAATAAGCATTAAGGATTATATACTTCTTATGTTTACACATAAGTCCAAAAATCTAACCATAAATAACCTTGAAGCAGGACAGTTCCACAATATTCCTTTTCCTATCTCTTGCCTTCATTCACCACCCCCTTCTTTTTGAACAATCATTTACCAGAGTGAAAGCACAGCAGCAACTGGCATGTCATGACAAGCAGCCCATATTGAGAAGACCAGAATGACAGGCACTCCAAGCATGAAACTACTATTAGAGATTACCATCTTCAGTGCAGTTGCTTATTTCACAGGTATCAGTATTATAGTTAGTCAGGGTGAGAATCTTTGCAATTAACTGCTAGATTCAAAAATCTTCTGGAGATTCTCAGGATCATTGGTTTTCCCATCTTCTACATATAACTGTATGGCTTGACATTATCATGTTTCCAAGCTCTTCTCCTTTCCCTCTCTTGATCAGTTAGTCCTCAAGATCCCTCTTTCTTTATACTTGTATTATACTTTTCTATTTGTATTTCTTCCTTTGAGTTCTTATATTAGGGAAAATACATGATATTTACACATGTGTGTCTGGTTTATTTCACTTATGAGTATATGTTCAAGTGGCATCCACTTCAATATAAAGGCTTCAAGTTTATCATTCTTAATAGCTGAATAATAGTTTATCATTCTTTATAGCTGAGTAATACTCCATTGTGTAAAAACACCACATGTTTTTCAACCATTCCTCAGGTGATGGG
>NW_004524872.1:1690287-1691808 GCF_000260255.1 Octodon degus
TCTTCCAGGAGATTTAGAGTCTGTGCTTTAATGTTTAGATCTTTAATCCATTTTGACTTTAGTTTAGTGCATGGTGATAGACCTGGGTAAAGTTTTAGTTTTCAGCATGTAGAGAGCCAGTTTTTCCAGCACCATTTGTTAAAGAGGCTATCTTTCTTCCAGTGAGTATGTTTGGCTCCTTTGTCAGAGATAAGGTGGCTGAGTGTTTTTGTAGGGGCTCCATCGTATTCTAATCTATTCCACTGATCCTCAGGTCTATTTTGTTGCCAGTACCATGCTGATTTTATCACAGTAGACTTGTAGTATAATTTCAAGTCAGGAATTGTAATGCCTCCTGGCTTGTTTTTATTGCCCAGGATTGCCTTTGCTATTCTAGGTTTTTAATGGTTCCAGATAAATTTTAGGAATGATTTCTCAACCTCTGTGAAGTATGTTGGTGGTAGTGTGATAGGGATTGCATTAAATCTGTACAGCAATTTTGGGAGTATGGCCATCTTCACAATGTTGCTTCTTCCCATCCAGGAGCATGGAATATGTTTCCATTTTCTGAAATCCTCTACGATCTCTTTTTTCAGAGTACTGTAATCTTCCTTGAAAAGAACTTTGACTTCTTTAGTTAGATTAATTCCAAGGTATTTCATTTTCCTCGGTGCTATCGTAAAAGGTATTGTTTCTATAATTTCCCTGTCAGTGTGTTTGTTGTCTGTGTAGAGGAATGCTATCGACTTTTGGGTATTGACTTTATTACCTGCTATGCTACTGAATTTCTGTATGAATTCTAGTAGCTTCTTGGTGAAGTTTTTTGTGTCTTCCATGTAAAGTATCTTGACTTCTGCAAATAAAGATAATTTAACTTCTTTTTTACCTATTCTTATTCCTTTTATTTCTTTTTTTTTTCAGGCAAAGAAATTAAGACATTTTATTTGATATACTATTTTGTTTAAGATGAAGGTTTCATGATAGATTAACCATTTAGTAATCTAATTATTTGAATCCATGGTGACCAAAAATAGTGTACTTTTCATTAATTTTATAAGATAACATAACAGGAAATATAAAAACAACAATTTTATAAAATTTACTCAATAACTTTTTGGACATCTTAAAGCATTCAATACACAAAGCAATGTTGTAATCTGAACAATAGTATCTAGCCCCTTTCCAAATTCTTTTTCATTATGGCCATCCTTTTATTACAACTAAAATATATTTTAAAAATAGGAATAAAGAATTATATAATTCTTGTTTACACATAAGTCCAGATCTAACCATATACAACCTTGTAGCAGGACAGTCCTGCAATGTTCCTTTTCCTGTCTCCTGCCTTCATTCACCACCCCCTTCTTTTTGAACAATCATCTACCCAAGAGACAGCACGGCAGCAAATGGCATGTCATGACAAGCAGCCCATATTCAGAAGACCAGAATGGCAGGCACTCCAAGCAGGAACGTACTATTACAAATTGCCATCTTCAGTGCAGTTGCTTAGTTCACAGGTGTCAGTATATATAGATAGTCAAG
>NW_004524872.1:1715118-1715623 GCF_000260255.1 Octodon degus
TTAGGCAAAGAGTTCATGAACAAAAATCAAATAGCATGGGTAATACTTGAAAGAATTCACAACTGCAGGGCCAGGGAGATGGTTCAATAGAATAAGCACTTGCCTGGCAAGCACAAGGGCCTGAGTTCCATCCCCAGTTCCACAAAAAAAAAAAAAAAATAGAATTCACAATTGGGACCTCCTTTTATTGAAAAGTTTTTGCACAGCAAAATAAATTACCAACAAAGTGAAAAGAAAACCCACAAATTGGGCAAAAAGAATCTTAACTTATAAGCACTCAGACAAAGGTCTTTTCTCTAGAATTTATAAGGAAGTAAAAAACATTAGGGCCCCAAAATTTATAGACCCAATCCTGAAATGAACATCTGAGATAAACACACACTTCTCAAAGGATGAAAGTAAAGAAGCGAATAAATATATGAAAAACTGCACCACATCCCTAACCATTTGTGAAATGCCAATTAAAACAACACTGAGATATCATATCACCCCAGAAAGAATAGCT
>NW_004524872.1:1717516-1718912 GCF_000260255.1 Octodon degus
TTACTGATATTATTATTCTGTAACAGAGGCAGTTGAGCTTAACATCGCTATCTGTAAGAATATCAAATGATTTAGACATAGCATGGAACAGGTATTTTCTGAAAATAATAGACATTCTGAACTTTAAATCCCTATAGTATGTGAAAGAAAAACCAAAAAACTGAAAACAAACAATTACACACTTTTATACAGAAACTTAGAAATCTGACCATATATAACATTGTAGCAGGACAGTGCTATGACATTTTTTCTTGTCTCTTGTTTTCTTTTAATACATTTTTTTTTAAAAAAACAAACACTGACTTAAGAGAGAGTATAGCAGTAATTGATATGACACTAGAAGCAGTGTGCATTTAGAAGACCAGAAGGACAGGCCTTTCGACCATGGCCCTAATGTCACACATTGTTATCCTCAGTGCAGTTATCATAGATCACGGTGAGAATTTTACCAATTAACTGCTAGTTTCAAAACCCTGATGGAGATTCTTAGGATCATTGCCTTAACCATCTTATGTATACCAAAGTATGGTTTTGCTCCTGCCATGTTTCCTAGCTTTTCTCTCTGCCCTTTGTTCGTTATTTAATCCTGAAGTTCTTGCTTTCCATTTATTTCTGTTATATCTATAAATTTTTATTTCTTCTTTTGAGTTCTTACACAAGGGAGACTATATGATATCTACACATGTGGGTCTGGTTTATTTCCCTTGTGAGTATATCTTCAAGTTACATCCACTTATATATGAAGGCTTCAAGTTTATCATTCTTTATAGCTGAGTAATACTCCATTGCATAAAAACACCACATCTTTTACATCCATTCCTCAGGCAACAGGCATTTTGGTTCCTTCCAAGATTTGGCTATCACAAATTGTGCTGCTATAAATATAGGTGCACATATATCATTATGACATGACATTTTCAGTTCTTTTCAGAAAATTCCCAGTAGGGAGATAGCTGAATTGAATGGGATACCTAGTCCTCATTTAATTGAGCATGATCTATGGACTAGTATGTGGTCTATTTCAGAAAATGACCCACATGCAGCAGAAAACAGTGTGTATTCATCTGTGCTTCGGTGCAACACAGTGTATACGTCAGCTAAATCTACGTGTTTCAAGCTCTGGTTCAGTTCTGTTACTTTGCTAACTTTTTGCCTGCTTAACCTATCTTTTAGGGATAAGGGGTATTAAGGTCTCCAGTTAAGATTGTGGTACTGGATATTAGATTTTTCAGTCCACTAGGATTTTTCTTATATAATTGGGTGCTCCTGTGTTTGGTGCGTACATGTTTGTGATTGTTACTACTTCCTGTTGAATTTTTCCCCTAACAAGTATGTAGTGGCCTCCTTTATTTCATTTGATCATTCTTGGTTTGAAGTTGAGACAGTCTGAGAACAG
>NW_004524872.1:1719012-1728497 GCF_000260255.1 Octodon degus
AGATAGTGAGGTTAAGCTCAACTACCTATGTTGTAGGGTAATATTAATAAGCTTCTCTTCTGGAGGTTTAAGAACCTATATTTGCAGACCAAAAATTAGAGAAAAAGAAGGGCTGCAAGGACAGCCAACATTTTGGCTCTAGCCTTTTGAAGTCAGTGAGGACCCATGACATAGGAGAACCTGTAGTGTATCATCATATAACTCAGTTGTGTCCCAAATTTTTCTGATCAAGGAGATTATGGAGCCACAGAGAAAAGTGGTAGATCATGTAAAGCATGCCTAAGAAGCATCACCTAGAGAGAAAACATTCTCTCAGGCTTTCATGGGGAGCAAATTGGTCAAGCAATGGCCGTGATTCATCCACATGTCTGACACTGACATAGAATCTACAAACTGCAGTACAGTGTTTCAGGGTAAATCCTGAGGGGATTTGACTGAGCTTATCAGATACAAAAGTTCCATTTCTTGTTATATAAGTCTTGCTTTATCTTGGTCTTAATCATTCAGCAGAAAAGTATAAAAAGGAAATATAAAAATAAAACCATATTAACATGCTGAGCTCTAGAAAGTTCAAGTCAACAACTTCTGACATTGCGAGTCCTTCAGAAAACCCACTACTATTATGGACTACTGGACTATATTAGGATATTTTGCTGAATTCACACACCTATAATGTTTAAATGACAATGGAATACCCTTCTCAGACAGAACTAAACAAAAATGGGGATACAAATGAAGGATCATTTTGTATCAGTATATTCAAAATAGTTAGAATAGATATATAGCTACTTTCTCTTAATTCAATGAATCGAAAGATTTGTCCTAATACTGTTTATAAACAGGATGTCATGTCTGCATCATGTACTATGAATAACCACTAAGAAGACAACAATATGCAATGTATTAGTTATTAAAACTAACCTACTCATCAGTTATGAAACTGCCTCATTGCTATTTGTTTCTTAATAGAGTTAGTAAAAAAGAACTCATCTTTTGTAAATTTCTTTTGTTTTTTATTTTTCCAATATTGTGGTGCATGATTACATTCCTTGTGGGAAGTCTTACCTATGCAGAACACATCTCAGTTCTCCTTCCCTTGTCTTGCTCCTCTGCCTGCTCCTTCCATCCCCATCCCTTTCCCATGTGCAAAGGAACTTTCAGCGTATTTCGTATTATCTGTCTTTCATCTTGCTTTTTATTTATAGTTTGGGTTTCTCACACAAGAGAAATCATGCAATGTATAAGCTTGTGTGCCTAATTTATTTCACTGAATATTGATCCACATGTCTGCTTTTGTGTCTGTTTCATGGTAGTTTTGTTTGTTTTTTTTTGTTTGTTTTGTTTTGGTTTTAATCTCTGTGGTTTTATAGCATAACTTGAAGTCTAAGTTGGTGATTCCTCTTACTTTCCTCTTGTTGCCCAGTGTTGTTTTTGCTATTCTGGGTCTCTTTTGGTTCCATATAAATTTTAGGTTGCTTTTTTTCCCCGTAGTTCTTTGAGGAATGCTTTGATATTTTGACTGGAATTAAGTCTGCATGAAATTTTGTTAAATATGGTAATTTTGACAATGTTAATTCTGCAATCCACATATGGGATATCTTTCCACTTTCTGTTATTCTCATCAACTTCCTTTTTCATAGTAGTATAGTTTTCACTGGAGAGGTCTTTCTCTTCTACGGTGGGGTTAGTTCCTAAGTATTTTTTGTTGATTTTTTTGTGAATGAAATTGTTTTCCTGTCTTAGTTACTTTTTCTTATTGCTGAGACAAAGTACCTGAAACTTTAAGGAAGAAAGATTAATTTAGCTCAGTTTGCAGAGGTTTCAGTCCACAATGGGATGATTCCATGCAAGTTGGTATGGCAGACAGGCAGTGCAGCAGAGAAACAGTTCATGGTGGGCAGAAGATAGCAAAGCAACAAAGGGTGACCACAGCTCTTTCTGTCCCTTATTTCTTATCCAGGGTACCCAATCTTAGGGTGAGTAGTACTTAGACCCTTAATTCTAGTGACCTTGTCCTAGTACTGCACCATGAATCAATCCCGGCATCACACACTCTAGATCCTGCCACCACTGGAAAAGCCTCACCTATGACTGCTGGAAGCTTTAGGGTGACAACTAGACACAAGCTATTACATTGTCTATTTTCTTTCTCTCTTTTAATTTTATTTTATTTTTCACTATCAGTGTCTTTTTTTATTTATGAAAGGGTTTACAGAGTATCACTACGTAGATTGGACTCATAGTCATTCTCCGGTTTTTAGCCTACCAAGTGCTGGGATTACAGGTGTGCACCACCATGCCCAGCCTCCATCTCTGTCTCAGCATGCTCCGAGGGTAGAACCAGTACAGAAGGCTGGTGATTGAAGCTGCTGTGCTCTGCTTAAGCAGGTGCTTTAGTCTGCTGATTTATTAGGTTGGCCTATTATCAGTGTTTTCTTTAGAAGCACTTAGTAATTCTTTAATTATAGTTATCATTTCTTTCTTTCTTACTTCAGAGACTTCTTCTGATCTGATTTCCTCTATACGTTCTGCAGTTGTTTCTTTATTTCAAACGCTATTAATTCAGAGATTTCAGGTGTGTGATTTCCAATTTCTTCTATGCTAGTGTCTTTTGCATTTGTTCTGGGTAGGCTTGGGGCCTGGGAATGCATTTTTCTTCTTCTTTTGTCATTTTGTACAGCACTGACTTCTGACCTTTGGTATAGAGCTTTGGTGCAGCTATTGCCTAAGCACCTACTGATATTATTACCCAAGAAAGTTTATGTGGTTAAGGCAGTTACAGTTTTGTATTTACAGTATTACAATTAGCAACACTAATAATGGGTAGTGATATTTAAGACTTGACAAACTTTTGTAACTAATGGGTTTGTATTTTAGACCATAAGAGCAAATATGACTGTATAGCTAAGAAGATATTAAATTGTGAATTTGTATTTGAATTAGTTGCCCTAAGTTCTATCTGATCTGCTCCCCTTGATGTACCTGGAGTTCTCCAGGCAGAGTAGTTTAACCCAGTTACCTATTGCCCCCCTCTCAATAAGAGAAAGAAAGAGGATGCTCTCATAGATCTGAATCTGGCAATGTGTCTCAGAATACCGGGTCTAGATCTACCAAGTTTGAACTGATCCAGGTGGTTGTGGCTTGGGTCTGGCTACTGTGCTTGGCTTCTTCCTGCTGCAAGGTGTTGAAGTGAAGCCACTGTGCCCCACTGGTAAACTGTTCTGCTCCTGGATTAGCTGGTTGTGTTTCGCCTCTAACGTCCCTGCAGGGAGTTCTGCCACAGGGTTCCACCTCAGGCCTGTCTGATGGAGGAGGTTCCGATAGGTGGGCGGGCAGTCCCACGCACATGCGGCCTCAGGTGCTGCTCAGAATTAGGTTTCTGGGGGACACATGTATCATCTCACACCTATTTTTATTTTTTAAAGAGAGTGCAAATTAGGATTAAAACAGAAAAATTACAAGTGATACCGAATTTCACTTAAGAAAGTAATATGAATTTCACCATATTTGTTGTCATGCATAGTATTGTCTTCCAATCAGTTATTTGTATTACCAGATATATGCATGTAAAATTAGAAGAAGAAATAAAGAAATATATGAGAAACTAAAACGAGAAAAAGTACAAACAATTGAGAAAAGGACACAAAATTAAGTGTTATCTGCTCCTTTCCATAGACCAGCAGAAATGCACAATACAGTTCTCCAAGCCATCCTGCTTACATATATAGATAAATCTCTTTACCCCACTCCCTCCCCTGTCCTCTTTAACTCAGTAATTCTTTCCCATTGAATAAGCTCATTCCCTTTCCCCAATATCTATTGTACACTTTAGATTCCTTTTTTCTCTTTCAGGTTCTCACATTAAGGAGACAATACGATGTTTGCACATGCAGGTCTGATTTATTTCACTTAGGAGTATGTTTTCTAGTTGCATCCACTTACCAACAAAAGACTCACATTTATCCTGTTTTATAGCTGAATAATATTCCATTGTGTAAAATTACCATATTTCTTCATCAGTTCTTCAGTTGATGGGCATCTGGGTTGTTTCCAGGATTTAGCTATGATAAATTGCTCTGGTAAACATGGGTGCACATATATCACTGTGGTATGAGGTTTTCAGTTCTCTGGAAAAATACCTAGGAGGCAAATAGCTGGCTTGAATGGGATCTCCACTCTGAGATCTTAAGGAATCTCCACACTGATTTCCATAGTGATTATACCAATCTGCACTCCCACCAACAGTGGAGAAGTGTTCCTTTTTCTCCACATCCTCTACAGCATTTGTTATTGGTTGATTTCTTGATGTTAGTCATTCTTTCTTGAGTAAGATGGAATCTCAGTGTTATTTTAATTTGCATTTCTTGAACAACCAATGATGCTTAACATATTTTATATATTAACTTTCTATTTGCATTTCTTCCTCTGAGAAGCATATATTTATCTCAGATGCCAATTTTTTATTGGGTCTTTGAATTTGGAGGGCCTGATTTTTAAAAATTCTTTATATTTTCTAGATAGAAGGCCTTTGTTGGAGGGATAGTTGGCTATAATTTTTTCCCAGTTTGTGGGTTTTGTTTTTACTCTGTTGGAGATTTTTTTGAAATGCAGAAAATTTTCAAAAAGATGAAATCATCGTTGTTGACTCTTTAAAGTATTTCCTATGCAGTTTGGTTTTCGTTCATGAACTCTCTACCTACCTCTATGTCTTTAAGAGTTATACCTACATTTTCTTCCTGAAGATTTAGTGTTTCTGTTTTAATATTTAAGTCTTTGATCCATTTTAACTGTAGCTTTGTGCATGGTGATAGGCATGGGTCTAATTTTAGCCTTTGGCATGTAGAAATCCAGTTTTTCCAGCACCGTTTATTAAAGAGACTATCTTTCTTCCAGTGAGCATGTTTGGCCCCTTTATCAAAGGTAAGGTGGCTGAATGTGTTTGCAGTTGTCCCTGCATCTTCTAGTCTGTTCAGTTGATCCTCAGTCTATCTGCATGCCAGGATGATGTTGATTTTATCACAGTAGTTTTATAGTATAATTTCAGGTCAGGGACTGTGATACTTCCTGCTTTTTCTTTGTTTCCCAGGATCGCTTTAGACATTATGTGTCTCTTCTGGCTCCAAATGAATTAGAGGAAAATTTTTTCTAGCTCTATGAGGTATACTAACAATATTTTAATCTGGATTGCATTGAATATACAAAACATTTTTGGAAGCATGGCCATTTTCACAGTGTTGGTTCTTCTTATCCAAGATCATGGAATATTTTTCCATTTTCTTAAATCATCTTCAATCTCTTTTCTCAGAGAACCATAATTTTCACTGTACAAATATTTTACATCCTTTGTGAGATTGATTCCTGAGTATTTCATTTATTGGATATTACTGTGAAAGGCATGGTTTCCCTAATTTCCCTTCAGTGCATTTTTTGTGTGTGTATAAAAATTCTACAGATTTTTTTGTGTTGACTTTGTATTCTGCTACATTGCTGAATTTGGTGATTAAATGTACAAGACTCTTGGTGGAGTTTTTGGGGTCTTCTATGTAGCATATCTTGTCATCTGCAAATAATGATAATTTCACTTCTTCTTTTCCAATCCTTATTTCTTTTATTTCTCTCTCTTGTCTAATTACTCTGGCTAATGTGTCCAGAACTATAATGAACAGGACTGGAGAGAGTGGACATCCTTGTGTAATTCCTGATTTTAAAGTGAAGGCCTCCAGTTTTTGCCTGTTTAGTGTGATTTTGGCTGTTGGTTTCTCATTGATAGCTTTTGTCAGATTGAGATATAGACCATCTATTCTAATTCTCTGTAGGGTTTTCATCATGGATGAGTGTTGGACTTTGTCAAAAGCCTTTTCTGCATCTATTGAGATGATAATGTAATTTTTGTTCTTGGTTCTATTGATGTGGTGTATTACATTTATAGATTTTCATATGTTGAACCATCCCTGCATTCCTGGAATGAATCACACTTGATCATGATATAAAATCTTCTTGATGACTTGCTGCATTCTGTTTACTAGTATTTTATTGAGCATTTTCGCATCTATATTCATTAGAAAGATTGGATGGTAGTTCTCTTTTTTAGCTGTGTTGTTCTCTGGGTTTGGAATTAGAGGAATACTTGCCTCTAGTAATGAAATTGGGAGAATTGCTTCCCTTTCAATTTCACTGAAGAGTTTGAGAAAAGTTGACATTAAATCTTCTCTGAATTTCTTGTAGAAATTTGTTTTGAATCCATCAGAACATGGGCTTTTCTTTGTTGGTAGATTTTTAGTTATATTTTTAATTTCATTTACCATTATTGGGTTATTCAGAGTTTTTATATCTTCTTGACTCGGCTTTAGCATTTCATATGTATCTAGGAAACCGTCCATTTCCTCTGTGTTTTCCATTTTGTGAGAATGAAGTAGGTATTGATGATCTGAACGTCTATAGGGTCTGTAGTGATTTCAGTCTTTTCATTCTTTCTTGCTTGAATTTGGTTTTTTTCTTTCCTTTTTTGATGAGGTTGGCTAGGGTTTTATCAATTTTATTTATTCTTTCAAAGAATCAACTCTTTGATTTATTTATTCTCTGTATAGTCTTCTTCATCTTCAATGCATTGAATACTGCTGTAATCTTTATAGTTTCCTACCTTCTTTTGGCTTTAGGCTTAACTTGCTCTTCTTTCTCTAGGAGCTTGAGGTGCAGCATAAGATCATTTATTTGGGCTTTTGCTATTTTCCTAATGTGCAAATTTACTGCTATAAAATTTCCTGTTAAAACAGTTTTCATTGCATCCCACAGGCTTTGGTAGGTTTTATCTGTATTTTTGTTTTATTGTAAATACTTTTTTATGTGAAGGTAAAACATTTAATTTAAAAATGTTGACACCACAATATATAAAATAGCTATTATCAGTACACATAGTGTATTCTATAGCTGCCAGGTTTAATTTTTCAAAAAGGAAACTGTAAGTTATACTATGTTAAGACTTGTATATTCACCTTTGAAAAAGCCCACATTCTATCATGTATGTATGTTATGACTTGATCCAAGTGTTTAACAGCCCCAATTGTTAAATACTTGGATCAAGTCATAACCAGTTTTATTGCAAAAGGTCCCTGTACACATTTATCAATTCTAGTACCTTAATACCTACCCAACAAGTCATTAACATACAGAAACATGCATCATGAGAAGCAAGAAATATCACCCATCCCTTCTGCATATTAGCAACTTGTCACTCCTGAGCAACAGCGCTCACATCACTGAGGTCTGTGAACAGTCACTTTTCACATTTATCCTGAGTGAAAGACAAAATGACTTAATTGTAAATGCAACATATTATAAGCATTTTCTTATAAAAAGTCACAAATTAAACAAAAGCATTTTGCAGAATTTACTACAAAATGCCTTAAAAATTGCCTTCACTTACACTCTCTCTGCCCATATCTGGCGGGCCAACTGGATGTCTTTGGACATGATGTTGATTCTCTTCTTGTGGATGGCACACAGATTAGTATCTTCAAATAAGCCCACCAGATATTATGCTTCACTAGCCTCCTGAAGGGCACCAATGGTTGCACTCTGAAACCTCAAGTTGGTTTTGAAATCCTGGGCAATCTCGCTTACCAACCTCAGGAAAGGCAGCTTCTGAATGAGAAGCTCAGTTGATTTCTGGTAACAGTGAATCTCTTAAAGTGCCAAGGTACCAGGCCTGTAGTGATTAGGTTTCTTCACCCCACTGGAAGAGGGAGGGCTTTTCCTGGCAGCTTTAGTGGCCAGGTGTTTTGGGAAGGCTTTCCCACAAGTGAACTTATGAGCAGTCTACTTGGTTCAGGCCACTTTCTTTTACCCAACACAGAAGTGTTCAGTTACTTTTCTGACTACCACACTGATCTTCAGGCAACAGCCACAATTGACAAGACGACAACTCCTAAATGAACAACCAAACTGCTCTGCTGATGGTAAATATTTTTTAATTTCTTCTTTAATTTCATCTGTGGCCCACTGGTTGTTTAGGAGGATGTTATTTAATTTCCATCTATTTATGGTGCTTTTGTAGTTTTTAGTTTCTTTTGTTAATACTTTCCAGTTCTATTGCACTGGAACTTTCCAGTTCTAGTCATATAGTATGTATGGGATAATTTCAATTCCTTTGCAATTATTTAAGAGTTCTCTGCCCTCCAGCCAGAATGGCACACTGGGCAAGCCCATCATGTGGCACCCACCTCCCTCCAGAACTTCCTCCAGTGGTCGGGCCTGATGTGGAACCCTGTGGCAGAACTCCCTGCAGAGAAGCTAGGGGTGAGACACAACCAGCTAATCCAGGAGCAGAACAGCTTACCAGTGGGCCACAGCAGCTTCACTTTGACACCTTGCAGCAGGAGAAAGCCAAGCACAGTAGCCAGACCCAAGCCACACCCACTTGGATGAGTTTAAACTTAGTAGATCCAGAGGTCATAGGACAGTGCTATACAAAAATGAAAAAAGAGAAGAACAAATTGCATTCTCAGGCCACAAACCCACACAGAACAAATGCAGGAGACCCTAGAATAGATGAAATTGGAAATCACACACCTGAAATCTCTGAATTAATAGCGTCTGAAGTAAAGAAACAATTTCAGAAAGGTATAGAGGAATCGGATCAGAAGAAATCTCTGAAGTAAAAACGGAAATTATAAGTATAATGAAATAATTACTAAGTGCTTCTAAAGAAGGCATTGGTAAAAAAAACAGAGGAGATGAAAAATGATGGATTCTTTGAGCAATATAAGAAAGAAATATAATGCATGAAGCAGAATCAAAGAGATGTACAGGAAATTAAATTCTCAATCACAAGCTGGCAAAAACGTTTAAATGAATGTGAAGATAGACTTTCAGACCTTGAAGACACTTTTGCAGGTAGTGAAAAGGCAAGAAAAGATCTCTTAAAAACAACTAGGACGCAGGAAAAAATAATTAATCATCTGCAGGATGATGCAGAGATGAAAAATATAAGACTAATAAACATCAAAGAGAAAGAAGGAGTCAATATAAATGATATGATATGAATATGGGCCGAAGTACTAGCAGAAAACTTCCCAAATATTGGGAAACAATCTGACACTGAAGTAAGTGAACCATACAGAACTCCAAATAACATCAACCCAACTAAAACCACACTCAGACATAGAATAATCAAAATCTCAGAAATTGAGCACAAGAACAACATATTAAATGCCTTGCAAGAAAACAAATTCCAATCCAGACTAATGTACCCTGCAAAGCTCTTTCAAGCTTTTTTCAAGATGTTTCTTTTTATTTTTATTGAGAAATAGCAATGAGACAGTTTCAAACCAGGTTAGTAGGACAGTTACAATAATTAATACATTGTATATTGTTGTCTTTGTAGTTGTTTTTCATAGTACAAGATGCAGACAAGATATCTTGTCCAAACACTATTAATACAATCTTTCTTCTCATTGAACTAAGACAAAGTATGTATATATCTATCC
>NW_004524872.1:1732577-1733285 GCF_000260255.1 Octodon degus
CATGTGTTCATCTTGGATGCCCATTTCTGGATTGGGTCTTTAAATTTTGGGGCCGTAGTGTTTTTTAGTTCTTTATAAATTCTTGAGAGCAGACTTTTGTCTGAGTACTTATTTGTTATGATTTTTCCAAATTTGTGGGTTGCCTTTTCACTTTGTTGGTAATTTCTTTTGAAATGAAAAAACAAAAAATGTAACTTTTATATCTGGCAAGATCAGTCAAATCCCCTCAGGATTTATCTTGAAACTATTTAGAGCAGTTTGTGGATCTTTAATCAGTGTCAGTCATCTGGACGTGTCACAGCCATTGCTTGATCAATTTGCTCTCTGTGAAAGTCTGTGAGAATGTTTCCTCTCCATGTAACTCTCCTTAGGCACACTCTACATAGTAGATCACTTTTGTCTATGGCCCCATAATCTCCTTGCACAATATATTTTGGATATCACTGAGTTACAGGATGTTAGGGTACAAGTTTTCTTATATCCTGAGTCCTCACTGACCTTGAAAAGCTAAGGCCAAAATGTTGGCTATCCTTGTAGCCCTTCTTTTTCTCTAATTTTTGATCTGCAAACTTAGGTTAATAACCATCCAGAAGAGAAGTTTACTGATATTATTATTCTGTAACAGAGGCAGTTGAGCTTAACATCGCTATCTGTAAGAATATCAAATGATTTAGACATAGCATGGAACAGGTATTTTCTGAAAATAAT
>NW_004524873.1:0-965 GCF_000260255.1 Octodon degus
GTCAGGGGTTAATATTGTGTCGGAGGTGGAACTGAGGTCCAGTCCTGTGCTTCCTGGGGTTGCCCTGATGAGGTGTGAAATGGATTGTTTTTTGCTGGCACAAATCCTATCACCCCAAGGAATTGCTTGGGCTTGGGAGCCTGGGGCTGGCCCCATGTCCCACTTCCCTGCTGCTGTGGGGTCAGGGGATTTCCATATATGTCTCTTTTGGATCTACATTCTCTGGCCCAGTGCTCCCCTTGTTTACATCGGGGACATAACCCAGGCTTCTTTATTGGAACTTGAGTCTTGTTATTTTCTCCTTTACAATTTTTGGCTATATGACCAGGCTGATCACAAGTAAAGCAGTTGTTATTTTGTCTTTGGTGGTAAAAGAGTTGTTAAACTGTGCAGCCCTGGTGAGCCACAGCCATAGCCAAGCCTTGATGGTAAGAAGGCTCAATATCTGCACATAAACGTATGTAACTGGACAAATTGGTCTTTTTCCTGTGAGGCCTAATCACTGCTTGGCAGGCTGAGTTAGCATTTTCAAAAGCAAGTTGTCTAACAGTGTCAGAGCCCACATCGGCAGTGCTGAAAAGGCGCTCAGCAGCCTGTAAAAGGCGATCCACAAAATCTGAAAAGGCTCTTCTGGTCTTTGCCGAATCTTTGTAAGTGAGGAAGTTGGCTCCCCCTCTGAAGGGAGTTTTTTCCATGCTCTGATCGCGGCCAAATTGATTTGAGCAAAGAGACCTGCGTCATAGCGCCTCTGAGCCTCCTTGGTGGAATGATCACCCATACCAGTAAGCATGGAAAAGTTCCAAGGATTGCCATTATTGGCATTATCTTTCGCCATGATTTCACATTGATCAAAAAACTCAGATTTCCCTAAGAGGTAACTGCCCCCCGAAAGAGTTGCTTTAGTTAAGTCTTGCCAGTCCTTGGGAGTAGTCCAGCCCTGAGTCATAGAATCAAGGACACCGATG
>NW_004524873.1:2115-3001 GCF_000260255.1 Octodon degus
GGTCCCTGTGTTTTGCTAAGCTTGTTCTAAGTAGGTGCTTTAGACCACTGAGCCATCCCACCAGCCCCAATCCCTCGTGTCTTGAGTGCCTTGCTAAAGCTTTCTACAAAGAGCTCATGCTCACTTAATGCTTGACCCACGCCAGAAAAGGGGAAGGGGGTTGCCGTTCACTCACCGTGGCTCAAGCAGCACGGCAGACACTCACACGGCACTGGCCTTGGAATTTACTTTCACTTTCTGCTTCGTACCTGGGCTCTCGAATGGCTCCCTCGTTGAATCCTCCGTGCCAGACCTCCAGGTTTGATGCCACTTGACTCATCCCGTGAGTCAGGACGTGGGGTGATCACCTGGAGGAGGAATGGGGATGAAGAAGACAGGGCAAGAGACACAAGAGACAGAGACAAGACAGCCTTTCTGATCGTCTCATTTATTGAGGAAGTGAGCAGAGTCTAAATAGCCACGTGGCGGAAATAGCTGGGCGGGACTGGTTGCTAATTGGTAGCAAATGTCCGGGACCACGGGAAGACGCCCAGGCAAGCAGGGATTGGTGCTGCTGCATTTCTTGCCCAAATAAGGGAAAGTGTAAGAGGAGCAGTCCATCGTCCCCCACAGTTTCCCTAGTATAAGAACTCAAAAGAAGAAAAACAAATAGGTATAATACAAGTAAAAGGAAAGCAGGATCTCGAGGATTAACTAATCAAGAGAGGGAAAGGAGAAGAGCTAGAAAACATGACAATGTCAAGCCATACAGTTATATGTACAAGATGGGCAAGGCAATGATCCTGAGAATATCCAGAAGATTTTTGAATCTAGCAGTTAATTGTAAAGATTGTCACCCTGACTAACTATATATACTGATACCTGTGAACTAAGCAACTGCACTGCA